>NW_023270426.1:34341678-34406358 GCF_011800145.1 Mirounga leonina
TGGAGTCCCTGGATCGAGTCCCGCATTGGGCTCCCTGCTCGGCGGGGGGTCTGCTTCTCCCTCTGACCCTCCCCCCTCTCATGTGCTCTATCTCATTCTCTCTCTCAAATAAATAAATAAAATCTTTAAAAAAAAAAATTAAAAAAAATTTAAAAAAAGAAACGTCAATATAATGATGTGGTAGTGTGACAGAGAAGCTGCTTTAGATTCAATGGTCGTGGATGCATTCTCTGAGGAACTGACACTGAACCAGGCGAGCTCTGAATGGCAAGAAGGAGCCAGCCTCTGGGACAGAGGATTTGAGCACACAGCGCAAGGCCTCCAAGTGAGCCTGCGGGAGCAGCAGAAGAGGGTGTGGCGGCGGGGGGGGGGGGGGGGGCGGCGGGGGGGGGGGGGGGGGGGAGCTGACATGAATATGCGGACTTTGAAGCCCATAGGACAGCCAGTGCAGAGCTGCCGCCAGAGCAGGGGCCCCTCCTGTCACCCAGGTGCTCAGAACACAATGGGAAGACTCTTGAGTCCAGCCCTACCTTTTCTGTAATAATCACAGCGGCACCACTGAGAGAAGTTTCCCTGCTCCTTTGGACCTGATTTCCTAAATGCGTTCGCTGTGTCTCTCTACAGTAGCGTCAATCGGCTAGTCATTCGTTTCACACAAAAGAACTGTTGAGTGCCTACAATGTGCCACCCTCGGGCAGGTCTAGCTGGGCAGGCAGAGGACAAACAAATAATGACACAAATAACAAATAAATAATACAGTATCGGGTGGTGATACGTGTTACGAAGAAAATAGAGACAGCAGCGTTAAGGGACGTGGCCAGGGACTCTTAGATCGGGTGTCTGAGGAGGGGCAGCGGAGCGGGGATGTGAATGCCCAGCAAGGGTCAGCGCTGCGGCGAGGAGCCCGCTGAGTTGGAGGGGCAGGAAGGCTGGTGTGGCTGGAGCACCGAGAACAAGGGTGGGAGTGTCAGAGGCAGCAAGACTGGACCGGAGGTCACCTTGGGCTGTGGCTCTTCTGTGTGTGACAGCAAGCCGAGGTAGTGTCATAAGAACTTGCACTTGCGGGGTGCCTTGGTGGCTCAGTCGTTAAGCGTCTGCCTTCGGCTCAGGTCATGATCCCAGGGTGCTGGGATCGAGCCCCGCATCGGGCTCCCTGCTCATGAGGAAGCCTGCTTCTCCCTTTCCCACCACCCCCTGCTTGTGTTCCCTCTCTCGCTGTGTCTCTCTCTGTTAAATAAATAAATAAAATCTTTAAAAAAAAAAAAAAAGAACTTGCACTTGGGGAAGATCACTTCGCTGCTGTGTAGAGATGATACCATGGGAACCCAAGAAGGGAAACCCGGGACCCATAAAGAGGCTGGGACCACAGTCTGTGCCAGATGTCACGTTCGCGTGGGCCAGGCAGCGGCCCTGGAGAGTGCCAGGGAAAGTGCTCAGATTCTGAATAAATACTGAAAGGAAGCCAGGCGGGCCTTGATGAGGACAGGAGAGAGCAAGAAGGACCACAGATGGCTCGGGGATTTGGGTCCTGCGTTCCTGCATAGCCCATGGCAGCAGGAACTGGTAGGGAAGACCGTGTCAGTGTTGGTGGGCAGTGGGGATCAGGGTGAGGGTTGACGCAGCAGGTGCATCTTGGAGAGCTCATATTTGCAAGTTCTGTTGGACATCTAAGCAAAGATGATGACTGGCAGTTAGATACGAGTGTACGTTTCAGGAACGAGGTCAGGGATAGAGATGTAAAGCATAGTCATCAGCATTCAAATGTTAAAGAACACGCTCCCGGTACTTCCTTGCTGGAGCAGACTGGGGAAGGAGTGCTGAATACATGCTCTTCTTTTCCTTGTGTTCTGTCTTGTCTGGAGAGTAGACCATATAAGGGAACTGCTTGAAAATATAAAGAGAATCCAGACAACCAGATCTTTTTTTTTTTTTTTTAAGATTTTATTTATTTATTTGAGAGAGAGAGAGAGCATGAGTGGGGGAGGGTCAGAGGGAGAAGCAGACTCCTTGCTGAGCAAGGAGCCCGATGCGGAACTCGATCCCGGGACTCCAGGATCATGACCTGAGCCGAAGGCAGTCGCTTCACCAACTGAGCCACCCAGGCACCCCCAGCCAACCAGATCTTTAACAAAAGAAGAAGAAAAGCTTTTTCAGAGTTTGACTTGATTTGACGAAGTTTCTGAAATTCTAAGTTGATCTTTCAGTGCATAATTTTATTAGATTTGGACCTATTATTTCTTTCCTCTTTTACCAACCAGCTATCCAGCTCCATCCTCATATATAACTTCTGCCGAGAAGCGAGATAGTTTATGCGTGTTTCTTTAAAAGAAATCTAACCATCTGCAAGATTCTTCAATTTGTGAATTTACATTTAATATTCTCCACCAGGGAATATTAACAGTATGTAGTAATTTGATCAGATTACTTCCGATAAAATATGAAGGTCTGAAGGGTGTTAATGAAAAACAGTAGCTAAATCACATGCAAAATGGTATTCTACCTTAAAATCACATTCCGTGAAAATAAATTTAGGCACATCTATTTAGAAAAGTATAATGTATGGACATTGATGCTGCTATCCATTTCATAATGATAATTCTAATTATCTTTGCTAGGTTGTTTCTGTGTAATTTAATTATTCACCTCAACACAATAATATTATCGAAGCATAAAGATGGTAATTATTAATATGTTCTGCCCTGAGGTGAGTAGGACGTTTAATTAATGAACCACCCTCTCTCTTACCTTATGGATGACTCACTGATAAGATGTGTGCAGTATAGCAAGCTGTTAGGTATTCCCTCCTGCTAATGGATTATTCAAATCATTTTCTCAACCAGAGTGGAAAGAAGTCACTGTCTATAACCCAGAAATGATATTGGCAAAGAAGCCGCATAATCAGTGGAACAGCTTGGAATAGTGTTCATTCTGGACGACTGACAGAATACAAAGAGGAAATATAGTTCTTCAGGGCTTTGATGCGAGGCTGAATCCAGTTCAGGTTTTCTTGGAACTGGCCTACTTCTTTCCCTCAGATGTTTCTTCTTTTTGAGGGTTTCTAAAAGATAACATTCCCTGAAACTATTATAGGAAAATGTCTTTAATAAATGGCATTTTATTATAGTTTGCCTTCTTTAAAGAGCACGGATCTGGTCACATCTTCAGCAGGAAGAAGTAAAATTTTAAAAGCTACAACAAATTTTACCATACTCGCCATCCGGCTCAAATGTGGTCCATAATTAACATTAATTATAATTAATCATAATAGTTCTTTTTTACCTTATATCTGTCATTTTATACCTTCTTTTTTTCATTTTATACTTTCTTAGTATTTATACAAAATTCATAAGTAGCAGTTAGAGATAAAACCAGATAGTTTAAGAATAGATTGGAATAGATTGAAACACATAAATTCATACATCAAAGCATACATGTCACAGAATAATTAATAAATCTACATCTTTAATTAAAGAAGAATGATGCAAAATTATTTAATGAATACTCAGAGCATTTTATAGAAGAGTAAAAATGTTCCACTGCACATGTAATCTGGCCCACAGAGCCATGAAAATGTTTCACGATTACATGCTCTGACCATACAGGGGCCAAACTCCCAACTTGGGTGCCAAGTGCCCCTGCTCTGACAAGATCAATTAAACAGCCATGCATATGTCTTCATAAGGACTAAAATCATGAGTAAGCTACTAAAAAGAATCACTCAGCAATTGCTTGTTGGAAAAAAAGGATAATGCTAGATGTTGGATAAGTAATGAAGACGAAATGTGCATATATATTTAATAATTTACATAAATATAGATATACATACATAATGGTTCTTCTTTAAAAGAGATTCCAGTTTGTCAAGGGAGAAATAAATATTTAACTAAATACTAATGATTTAAATGAGACCGAAAAAAATCTCCAAACTCTCCGTTTGATGGAAGAATCTATCAGAATCAGGGGCTTATTATACCTTAGTCCATATAAGAAGAGAAAAACTCAGCTCATCTTCTCAGTTGCTTTAAAAAATTATAAGTATTTATGCCATTAAATATTATCTCACAGCAAAGTCATCTTCAGGGGAAACAATTAGGTATTCAAAGTTTTAGAAGCTCAAGATTAGAATTCTCTAGACACAGCAACAATTTCTAGAGGGCCAGCTGTCCTCAGTAACTTTTTTTTTTTCCCCAAATAACACGTGCAAGGACAGGTTTTCAAGTAGCAGAGACCAGAAAAGGATGGTGACGGTTACACAAGTCTCCACAGTGGACCAGCGATTGAGATTAATACTCTTAAGAATGTTCTCAAGTTCAAAATTCTTTTTTATGAACCAAAGTAGTTATCTGAATATCTGTGACCATAAGGGAAGTGAAAACATCTTTTTGGTTTTTTCCCCTGAGATTGCTTTTACTGAAAGATGTTCATAGAAAAGTCGGTATCTCAAGGCTAAGCCCTGCAATTTCATTTGTTAGCACTGGGAGAAAAGAGAAGTTTTGAGAAGCTCAAACTTTTAATGTGGAAATAGGAATGAGCAATAATGGAATACTGCTGGAGTAGAGCAGAAGTGTGACCCATTGGTGCAGTTGTAATGCCGGACACACAGTGCCCCCTGGTGGTGACACCCTTATATGGTCTCCTCCCGCCCACTAGGTGTGGCCATATCAAACACGCCAGGTAATGGAACCTTAGCATCAGGCAAGCTGAGGCTTGTGAAGTGCAGCCTTGAGGGGCAGGATCAGAAGAATTCACTGTCTTTGGTTAACAATAGGGAACTAGTGAAGGTTTTTTAAGCAAAGGACTGACAGGCTTCAAGAATGTGAACTTGATTATAGAATGTAAAATAGAGTCACACGGAGAAGCGGAGAAGCGTGGTTGGAGATCAAGGTAGGGAGAACATCTGACAGGTTACCATTATCTAATTCAACTTCTCCATTAGAACAGAAGAGCAAACAATCAACACTGGAGATAGTCCATTTATTGGACCGCAGGAAGGGACTCAAATACGACAGTGATGCAGTGGATCTCTGCAACCACTAGGGGCAGGTGTGGGACAGCTCTAGCCAAGTCCAAGTCCATGGAGAACCTTCTTTCCCTAGAGAGAAGTCCTTTCATTATCACGAGAACAAAGTAGACAAGAGGGCAAGCTTGTGTTTTTGTCTTTTAGTTTTATCATTGACTCGTTGCCTTGGACTCTAGACATTTCTAACTATTCCAGAGGGCTCACTTCCAATACAGTGATCTAAATCTTCATATTCTTCTGATTTCCAGAATTCATAGATCAAAAAAATCTGAAATTGTTCAAATGTTACATATAACGTAAGAGGATCATAGTTCAATTGTATAGAAAGCTATAAAAAGAGTGCAGAAGTAAAACATTTTTAATTGACAAAGAAAAATAATGATGCCTTCACAGGGCCATGAAACCAAGGGTGAGGGTGTCAAGTTCCAGGTGGGAAGGAGAGGTGGCTAACAAAAGCAGGCATTTAATGACTGCATGCATCATTTGATCAATCCTGACTTGGAATTTTACATAAGAGATTCTCCCAAGAGGGTAGCAGACTCATACTATGTATTTGGGGGAGTAGTCATAAATATTTCAGATAAAGTCCTAAGAAGGACAGGCCAACAGTGGAATGAGCCAGGTTGGCTTAGGTTTAACAGCATATTGTCAAGCAGTCAAAGTGGAGAGGTGAAGGCAAGGTGAGCCTAGAACCAAGGGACTAATCAGCTATACGTTTGGCTCAGAAGAGAGTACATACCGGTCCTAATTAGTATCCAAAAGTTACCGCAAATGGGGGTTTGTATAAAGGAAGATGTGTGAGAAAGTCTCCCCAGTTAGTAGAAGCATGTCCTTGGGAACTCACTTAAGGGAATATCCTAAAAGAACTTGAAATCGGATTAGAGTAGTCCTCCCTCAAAGGACTGCAGCTGCCTGTTCGAGAGCTCAGTAAGCAAGGATTCACCACAGAGTGGGCCACAAATGTAATCAGCTTTGAAAGCATCATTCTGTGGAAGTCAGATGGGTACCCCTTCTGGATAATTCATGAGGAGTGAGAAGAGGAGCCCCAAAGAGTATATTTCAACATTTCCATTATTCAAAGTTTGTGGAGCAATTCATACTGGATACACTTGGTTAAGGCCAGGACTGATTCCTGGGGGAGAAGGGGGCATAGCTTTCAATCAGCGTCATTCTTCCAAATCAGGTGAGCAACACCAGGGTGACTGAAGAGATGGTGGCTGGTTAGGTTTAGGGGCTGATCCCTTGATTTCCCCTCATTCCCTGCTCCTCCCCCAATACCCTCCCCTAGCAATGCCCAGGACCAATTTATTCCAACCATCTGCTTTTCTCGGATTCTGCTCCCAGGCTGCAAATGCTACTGGAAAAAATCGGATACCTGTGCCAACTGGCTCCGGGACAATCTCAGCTGGGCCCTCCATACTATTCGGCAGTCCTTGCATGCATCCTAACCACCTTCCATTTACAGCGCCCCAAACAGCTGTTCCCAAACCTTTGCTCTTTCTGCAAGCTTCCCGTAGCTCTCCCCTTTTCTCATTCTCAGCTGCTGACCTTGCTCCTACCCAGGAGAAAGTCACCTCTGCACCCTTAGTCCCCGGCATAGCACCCCAAACAAGGTAGGGGTGCAGTAAATCAATGAATGAATAATTCATTCATTAGTGACTTCGTCAGTTTCTCTTCCTTCCAAACCTGGTATCTGGACCTACCCTTGCTTCCTTCCCACTGACCTTAGAGGGAGAATTCTCTTTCTGCCTTCTCAAGGCCAGCCCCTCCACCGAGGCTCTTGATTTGATCTGCCGCCTTGTCTCCAGAGTCAGGCTCTGTCATTTCTGTCGTACCTTATGTACCTTTTTCTAGGCTGTGCACTTGAGCGCACATGCATTCTTCAGTCTCTGGCTCTCTGTCTCAGCCCAATCCAGCTAGTATGTGTGGGGCATCTGTGACATGCGAGGTACTGCCCTCAGCACGGGAGACATATTAGTGGGAACAAAACAAAAACCTTCTGCCCCGTAGTGGAGGGGAGGCAGATAATATCCCAATGAGAAGAACAAGTAAATTAAAAATATATGTCTACTAATGCCTTAGGAAAAAAGAAGCAGAAAATGGGACAGAGAGTCTTGGAGAGGGACTGCGGATGCTCGTTTAAAGAGAGCGGTCAGGAATGGGTGACACTGAGCCAAAGTCTAGAGGGAGGAAAGGAGTAAGGCATGTGGAAAACGTGCCTCTGAAGCAGAGCGCGTGGCCAGCGTGCCGGTCCTGTGGCAGGGCGGGAGTGTTCTTAGTGCAAATCGAGGAGCCACAGAGAAGACCGCGGCTGGAGCAGAGTGGAGAGGGGACTGCAGCAGGGTAGGAAGCCAGGGGGACCTGGGCCTGGGGGCCTGGCAGGACACTGTAAAGCAGGACTTTGGCTTTGACTCCAGCTGAATTGAGAGGATCATGGAAGGGTTTGAGCAGAGGAATGACGCAACTGGACATATTCCAGAGGCTCCCACTAGCTGTGAATTAAGGGAGCAGAGGAAGGGGCAGGAGGCCCAGCTGGGCAGGGATTGCAGTCCTCCAGGGGAGAGGCAGGACCACCACCGTGGCCTTCCATTTGCCACCACATTTGTCCAAAGGGCAGCTTCACTCATGACTGCAGCTCTCTCAGTCTACATTCAGTCCCATCTGTTTAATGCCCCCACTGCTCTTCTGAAAATACTCTTGGCTAGCATCACCCATGACCTAAATACCAAATGCCAAACCCCAGAGCTTCTGTTAAGTGTCTGGGCTCCTTAAGAAACTTCAGGGCGAAAGCAAGCCCACCTGTGTCTTGACCTATTAAAAGCCACATTGAGGAACAAGCTCCCAGCAGGCCAGTTCAGTGGAATCGTGACAGCCACTGGGCCTCAGTTTCCCTCTCCTGTTTCCTTAGAGCACTGTTTGCAGACTGAAATCCTACAAGGTCTGACTGGCTATGGAAAGTTGAATGTGGCAGGAAATGAAGTGACCCCTCTAAGGTGGCAGACTTGTCACTCCATGTGATAGGTGCCATGTGGGAAGATGGCTCAGAGCTGTCCGACCTTCTCTCTCTTTTTTTTTTAAGATTTATTTATTTATTTGAGAGAGAGAGTGAGGGAGAGATCATGAGTGGGAGGGGGAGAAGGAAAGGGGAATAAAATCTCAAGCAGACCCCACGACGTTGAGCGCAGAGCCTGACACGGGACTCTTTCTCACGACCCCAAGATCAGGACCTGAGCAGAAACCAAGAATCGGTTGCTTAACTGACTGCACCACCCGGGCGCCCCCTGACCTTCTAATTTTTTAAAAGAATCTTGAAATCTGAAGTTTTATGTCAAGTGTTCCCATTTTTAAATGTTGGTAACTAACTTAAAATTTTAAAAACACCTTACGGTACCAAACAAAACCTATCGGTATGTCCTCTGCAAGCAGCAGGGCACTGGTTTCCAGTCTGAGAAGAATGGCTCCATATAGTGACACAGCACCCAGGCCTGGCACTCTGTAGGTGTGGAGTAAGTGCCAACCGCGAGTGTTTGTCATTGTTTCCCCAGCTGCCAGCCTTAAATTCCTACATGCAACTGGAGTGTGGGGCACTCCCCTTGTTCAAATCTCATTTTCTCTTTGAGTCCCCGGCATCCCTTTGCCTGCCCAACAACATCACATCTTGTATCACACTGCCCCTGTTTCTGCTCATCACTCCCTGGCTGTGGCTGCACCCCATTTCTGTTCTGCTCACCCCACTTCCCACAAGATATAGCAGATTCTCTCCTGGTTCTCTCTGCAGCAACTCCCTCCCTCAGCCACCAGGTAGGTCTGTGGTACTTTTCGGGAACATATTGGTATAGATTCAATTCCCCGCTCCCTAGCTTCTGAGCTACATAAGGTTAAGGATGCCATGTAACCTCACTCTGCCTCCGTTTTGTAATTCACAGGTTGAGGAGTGTCCATCTCACTGGGTATTTGGGGATGCACCTGTTAAGTTATAGTTTAAAAAGGGGTGGGGGGTGGGCTCCTGGGTGGCTCAGTCAGTTAAGCGTCTGCCTTCGGCTCGGGTCACGATCCCCGGGTCCTGGGATCGAGCCCTGCATCGGGCCCCTTGCTCAGTGGGGCCCCTTGCTCAGCGGGGCGCCTGCTTCTCCTTCCGCCTGCCGACACCCCCCCTTGTGCTATCTCTCTCTCTCTCTGATGAATAAATAAATAAATAATCTTAAAAAAAAAAACAACTAATGTGCTCTATCACAAGTAACTAAAACAACACAAGATTTTACCCCACCGTTCTTCTCTCAAACTCTTTTGGTGAAGTGTCCTCTCCTTCGCACACCTTAAATATTGGTGTTGCCCCCAGAGTTCTGCCTTTGTGTTCTCATCTCAACCTGTATGCATCAAGTGTGGTCCTCTATACTTCTTACACACCAAAGAACGACTGTATGCCGGTGACTTCCAAAATAACAAAGCTAGCTTTAGCTTCTTTGTTAAGCTTTAAACCCATTTTTTTTTTTAGTGACTTCTTGAACACTTGGGTGCCTCTGCACTTACCTCAAATTCAACATCGGTGAAACTAAGCCCATTACTTTCTTCCTAATCTCCTGTCTAGTTCACACCACTCCTCCTTTCTCTCCTCCGTATTACGGAAGGTAGTAACACTAGCTGCTGGAAGAGATAAACCATAAAATTCTGATGGCTTACCACAGTAAAACTTGCATGCTTCTTCTCGGTCCGTTGGAGGTCATAGTCCACTGCAGTCCTGCAGGGGCAGGGTGCTGGGGAAATTCGGCTCCCAGCACTTGTTAGAGCCAATCTTCCAGGCCGTGATGTGGCTTCTTCAACTCCTTAGCTGGAAGTTTCCTGCAGACAGAGAAGGGAGAGAATTCATAGGTGTCAAAGTGCTGCGTATATCACTTCTGCCCACATGCCACTGGACAAACCTCGGATACATGACCCCAACTCACCATGAAAGGTCTGGGAAATGGGACGTAGCTGTGTGCCCAAGGAGAAGAGGAGAAATAAGAATATTTGATGTTGCCAGGATTCTCAGCTATACTGTTCAGTCTGACAAGATAGAAACCTGAGAACACCCTCCATTCCATATGTTGATTCATTCTCCGATTTCAAAAGTCTCACACCTCCTTCTCTTTGCAATCTTTTTACTTTCATCACTTTTCACTGGTATTTTTGATGCAACTGCTCATTCTTCCCTGCCTACATCTGCATAAGGGCCAGTCTTGACCAAGCTGGCTCTCACCTACCTTTTCAGCCCTCTTCTTTAAGCCCTTCTGCAACTCACTCCATGCCCTGCACCACAATTCCTTACTCCTTTCTAAAATTAGCTGCCAAGGCTCTGCACGTATGTCAGGAGTAGTCCCTTGTTCTACAGTACCCAGCCCTGCCTTCACCATTTGCTCTGAGCCTCAAGACCCATCTCAAATAACACGTAGACGTCTTCCCAAATCTTTCAGTCAGAATTAATGTGTCTCTGTCTGCAGCAATTCGTATAACACTGTAGCATTTTGGCACATTTAATTACAACTAGTTTTATGTGTCTCTGTCTCCCATAATCCTGGGAATTTCTTGAGGGAGAAGGACTGTGTTTTTTGTATAATTCTGTTAGCCAGATTTGTAAGCCCTGAATCTTGTTCAAAGCTGCCACACTGTCGGTGCTTAGTTGATACTTGACGAATAAATGAATCTTTGTGATCATACCGTAATTCAAATTACAACTCTATATATTTGGGAAAACCCAGCCGATCATTTTTCTGCACTTTAGAGTTTTATTATTTATGCTCTAGGAACTAATAGTATGTGAATCACATAGGATTTGGGAGGGAAAAATATTAAAAGCAGCATCCCTCATTAGCCACGTTAGCAGATTTTTTTTCTGAAGATTGTATAGAATCTTGCAATACGTTCTTGGCTGCATCTCAACAAGACGTAGGGCTTTCCAGGATTTTACCCTCTTGGTCTAATCGGTTTTACAAATTGTGAATCTTAGAATCACTAACGAGTTGCTATAGGAGAGCAGATCACTTGGCAGTCATCTGGGAGCTGGTTATCTCTTCCAGGTCCACTTACTTAGAAGCATTTCCAATAAAAAAGGGGAATACAGGCAGGGCAAAGCTGTGAATCTCAATTAAGCCACTGCTACCTGAGTTTGAAGTCCAGATAAAGGCCAGAATGGGCTTTGAGACTGCCTTGCAATTCCAAACTCCCTTGCTTTTCTTGTCCTACTTATCATGAATAGTTATGAATAGTTCATTATGAAGTGAGACATGCCAAGAGTGCTGACTTGCCTGCCCACTTCCCTGTGTCTCATACCCAGCCTGAAGGTCAAAGTAGTAAATTAAAATTATTTGTACCCAGGGCCTCATCTATCTATCATGTCAGTGTGAACGACTCTCAAATGTAAGTCCCGAGTTTGGACTTCTCTTCCAAGTTCCCCAAGTCTGATGGACTCTGGGCATTTCCACTCAGATGACCTACGAGAATCCCTAACTCAGCATATCAAAAACTGAATGAATCACCCTCACTCCCAAACCTACTGCAGCTCCTGTCTTCTCTTGCTCAATTAATACCATCATCATCCTCTGTGTCAGACAGGATAGAGAACTCTGGGTCATCTTTGAAGGCTCATGCATTCCATTAACAACTATTTATTAAGCTGCCTTTGCTCTGCCTTTGCTAAAGCATTATGGTAAGATCTCATTCTCCTCTTTCTGTTTTCCATTACAGGCCGTGCAGAGCTGAACACTCATAATGTCAGTATCCTAAAGGAGAGTGCTGCCCAATGCTAACAAAGCAGAGTCACAAAGACAAGCTGACCTTATCTAGGTTCTCAGTCTGGCTCTTGACCTTGACTGTCTCGATCATCAGGTCCAAGTATTTACATAACAAAACCTGGCAGGTGCTCTTTAACTCAGGATTTTTTGAAGTGAGCAACTACAAAGAATGAACTTGTTGGTTTGTTGAGAATACACGCATGGATGATAGTTGGAAAAATAGCTATATGATGAACAAAGGGATATTTTAGAGGAGCCAGAACTGAATCACTAGTAGATTGTTTAGGTGTGCTGGGTCATCCAGTTTCCTGATTATCATAGTGTGTTTGAGAGAATTTAAGGGTATGGAATGTTTGGGAAACACTAAACAGGTGCTTAGCCACATGTCTTAAGGTGAGAAGTACCAACAAGCCATGTGGAAAATAACTTGAACCTAACCCAGGGTTGGAATCAGATAGAGAGATTTGTCTGGTGGCACTTTGCAGAGAGGAAGGAAAACGCTGTAGGATAAAAGGAAGAGCTGTAACACTAGGGATCCTGATACTCTGGTGCAAAAACCTTCTCTCGGATAAGTGGTCATGAACCTCGGAAAGGTATTTCCTACTGGCCTTAGGTTGATGAGCATAGAAGGGCAGAGAAACGGAGAAGGTCAATGTCATGGGTATGCTATTGGCAGCAAACTGGGGGCCACAGAGCAGCGGTGGTCAGATAGCAAAATGATGGTAAAGTCTGTGGACTCCACATAGAGGGGACTGCAGAGCTGGAGGTAGCAGCTCCTGTTAAATGAGACAGGCCCGTCTCCTAGAGGGGGACTTAATTTCTGGAATGATTAATTTAGATGGGGCTTCCAAATTTGGTTTCCTGGGGATCAACGTATTGACATTTGGAAGAGCTCTGAAAAATAATACATTTGTACTCACTGATATGAGGGACTGGGGCTTAACAGTTTATGTATTTAAGTTTAACAAATCATTAAGAATACTCCTTGGTTGGTTACCAATATCTCTCCCAGTCCTCTTGTCTAAGGAAATAGTGCAGTCTGGACTGGATCCTTGTTTGTAACTTACATGTAGTCTCTGTCTCCAAACCATTTCAGTCTGGGTCCCTGGTAACTAGGGTCCTTAGTAACTAGGTTTTGCTCTTTGCTTATACACTCGCTCAGACCATTGCCTTTATGAACTGAGTGCTTGTCAGTTGATTTTTAATGAAATCTTTGCTTCCTTCCAGTATACTCAGCAGCATGCAGACAGCGGCTGTGGGATGCTGCAGCTCCCTGTCTTCCTAGCCAGAAGGAGCCGGAGTCTGTTTCAGATCTTTCTGGAGGCCAGGCTGGGGCTGGTACAATCGGTGTTCTAGAATCTCCTGGGGCCTTAAGTGGAGCTTTTAAAACCCTCTTTTGAAAGACAGTGTTGCTTATTGTTTAATGACTGGGCTGAAAATGGGTACGCCATTGCAAAAAAATGTGATTAACATGATATATCTAACATTTTATTATTAATCACCTATCTCATAGTCTTCACCTATATCCTGGCTCTAATGTCATTCAGATCTTCATTTCTCTCTGGGATTCCAAATGTGGCTTTTTTCTGACTTACACTTCAGCCCTATCTTTGAGTGGTAACTAAAACTGCACCTTTTCTCCTGGCACGGAGAAAACCTTCTAAAAATAAAGATACCAATTAAGCAAAAAAAATGTCAAACCTGCAGCCAAGAGTACTCATAGGTGTTTATCAGTGTGACATTCGGCTGCACAAGGTGTGGCCCTCTGGAATTTCCTGTTAACCTGTGTCCTTTTGGCCAGGAGAATGGTCTCTACTAGGTAGATATAATGTGATTAAAATCAATGCCTGTTTCCCCCTTTGCCATCACCTTCATTTATTTCTTTCACTTAGACTTGTAAAAAAGTGTCCTTTCCTATCACTTCCTTTCTCCGCCAGGGTCCGTCATCTGAATACGATTTAAGAAACTAGTTTCTCAGTTCTCCTAAGCAGGCTCCTTCACTACTGCTATTTTTCATGTGTGGGAAAGAAGTTAGCTTACTACAGACTGTATACACTTTTAAGGCATTGAGACTCAATGCTGAGTTGACAAAGCGGGAAGTAGAACCACTCACTAGATCAATCTTCAACCACTCTTTTGTCCCTGTCATCACCCTTCTCATAGTCTTTCAGTGACTCCCTGAATCTAAGAATTAGGTTTAAATTCCTTACATGTGGAACCTTCTATAATCTACATGCAACCTGAAGCCGTATCTCCTCTCTCCCTCCAGCCTGGTCACTGGGCTTGTCCCCAAGACAAGCTAAAGCAGAATGCACTCTCCCACCCACCACCTCAGTCCCTGAGTCCGGTCTCTGTGTGTCTCTGTTCACTCATTTTTCAAAGCCAAGGGCAGATGTTACCTTCTACATGGACCCTCTCCGAGACTCTCCCTTCTGGCTAATCGCTCCCAGATTCTACTTTTTAAATACTGTGGCACTTAGGAATGTCTCCTTTTCATTTGAAACCCCGTTGGCCTGAAAGCTCCCTGAGGGAGGAAGACTGAGTCTTCTTTCACTCCTTATCCCCATGATTAAAAAAGGTAATGTCAACAAAGCTTTGGTGAAAGAATCAATGAATGAATGAATGGGAAACAGCCAAAGCTTTGGTGAAAGAATCAGTGAATGAATGAATGGGACACCACATACCTTGCCACCTGTGGCCTGGTGTACTACTGGGTTAAATGTTAGCTGGTTAAACAGAAGGCTTGGAAGGGAGCACCGGGGCAGCCTCCTCTCTCTGCATGTAGGCATGTGACATGAAATGCCATGATACCTTCAACTCCTACCCAAATCTCCATGCCCCCTGCTTCCTTTAATTGCCCTCACTCAAATCTCCTACCTTAGGTTATCCCCACGTTTCTCAGCGCACACTTGAATACCTTGAATGCTGTATTTAAGTAACGACTCCAGATGGGAACACTCATCATGTCTACTTGTTATTATCGGTACAATGGCTAGGCTTTGACAGTTATTGTCAAAGCACATACTTACTCCTGTGCTGAAACATGGTATATTCCTTTGAAGTGACTGTTACATCAGCCCACAAGTGAAAACTAAGCATTTTCCCCCAGCTTAGAAATCATCTCAACAATAACAATTTTTTAAAGATTTCATTTATTTATTTGTCAGAGAGAGAGCACAAGCAGGGGGGCGTCAGGCAGAGGGAGATGGAGAAGCAGGCTCCCGACTAACCAGGGAACCCAGTGCAGGGCTCGATCTCAGGACCCTGGGATCATGATCTGAGCTGAAGCAGATGCTTAACTGACTGAGCCACCCAGGTGTCCCAACAATAACAATTTTTAAAACTTTGCATTTCTCAAATGTGTTGTATTTGAGCATGCTTAAAGTACCCCTGGAATAGAAGTCATACAGAGGTATGAATCAGTGAGCACCTCACTAGGAATATCAGCTTTATACCCAGAAAGCATTCATAGACTTCAGCATCTGAACAAAAGATAGAAGGATCAGAATTATTCCTTCAGAGCCAGGCTCTGGGACCACATTTGCCTTTCAAATTTAAAATGTGAAGGTTCTTTCTTGGTAATAGCCTTCAATTGTATTATGTCCTATCATGTTATTTATTTCCATTGCTTCAGTTCTTTCCTGGTAGGAGACTACCACATAATCCCTCTTGATTTCTGTAACACTACATATTCAGAGCGATTCCTTTTGGCATCAGATATTTTTTTGTCATCCATATAGTGATGGCATTGTCAGAATATATATTCCTACACTTATTCCATCTTGTGTTTGTTAGAAACAAATTTAGTAAGAGCCTAACACATGCATATATGTTTATAAAGCATAAACAGCCCCCAAATCCTATCTATAACAGATATAATTTTTAAGAAATTGCTATATGATATGCTCATCAAGAGAACTTTTTTCAGATTAATGGATAAAAAAAAATCTTCACCTTAAGCTCAACAGAGTAAAAAGTAAATTATTTTGATGGTGAGAAAATTCAAATTGATATTTCAATCATTAAGAATTATGAGTATCTGAAGTGCAAGAATAAAGACAACATGTAGAAACCATTTAGAGCAAAGAGATTTTCTCCAGTGCCTGGTACACCAAAAATAAATCTGTATTTTCTTCCCAAGAAGCATAATCTTTTTATTAGGATATATTCCAGATAAGTAATTTGTGTTTCTGCTGAAGCTGATATGAGAATCCAAAAAGGAAAAAGAAAAACACATTACTTTTCAAGTAGTTCTCCCCCAAAGCACTAAGGAGTAAAGGGGCAAAGTGTTTTCCATATGGCACTTACTTTAGATGAAGTCCCTTTAAAGCGAATGCATTATTAAGTCTGAGGTGATCCTGTAGGTGTGTTTGGGCATGTGGCCAGGCACAACCTGGAGTCAAAAGGGGGATTAAACACAGCAACATTCTCCTTTCTTCTCTCCTTCCTCTTGATCCCCTAATAACAGTTTCCTTCAGATGTCCAGAGTGAAGCAGGAACTTTGAGAAGTTAAGGTTTTTGACTTAAGTTTCGAATGAGTTCAACCCTTTCTTGGTAATCAGAGCATTTTTTGTCACTTTAAATAAAAGTCCACTAGGAGACCTGACAGTCGTGGGGAGTCTGTGGGTGAGGATGTGAGAAGGTACTTTTATTCACAACCTGAGGTGTATCAGGTTTCCATCCCAAGCTGAGGGACGGGCAGGGTCCAGAGGTGGACCTGTGTCCAGCATCCTCAACTGGGTGAAGGTCAAACTTCCCCACTCTTGTTTGAAAACATAACTTAAAAATAAATGGATAGAAAGGCTCGCCCACCTCAACTGTGAGGAATACCATATATAATTGTTCATATTTTCACTTTAGGGATGCTGGATTTACTTACATGGCTGCTTTTCATTAAAGAAAAAAAAATGTGTTACAAGCAACTAATACATGGCCTTACTTTTATGACCTGAGATTCTAAATATGTTCCTTAGGTAGGGAATGTTGGAAACGGGGGGAGGGAGTCAAAAAAATTAAAGGGTGAATAGAAGGAAAAAGAGATCACCTACCTTTGCCCTTCTTCCCCATCACCACATTGTCATGCTTGAAGAGAACCAGTGGGCTTTTAAGGATGATTAGTGTGCTTTCCTAAGCTCTGGGGGATACAGGTGAGCATACCTAAGAATGTATCTGATTTCTAAAGTACAGCATGGGGTTACCCGTCTCACTCACACATTCTGGGAGTGCCCCCCCCCCCCCCCCCCCCGGCTAATCCATGTCCACTGTGCATCCCACAAGAAACCAAAAGAAAACGTAAGGGTGAAAAACTAGACTCTTTTCTGCAGCACCTGGAGATGGTCTGGATTTTGTATCTGAAAACAGGGATGACCACCTGCCCCAGTTTGCTCAGGACTGGGGAGTTTTTGAAACATGAGACTTTCAGTTTTTAAACCAGAAGAGCCCAGAGCAAACTAGGACAGTTGGATATCCTGAAAACTCACAATTTAGGCTCTCTTCATCATTGAAAGTCTTCTAAATCCCAGACTTTCTAAACTGGCTGCACATTCGAGACATCTGGGGAGTTTTAGAAGCAACTGAGATGGGTGACCCATCCCCAGAGCTTCTGATTTCCTTGGTTTGGGATGCAGCCCAGCCTTGGGATGTCTTAAAGCTCCTCCAGGTGCCCAGGGGATTATAACGTATAAGGGCAGTTTGGGAACCCCTGCACTAAATGATTTTGTCCAATTGTTTAACCTCTCTAAGCCTTAGTTTTTCTTTTAGTAAAAACTTGCCCTGTTTTTTTGGGGGGGTTGTTTTTTGCATATTACTTCTGCAGGAATACTCAAGCTTCCAGAATTTGGAACATTCTAAAACAGTGATAGCAATCACCTGGAGATCTTGTCCAAGTGTGGATTCTGATTCCATGGGTCTGGCCAGACGCTAGGGCATTTGCATCTCTAACAAGTTCCCAGGTGTGGCTGATGCTTCTGGTCCACAGACAATATTTTGAGTAGTAGGATACAGAACATCAAAGGGTGAGAAGGATTACTGAAAATAACCTTCTCTCCTTTGAAGAGTAATGGAAGTCATCAAAGGGTTTGGAAGAGATATAAAGGTGGCTACAATACGTAGAATTCAGGGATGTATATTGACGATGCGATAGGCAGAATCCAGCCCCCACTTCCAATATGTCTACATCCTAATCCCTGGAACCTGTGAATCTGTTAGGCTCTATGGCAAAGGCTGCAGGTGGAATTAAGATCCCTAATCAGCTCACTTCAAAACAGGAAGAGGACTCTTGATTATCCAGTTGGACGCAATATAATCACAGGGCCCTTAAAAGTGGAAGAAGGACACAGAACACCAGTATCAGGGTACTGTTAGAGAAGAAACTCTACCGCCCGTTGCTGGCTTTGAAGATCGAAGGCGGCCATAAGCCAGAAATTGTGGACAGCTTCTAGACACTGGAAAAGGCAGAAAAACAGATTCTTCCCCAAGCCCCAGAAAATAACTCAGGACTGGGCATGACACGTTGATCTTACCTGAACGGGACTTGTGGCAGACTTCTGACCTACCAAACAGGAAGAAAATAAGCTTGTGTTCTTTTAGCTTTGCTGTAATTTGGGGAGGCATCGATAGGAAAATAATACAAGTATGATAGCAATCCACAGCTTGGGTGGGCAGTTAACACTGCCATTTTTCAGTAAGTCAGTTGCTCACTCAAAGCCCCCTTTCTCCGAGGCCCAAACCTCAATTCTCCTTGCGGTTTTGAGCCACCCCTCCATGCACACTGGGTTTCTGGAGTTCAGCCGTTAAGAGATGTATGGGAAGAAGCGGGCTGGCCAGTCAGCCTTTCCCGGGTTGTAGGTAGAGTCTTGGCAAGACTGCGGGCCCATCTACAAGCAGCAGGTGACCCTGCGTCCCGCGCGGGTGCGGCATCTCCCAGACCTGCGGAGAGAGGAGAGTGCGGTCCTCTCTCGTCCTTGCTCTCCAGAGCCCGGGAGGACCTTGTTTCTCTCTGCTCTTCTCCCTCTGTGATTGTGCCAGGCTCTCGGCATGGAACTCGGTGAAGTTGCTCAATTCTCCCAAAGGCTTGGACTTTGGAAGGCAATTTAGAAAACCGTGCAGGTTCTTTTCCTTCCGGAGCCCGGGGCTCGGCAGCAAAGGGGGTGGGGGCGCGGGGTGGGGGGTGAGGGGGTGACCGGGGAACAGCTCCCCCAGGAAGACACGGACAGGAGTCCCTTTGTCAAAATACGAAGCATCTCCTTGTGTGTGAGAAGCATTCCATGTCAGGCTTCTGTTTTCTTTCCCTCTCCTCCCTCCGCAACCAATAAAGGTGCTCGCTGCTGTCAATGGGCCACATCTGCCTGGCACGGATGGAGGTGGAGAAGTACGGGGGCTTTGGGGGCTTTTAGAGGCAAAGCTGAAAGGAGATGAAGAAACCCGAGGGGCAGGAGGTCAGCCGAGAGCTGAGGCAGCAAGGGCCAGAAAGTTTGCTGTCCTTGCAAGATTGGAAGTTCTGATACTCGATACTCGACTCCTTCTAGGCCCCCGGGGGCGAAGCGCGTGGCCAGTCCTGCCAGCCGCTAGTGCGGCTGCGAGGGACCCCCACCCGCCTCTGGGACGCCCTGAGAGCTCAGAGGTAAAAACATTTCCCCTTTGTCCAGCAGCCAGGCTGGCTCTGGCGTCCTCCCGAGTCTTACAAGTTAGGGTTCCTTCCAGTAACTACAGTCAAGAAATACCCTCTGGGGGAATTGTAAGCATCTTCTGTACAAATTAAAGTTACAGGGTCTCTGTCGTTGACAACTGAGATGATCATAAAATCCAATTTTATTAGAAGGAGGCTGAGACCCAGGCGCAGTGCCTAAAAAGCCCCTTGAGAAGTTTATAAAGAAGCTAATGGTGATTAATTTGGGAGTAGAATTGTTGGAAAATGGTTTTTTTCTTCATGTTTATCTGTATTTTCTAGCAGAATGTTTGATATAACTTTTAAAATAAGCTTTTTTGTTTGGTTATTTTTTAAATGAAGTGTTGTGGAGAGTTCAAGTTCCTTAGCTGGCCAAGGGGTTCCTTGTTTAGAACCCTGTTTTGTTCCTTGTTCAGTGTTTAGAAATAAGAAGAGCCACTCATCTTGGGCTACACATGGGGTTACTTGCTCTGTCCTCCGGCTCTGGGGCCAGGATCTGTGCATGGGGATGGGCCGGGCTGCTGAGAGCTCTGCATTCCATTCTTGCATGCCCCTCCTGTAGAAAGAGTTGGTAGTATCTTCGGAACCCTCTGTCGTGGCCCTCCTGACGTTGGGCTTGCCTTTGTCTAGAAATCCCCATATTCGGGGCGCCTGGGTGGCTCAGCCGGTTAAGCATCTGCCTTCAGCTCCGGTCATGATCCCGGGGTCCTCGGATGGAGCCCCGCATCGGGCTCCCTGTTCAGCAGGGAGTCTGCTTCTCCCTCTACCCCTACCCCTGCTCGTGATCTCCCTCTTTCTCTTTGTCAAATAAAATCTTTAAAAGATAAAATAAAAAAAAAAAATCACCATCTTCCAGTTGATACAAATTGCAGACCTAGGACTGAATGCAGGGGCCAGTGTGTCATCACTTTGATACATGTCCCTTTGTACTAAGGGGACAGAAAAGTGCTTCCTTCTTCCTTGAAGCTTGGGATTTGGATTTGACTAAGCAAGAAGGTTATCGTGCTAATGAGGTCCCTTGGGAGAGCAGAGGCCCTCGAGAGAGAAAAGCCCTATGGTAGGAAAGAACGGTTTACAGCAGGCGAGGACAGACATGAATGTGGGTGCTGTTCCTCGAGCTACTCCCCCCATTTCCCGGAGACCCTAGAGTGGTGGGGAGGAGGACACTGAGACAGAGAGAAGGGGCCTTGTGGGCGACCACTTCTGTCCTTGCGCACTCTGATTGATGGTATGTGGAGAAAAGCCTGGGGAGGAATTTCCAGGGGCCACTGCCCAGCCCCGACCATAAAGAAGCGCAGGCTCACAGGTACTACTGGGCCCTTGGACCGCTGGTTCCCCTGCATCCTCCCTCCCAACAAGCAACTCCCAGGCCTTACTGCCTGCCCCTTTAGAAACGGCATGAAAGAACCTTTTTTTTTTTTTTAAAGATTTTATTTATTTGAGAGAGAGAGAGAGAGAAAGAGCGCAAGAGGGGGGAGCAGGAGAGGGAGAAGCAGACTCCCTGCTGAGCAGGGAGCCCGATGCGGGACTCGATCCCGGGACTCCAGGATCATGACCTGAGCCGAAGGCAGTCGCTTAACCAACTGAGCCACCCAGGCGCCCGAAAGAACCTTTGAGATGAGGACAGGGGTGACTTGAGAGCAGGGAGGGTGGAGCTTGCCCCTACTGTGACTGCGTGAGCCAGCACCCTTCAGGAACATGTCAATCCCAGGAACAGACCTGCCCTCCCAGGAAGCCAAGTGTGCTGGACAGCGGGGCCTGGCAGTGGGGGGAGAGACTAGTACCGCCTACATCTAAACCTCCAAGGGGTGCCCCTGCCAACCTCACTGGGCTGATCCTAGAACCACCCTTAGACATTGTGGATTATAACCGCAATGTTAGTAAGTCTAATGATACAGGACCGTTGTGTGTCATGTGGCGTCCTCGAGGACATTGCCGTCTAGGGACTGTGGCGAGTTCTGTGCCTAGGCTGGCAAGGCTTACTCCCTTGTTCTGCGGGTTGTGGTCTTAGAACCTGTGCTAGTAAGTTCTGGTTATCCACACCCCCTTTTTTTTTATTCTTATGTTAATCCCCATACATTACATCATTAGTTTTTGATGTAGTGTTCCATGATTCATTGTTTGCGTATAACACCCAGTGCTCCATGCAGAACATGCCCTCCTCAATACCCACCACCAGGCCAACCCATCCTCCCACCCCCCTCCCCCCCAGAACCCTCAGTTTGTTTTTCAGAGTCCATCATCTCTCATGGTTCGTCTACCCCTCCGATTTCCCCTGCTTCATTCTTCCCCTCCTGCTACCTTCTTCTTTTTTTTTTCTTAACATATATTGCATTATTTGTTTCAGAGGTACGGATCTGAGATTCAACAGTCTTGCACAATTCACAGCGCTTACCAGAGCACATACCCTCCCCAATGTCTATCACCCAGCCACCCCATCCCTCCAACCCCCACCACTCCAGCAACCCTCAGTTTGTTTCCTGAGATTAAGAATTCTTCGTATCAGTGAGGTCATATGATACATGTCTTTCTCTGTTTGACTTATTTCGCTCAACATAATACCCTCCAGTTCCATCCACGTCGTTGCAAATGGCAAGATCTCATTCTTTTTGATGGCTGCATAATATTCCATTGTGTGTGTGTGTGTGTGTGTGTGTATATATATATATGTATACCACATCTTCTTTATTCATTCATCTGTCGATGGACATCTTGGCTCTTTCCACAGTTTGGCTATTGTGGACATTGCTGCTATAAACATCGGGGTGCACGTACCCCTTCGGATCCCTACTTTTGTATCTTTGGGGTAAATACCCAGTAGTGCAATTGCTGGATCATATGGTAGCTCTATTTTCAACTTTTTGAGGAACCTCCATACAGTTTTCCAGAGTGGTTGCACCAGCTTGCATTCCCACCAACAGTGTAGGAGGGTTCCCCTTTCTCCGCATCCCCGCCAACATCTGTCGTTTCCTGACTTGTTAATTTTAGCCATTCTGACTGTCCACACCCGTTTTTAAGGGTGCTGAACACTCCCCTCTAACGTTGTCGGTCGGGGACTTGAGGCCAAATGGGGATCGAGCCTTGTCCTCACAACTACAGGTGTTATAGATAAGTTGCCACGTGAGGGGGAGCGAGGCCATAGAGATGAAGAATGGGAGGAGAGAGCCCGCAGTCATAGTGTCTCCTGCCTGCCTTCTCCCGGCCCCACTGCCACCCAGGTCACTGTTGATTTCTCCGTCAAGCCTGCTATTAGCAGTAGGCCAGAAAGCTTTGAATTTAACTGATGTACATAAAGCAAGCTGTTCATTTAATCTGCACATTTAATTCAGCCTGCTCTGCATGCTGCTCCAGGTGGCTTTCTGCATCACCCCTGCCTCTGTCTTGAAAATCAGCCAAAGATGGCTTTGTGTGTAATGCATGTGCTGTAGGCCGGAAACCCTACAGCGGTGCCCTCACCTCGCCCCCCTCACCTAGCCCCCCCCGCCCCCCCCCAAGCCAGGTAAGTCCTGCGTCCTCTGCTCGCAGGGCTCCCTCCAATGACAACATGCTGAGTTCAAGTATTTTGGCCTTTCTAATGGGAACGAGGGGAAAGAAAATCAGTTCTAATTTTGCTTGTCTGTCAGATAATATCCGGAAGAAATGCATGCTGTGTGTGTAATTTTGTTTGTGAATGTTGCTGGACTCTGCCGTACTTGATGTGAAGGCAGATGGGATGAAAGCTTTAGGCACGCTGTCAGTGACCTCTGCATTCCAAAGGCATTCATAAGGTTCATAGGCATGAATGGTGTAATAGGCAAAGGAGGGATGCTTTCTCATGTAGTCTGTTCTCCTAAATAAATGATACCAATCTGTGTATAATCATACTTTTATTGAAATGTGCCAAGAGATTAAATAGATGGTTGCATTTTGGTATTATCACAAATGAGCAACGTTTGGGTTTGGGGTAATGGCATGTAAATGAATCCAATTCCCATTTCCCTAAGTGGTTTCTATGCCTTAATGCCTGTCGAGGTTTTGTGAAATATCTCAAAAACCAGATGATGCCACCATAGCGAAGGGAACAGTAAGGAGATGAAAATTAGAGGGTAGCTTAAGGACTCTTTGCTAAGGACCATGGGCTCACGCATTGAGGGGCTGGGATGAGGCATGAACCAGTGCGGCCTAGGGAAAAGAGTATCTGAAGGCATGAGAGAAGGAAAGGCATTAAAAAGAGAAAAGTGGCAAGGAAGAAAAGGAAATTTAGATGCTAAGCCAGACCCCTGGGGGTTGGGGGAGGAGACTGAAAACCACTGTTTGTTTGGTTATGCCTTATCACTGGGTCTCTGCTCTACCTACCAGCTGCCTCATTTACAATCCGTTCTCCTCACACCGTTAACCAAGGTGAACATATTACAAAACCCTGACAGTGAATGGCAGAAGCTTGAGATAAAGTGTGTGTGTATCCCCCTGGGATGGCTGCAGACCTCAAACCGGATGCACTTAAGACCACTATCAGCAGAACAACAGAAATTTGCTCCTGTTGTTCTACATGTAAACTATGTACCTTATCTCATCTGTTACTGTTACCACTCTATGGAACTGCTACAAAGTACTTGCTCCTCTGTTTGGAACCTTGAATTACATTGTTGATTACCTATAGTTTTCTTAAAGTTCGTGCTAACCTCATTTTTACATCTAAAAAGGCACAAGGAAGTGCCTCAGTCTAGGTCCACAGTACCAAGTAGAGCAGCAGGATTTGAACTCAGATCTACTGACCTAGAGAAGTCCATAATAAAGGGACAAAATAAAAGGATTTTCTTGGGAAAACTGGGACCATACCTAAGTCAACAGTCAAATCTCCAAGTGTTTTGTTGCCTGAATTTTCCAATAGTTGAAAATATATTGAAAATATTAGCCAGCCACACTGGAGTATTGTTTCTCAATATTGGACTAACCTGGGGAGGTTTAAAAAAATGCTAATGTCTGGTTTTTATTTGTAGAGATTCTAATGTAGTTGGTCTGTGATGAAGCCTGGGCATCATGGGTTTTAAAAGCTACCCAAGTACTTCCGATACTTAGCTAAATAGGCATTTCCTTTTAGGCTTTTTCTAAAGTCTAGACCTATTAATACAACTGACTCTTCGCTATCTTGGCCTTCTACTGCACAGGAATCTCAAACTCAAAATGTCCAAAAAATTTCCTTTTTTCACTTCAGCCTGACTCTTCTTTCATTCAGGGACTCAGAAAACCATAATGTTTTGGGAGCTACTGCTTAGAAATTCTCCAGCATGGAGACACCGTGTCTCTGCTCTGTCCTGTGAGTTCCTTTGTATCTTTTTCCAACTAATCAGAATGAAATGAATATTCACTCAGTTTCTCTTCGCCAAGAGCCAGATTTATCTTGCTGTAATAGAAAACAAAATTTGCAGTCACACTTAGAAGCTGTTTGGTGTGGGAGAAATTTTCTCTTCCTGCAACAGGACTTTGACTAATTTTAGGTAAGCCCTCCCCTGAAATGGAGAACATATTGGATGGTAATAACAAGGGCTGATAATGAGATTATAAATATCAAATGGAATATAAATGAAATAGCAAGGACTATCAAAGTAGGAGATGGTATTGTACATTTTTAAAGGAAATACCCCATGAAGAAATGATTAAAAAAAAAAACACTTCCGTCTTAATATAACCTACTTTCACTTTATGTTCATTCACTTTGCCACCAGCTTATTGGAATTTAACATGATGAGCAAAGTTCTGTTAACTGTTGACTTTTAGGGGCACCTGGGTGGCTCAGTCGGTTAAGCGGCTGCCTTCAGCTCAGGTCATGATCCCAGGGTCCTGGGATCGAGCCCCACGTTGGGCTCCCTGCTCAGCAGAGAGCATGTTTCTCCCTCTTCCTCTGCCTGCCTCTCTGCCTACTTGTGCTCTCTTATCTCTCTGTCAAATAAATAAAATCTTAAAAAAAACAAAACAAACTGTTGACTTTTAAGCTTTGTGACTTCTATATCTGGAATATAGGCCAAGAACTAAGGAAAGGGTGAGAAGGAACAGCTTCCAAGTAACTGACAACAGCCCTCTAACCCAAGGGGCAAAGACTCTTCATCGTGTAGGAAACAGGTGCTCAAAGCAGAGGTCAAAGGGCAGTCTCGGTTCTACAGTGGTGGTCAAAACAGAGCACCTGGCAGAAAAGAAAGCAAGAAATTCCAGAAAAGGGCAAATGGGAACAAAGTATGGAGAGCATCACTAAGTTGAGGGGCTATAGCAGGGGCGTGGAAATCAGACCCAGAGGCCAAACTGTGAACCACAGGAACCCTGATTTTGGTGAGCAAGGAAGTGGAGGGAAGCAGCTATGTACCTAGTAGATCTGACACCAGAGCAGACCATGGCTTATCAACCCCTCTCTCCTATATCCATCCATAAGTAGATTAGAAAAAAATAAAATAAAATGTCTTTTACTGAACTTAACGTAAGCAGTAATGCTGGTGCAAATCAATTAAGTGAAATATCTCCAAGTGAAATCATTTTGGTAGCTATTGTACATAAAATAACAATTGTATTTTTAAAAACTTAGTGTTTAGTTTGAAAGGAAAAACTTCATTTTTTTTTAAAGATGGGTTTGAAATTCTGCAAAATAGTTTGTCTAAACTAAAATTGACATTTGTCAACTACAGGGTGTTTTATTTGTTATGGTTGCCCTGTTAAAAATAAGTTCTATCCTTTGTGGTCCAAGTAAGACAGACTGAAGTAACTCCCATTCTGAACCTGAAAACGTGTAAGTGACTGCACCTGTGTCTGGGGCCAGCTGTCTAACTAGTTCCCCAGATTAGCCTCTGTGGAGAACAGACTGGTGTTATAGGATAACAAAGGGCTTACTGGAAGCTTAAAAGCCCATCTACTATCAAAACTCAACAGTCTTTGTTGAGAATTGAGACAATGTTTGGGGGAAAGAGTGTACTGTATCATTGACGTGGTTTTTGGCAATAAAAAAAGCATTCAGTTTTATCAAAGCGCTGTAGTGAATGCACAGTTTTATTGCTTGCACTTGAGGAAGATCTGGCCCACCATGTGGGAGAGCGGCAGTCCAGAAAGAAAAAACATTTGGATCAGTGTGCAGAGAAGGACACAAATGCAAGCATGTTCATGGACCTCGAGGACTTTACTAGATTACAGTGTCAGATAAAAATGAGCATTCACAACTGATACTATCTTGATCTGAGTCCTACATGTACAATACCAAAAAAGAGGTCTTTGCAAATTAAGTTGTAGGGAAGTCTTGGTTCTCTTGGGTTGCCTGCAGTAAGAATTGCTATTAAAAAGATAGACTTCCTCTTTGTCCTGGTTTACCGGGTCCGACAGAATGTAGAATAGATGTGTATATACCCATTCATACATCCCTCCCAAGCACATGGGCAAACCCCTAGCAGCAGTTCACAGCCCCTACCTTCATTGTCTCTTCCCTCACCGTCAGTGTGTCTCCCGTCTCTGTCTCTCCTGTCTCTTTCTCCCTCTCTAGGTCTCTGTCTTTAACTTTTGAAAAATGCTTAATTCTCATATGATGGAACATTTTTCAGCAATGGATTTTTTAAAATTTGGCTTTCAAATTACTTTTTAAATGCCTATAATGTGCCCTTTACAGACCTCGGCAAATACCAAAATCTCAGTTTAATTGTATCATTTGAATTTAGTGGGGGCATACAAATTATTTCAGCTGTTCAAGAGCTTTTTGTTGAATAGAAAAAAAAATAAAAATTTAAAGTTGTGGAGTAATGAGAGATACTTCAGGCTGAATAAAAACTATAAGCATATGTCTTCTCTGTCTCTCCTACATACACACACATACATAGCAAACACTAGAGCTGACATAAATTATTCAATGTGGGGAGCTATTAAAAGTCCAACCTCTAGATAAAGCTGAACCAGTATCTCTGGGATGAGACCCACAAACCTAAAATTTAAAAAGCATCCCATGTGTTCCTAATGGTCATTCAGCTGGAGGAATCATTCACTGGTGATGATCTGTATTTTTCTAATTCTGTCCTCATGTCTTTAATGACTGTGGTCCTGATATTACATTTCTATTCTGTCATTTTATTGTCTATGTTCTTATTTCATCTTGGAGATCACCTCAATACAGAATTTGAGATAATTCTTAGAAGGGAGAAAAAAATTTCACTTTCCTTTTTACAGAAAGCCTGAATTCTCAGTATTGTGAATGCAGAATGCAAAGTTGTAGGTTTGAAAGGTCATAAATCAACTGCAAGTTTCGCAGCAGGGTGTATTTTAAAATGTATGACCTTCTGTTGTTCCAGCATATCACTAAAGCTTGTTCTATGCCATCAAATGCGGTGAAAATCCGTGCTTTTCATATCTTAATACACAATATATTACAAGAATCTCCCTCAGAAAAGAAAACTGTTCTTTCTATTTAAATCCCTCCCCCCCCCTTTTTTTTTTACACACCCCCACCCCCGACCAACAATATTTACAAATGCAAAGAAAGAGAAGCAGGCAAAATAAAATACAGAAGCTTCTGGGAAGCATAGATAACTTATTGGTTTTTCTAGCTGCTAAGATTGTTTGAGGCAGAAAAAAACAGTATAATACACTGCTTTTAGCTTCTCTCCTAGTAAACCAACTTCTTGTAGTTCAGTTTGTCTAATTGTCTAAAATTGTTGTGTTGTCTGACTGGCATTGGATATTTAGTAAAGATACAATGTGAATGTTAAGCATTCAAATCAAATTTTTCATAGAAGAATCACCAGTTTTAATTACTGATTAAAAATGACCATCTGAATGTTAATGTATTCCAGACAAAGAATTAAATAATGCTTTAATTTTTTAATATCCATAGGAAAGAGGTGTTCTCCTCAGAGGAGGGGAGGGAGGCTCCGAGAAGTTCAGTAATTTTCTAAAATTATTTGGCTGATAAACTGCAGAGCTGAAATTAAAATCCAGATGTGCAGGTTGAAAAGCCTGGGTTTGCATCCGTAATGCTGGTGTTTCTTGTACTTTGGCATATGTAATAATCTCTAAGAAGTTGTTTAAAATGTTTATTTCTCTTTAGAGATCTCCCTTCGGTAGTCTTGAGAGCCCAGGGATCTGCATTTTAACAAACATTTGTGTAAGCCTGACCACACCCAGGAAAGGCTTGCAGTGTGGGTGCCCTACTCTGGAGGATCACTCAGATTGGGGACACAAAGGAACTCCCCAATCCTGTGCTATTTATATCACCTGGGTTTTGTCCCCTTAGAACTGAGGTGACAGGAAGCTACACCCAACCCTGGTTTGCTGGGTATTTCTCACCCAGAAACTTTTTAAACTATCATTTCTGAACTTAAAAAGGAGTACTGAAAATGTGCTTTGAATTTCATTTAGAATAAAGGCTCCAAAGAGCCTTGTGGAAACGAAGAAAGGGCGTGTTGACAAAGAAGGCTCAGGAGGAGGCTATGGGTGTGGCTTTTCCGGTCTGATTGGGTCTTGCATTCCTTGCTGATGGTGGTTGCCATGATGAGACAGCATGTTCACCTGGAACTGAGGCAGCTTTACGACAAGAAGCTCCACAGTAGTGGTAGAAAGATAGGAGTTAGAATGGAAGTGTGGGCAGAAGACAGAGGAAAAAAGAGAGGGAAGAGTCAGGCAATGGAGATGGTGGGGGGAATCTTAGAACTAGCGCAAATGGTGGGTAAGCTGAAAGGTGCATCATTTCCATCTACCAGACGTTTGGCTGCCTTCTCTTTACAATCCTTAGAAGAACTGTAAGTTACTGCTTTCAGCAAAATTAATCCTCTCGGATAAGCATCGCTACCAATCCTATGTAACGGGTATGCTCAGTAAGTGACAAATCTATAATGGGAATTTAAAGTAAAGTAGTTGAAAGGAGACCAATAAACATCTACCCCGGTCCGGGAACTCCAAAGCTGTTCATGTCTTTAGTGTTTGCTCCAAGTGGCGTAAGTACCTTGAAGAAGGTACAGAAACACTATAGTATTGGAGAAATGCTAACTCTGGCTTGGCTCCTGGTAGAGGTATGATGTTCCACATGTCATGGAATTTCTGTGAGTGCCCATTTGTCCAGCTAAAACATGGTGGTTATAAATCCACTGCATGGGATGCTTAAATGGGGACAGTAATCATTTAGTAGAGGACCTGGGGGATAGCAAGTGTAGCAGAGTCCTTCCAGGAAACAGAATCTAATCCAAATGGTTCAAAGAAAAAGACCTTGGTGAAGAGATCATTTACGATGGTGTGGGCAAGGCATGCGGAGACTGTCACTGCAGGATAGCATTACTACTGTTAGACCTGAAGGCACAAGAGATTAGTAGCTACCCTCCCGTGAGAGCAGGAGTCCTGGAAGAGAAACCTGTGAGAGCTGTAGTGTGGAGGGACCCAGCTACTGCCAGAGAAGTAAGTAGCTGGGTCCTCTTCCTCCTGCTGCCATCAGAGCTCCTCCTCCTGCAGCCTCCCATTGCCAGACCCAGTTGGAAGCCACAGGACGAGGAAGCCCAGATGATAGGATTCACAAGGGGTGGCCTCCCTGAGCACAGCATAAGGCAGAGATGGGCATAGGATGGATGGGGAAGGAGGAGATCCACCACAGTTTTTCAATAAAGTCCTTTCTACCTCTCAACCCTAATCAGTCGCATAGGCACACGCATCCTTATATTTCCAAATAAAACTGCATATGGAGGGTTAAGAGAAGCAATTTTTATTTAGCTTATTATCCCATTAATGAATATCTGTCAGGTTCAGAAATAAAGTTAAACATGACTCTTCCTTTCCCCAAACCTCAGGAGCACTAGTGGTTATGCACTTGGAAAGACCTAATTTTTGGACCCAAATTCTGTCTCTAAGATACATAAATATCCTTTAACTCACTGAGAGACTTAATGTGCTTCCCTCAAAGACCTTACTTACTTCCAATGGTGAATTTGGCACCGAGGGTATCAGATGGTCTAGAATAAGAAAAGAAGAGAGCAACTCACTACAAACCGCTGTTGCTTCTACTTCTCAGTCCCGTTCTTCACCAAGACTGCTTCTTTAGACAATGGCAAACTTTTCTGCAGACCGGAGCTGTCATTCATTTGAAAGGTGGAGGCTCCCTCTCCCTCCATAGAGGTAGAGAATAGTCAGGTTGATGGAGATCGCTGGGCCTGTTAGGAACAGAAAAGAAGTATCCATGTCTTGAGATGGAAGCATTGATATGACTGGAACATGAGCAAATGTCAATCATTTGGCCAACCTGTAGGAACCATCTAGATTGATAAGAAGAGGAAAATCTTTTAGCCACAGGCCTAGAGGACTTGTGGAAATGTCTTGGTCAGGTAGCCCCATTATTTTTTCTCCCATGGGCAAGATGAGATTCGGTGACTAATTTGTACTCTATTATAACATTAAATTAACATTAGCTTTTGCACATGGAATAAAGTAATTATAAATAATACCTATCACTTGTCAAATGCCAGCTATGGTCCAGATGTGTACCAAGATACCTTTGTTCTAATCTTCACACCTCTTAATGGATGACACACTAAATTTAAAAAGCAGTAATTCATAATGCTACTCAAAAGGGAGTACCTTCTTTTTGGAAGAATGTCAGTTACTAAAGGGAAAGGAAAAATAGAATTGGAAACTCAGAATTATTTGACCATGAATGTAGTAACTGATTCAAGCAAGTATCATCGAGTGCTTTAAACATAGTGGGTGAAAGAATTAGAGGAAAGAATATCCACACAGTCTCAAAGCATCATGCCACAGGTTAGTTATTAACTACAAAGGGATAAAAGATAGCTTCACAATAGAAAAATCTGTCTGACCATACATCAATGAAGCGAGCAAAGCTACCATCACCAGTAAGGAAGCAAACTGACCTTATATGCCTTGTGGGGGAATGTGGCGCATGGTACTCAACATCATCCATGTGGTATTCTCATGGAAATGTTTAGCTTGAATCTAGTCATGAGGAAGCAGACAAAGTCAGATTTAGAGACCTTCTACAACTGGCCACAAATGGCCTGGACTCTGGAAAAATGTCAAAGGTATGAGAAACAAAAATATTAGGGAAAGTGATCTGAACTAAAACAGATGATAAAGATGACAGCTAATTTTACTGTGTGGTCCTTTTGGATCCTAGATAAAGGGAAAAAATCAGGTACACAGATATTACTGGGACCATGTGGGAACTTTGAAATGGTCTACATACTAGGTAGTTTGATAGTTTTGGGTCCAGTTTCTTGGTTGTTTTAGTGGAACTGTGCATATATGAGGCTATCTTCTCGTCTTAGAAATCTGTGAAGTATTTAAATGTCACCAAGTCTGTGACTTCACTTTCACAAAGCTCAACAACTACAAAATGTTAAATAGATACAGCAAATCTGGCAAAATGTCAACGATTGATGAACTCAGGTGAAAACTAGATGCATGACAACTTTTTATTTTTTTTAATTCCAATATAGTTAACATACAGTTTCAGGTGTACAAATAGTGATTCAACAATTCTATACATTACTCAGTGCTCAGCATCATGAGTGTACTCTTTATCCCCATCACCTATTTCACCCATCCCCCTCTCCCCTCTTGTAACCATCAGCTTGTTCTCTATACCTGAGGGTCTGATTCTTGGTTTGTCTCTTTTTTCCTTTGTTGGTTTGTTCTATTTCTTAAATTCCCCTTATGAGTGAAATCACGTGGTATTTGTCTTTCTCTGACTGACTTCACTTAGCATTATACTCTAATCCACCCAGGTTGTTGCAAATGGCAAGATTTTTTTTTTTTCTTTTGGTTGAGTAATATTTCGCTGTATGTATGTACACATTTTCTTTATGCATTCATTTATCAATGGACACTGGGTGATGCTTGTCAACTTTTAATTGTAGGCTCAAAGCTTTTTTTAATGGGAGAAAAAAACCCAATATATTATTGACCCCATGTTTTCAAAAGTGGAAACAAAGGTTAAGGTCCCGCAGCTAGTACATACTAGAGCTAATATTCAAAGCTAGGTCTTTCTAACTCTACTAACCCCTTCAATATATTTTGGCCCTGGTATAGTCTGTGTGGACACAATCACTGTGAATTGGTCTTGAAAAAGAATGTCCTTTATTTCCCTAAGTTCCTCATGACCAGAACAGATAAGGGTCCCTCCCTGAGAGATGAGGACTTAGGTTTGGTTTACAATAGGCTGCCCTTTTCCACCAGCCCCCTGTTAGGGAGGCACACATTTCCTTCTCCTTTGAATATTACAGACAGTGGCTTTGAATTCATTCAATATCCATTATTGGGGCCCAATACGAACCCTCATGGAATGCTGGGATCCAAAGTAATCCTGACTTTGCATCAACTCAGGACACAAATCCTAGCAAACTATTAGGAGACAACTTCGAAAATAGCTCTAATACAAGTCAACGTGATCAGAGATACTGTGGTTGAATTTTGCAATGGTAACACCTGAACAAAAGGGCACAGGAAAGGGCATTTATTCAAACCCTTTGGCCCCCTTTCTTCAAGGAGTCTATCAACTATTTATGAAAACCGTGATCTGTCTAGAGTGTGTGAAGTGATTCATCCTGTAATAATGTATTCAATTGAATTTGAAAGTATCCAGCTTAGGTAATGCCTGTTCCATGTCCATAAATTTAGATAAATAGGTTTGGACTCTCAGTGAATAGTGTATGGAAGTTTGAATTCTCTCTTACCATCTTAGGTTGCTGTATAATAACATAGTCTTAGGACCTCTCCGCAAATCCTCACTGGATATCTTCAGTCAATGTGACCAGACATAAAGGCCACTTGGTGGTGCTTTGTGGTCAGCAGCCCCACGTCCGCCCAGCATAGATGCCCTCTGCTTTTAACCTTACATTTAATATTTGGATTTTGTGAATTGCTGTCAGGAGCCAGATTTTGGGGGGGCGGGGGGCAAGTGCTTTGTGCGGACCAGAGAGAAAAGCTCACAGTAGGTTAGTGGTGTCATTAGCAGTTTTGTTCTTTATAGAGCAGGAAAATATAAGAGGCGGTTTTAAGCTATTAATTCTATAGGCTAGTACTTCCCTCCCACTAGGAAATGCTTATTTTCTCCACCCCTGAAGATGGGTGTTTTTTAATGTTTAAGTAAATCCCTGCTGTGTCTTTGTGTAATGAAAGAGCTGCACTTGAATGCTTCCTGTGGAGAATGCATCAGGGTGCAGCTTTGGGCTCTGCTTCAGCTGCCACATGTGGAGGGGTAAGGACCGGGGAAATCATTTTGTAGGGGATTTGCCACATTTTTTTTCTGAATGGAATCCCTTACTAAGTTTTAGGAAAAGGAGAAAATAGAAAATGTGGGAGACCGAATTCTTAGGTTCTAGTTCAGTTTTGAGAGAGCTTTGATAAATCCCTTTATTCTCTTGTGTAACCAAATATAAAATAATTTTGCATGCTTTGTCCAGTCATTCCTAGTGAAAATATGGCTTTACCACGTGAATCCAGAGTTACTTCCTTCCCACCTGGAATGATTGATATTTTTCTCACCATCAGTGTATTTAGCAGCATAAATGCATTTGCCCTGAGTACATTCCTGAGGGTCCAAATAGACAAGGGATTATCCAAGGGGCTGCAAAAGCCTCTGGCGGAGGGCTGTGTCTATGGCGCCCCCATGAGGAATTGCTCTGTATGTCTGTCTTCTCCACAGAGCCCTCCCTACTCAGGCTGGAGTGGTTTCTCCCTCCCTTGGACTATAGAGGGTTTTTAGCAAAGAAAGACGCAAGCACGTGCTTGAAATAAGCTTTGGTACAACCGGAGGTCTCAATTAGAGTTCCAAGGTTTAGCTGCACAAATCTGGATGAGGCCATCATTGCATGACATGATGAGCAATTGGGATGAGGACTTCATCATCGCGTCCTCCATGAAACTGGTGCCGTGTTACAGGGTAGCGTGTGACACAGCAGGGTGTGCAATGCCAGTGTAACATGAGTGTGAACCAGGAGCACGTGAGTGTCTGGGGAACCTCCGAGACCAGGTTAAAATCCAAATCCAGCCAATCACTAACGATTGGATTCCTGAAAGGTTTTTGCAACTCTAAAATTCTGATCTTTTTCATCTGCAGTCTCCCCCAACCCCCTCCCAACCCCCATCCCCCGCCTTGGGCCACACCATGGCATCATCTCCTAATCACAGATAATTATGAAAGTTATGGAATTTGAAATAAATATACAGGTTCCCGGCTGGCTTAGTCAGTAGAGCATGTGCCTCTTGATCTCAATGTCATGAGTTCAAGCCCCATGTTGGGCATAGAGATTTCTTTAAAAAAGAATAATAATAAAAATTAATGAAATTAATATCTCAGTCTTAGAAATGGGCTCTCAGTTTTCTGGCCAGAGGTCAACCCTTTGGAGATGTTAGTAAGATGAGCTGATCATGGGACTTACCTTGCTCTGCAGAAAGTTGACTCTTTAAATGCGGCAATGTAACAACTTGTTATAAGACCAAGGTGACTTTGCTGGGAGTTAGCAAATACTGGCTGGGGAGAACCTGCTACTTCAATCAGTCCTGAAAAGTTTAACGGCCTCCAAGCACTCAGCGTTTTGAGTTTCTTCCCCTTAGCAAATGTTACTGAAATGACCCTATAGCAAAGGAAATACAGAGCCACATTCTATTTTCCATAAAACCAGCGTTCAAACCACATTAATATGTAATGTGTAAAAATTTACATTTTGAGTGATGTATTACACAGTTTTTCTCTATGAATCCTTGGAATTATATAACTAAGAAATAGGAATTTAGGAGATTTTGTAAAACTAGAGGCATGAAAAAATATGCTGTATTTAAAAGTAAAAACAAAAACAAAACCCTGCACTTGGTTATAATAAATCAACTTAACTTTTATCCACACCCAAAAATCCCTTTAACCCTCCATATGCCCAATTAAAAAAATAGGCAAAGGATGTGAATAGACATTTCTCAAAAGAAGATACATAAATAACCAAGAAGTAAAGGCATAAGTACTCAAATTCACTAATCCTAAGAGAAATGCAAATCAAAACAGTGGTATTTGTCCTCACACCTGTTAGGTCAATTATCAGAAAGATGAAAGATAACAGGTATTGGGGAAGATGCGGAAAAGGGAACATTTGTATGCTGTTGGTGGGAATGTAAGTTGGTATGGCCATTGTGGCAAAGAGTATGGGGTTTCTTTAAAAATTTTTTTAAAACCTGTATTATGCTCCAACAATCCCCCTTCTGGTTCTATATCCAAAGGAAGTCAATATCTCAAAGAGATATCTACGCTGCCATGTTCATTACAGCATTACTCACAATAGCCAAAATATGGATACAACCTAAATATGCATCCATGGATGAAAGGATAAAAACAATGTGATACATATCTATGTCACTCACACATCCTGGACTATTATTTGACCTTAAAAAAGGAAGGAAATCCTGCAATAACATGGATGAACTTTGGAGAACATTCTGCTAAGGGAATTAAGCCAGATGCAGAAAGTCAAATCTTTCATGATCTCACCTATATGTAGAATCTAAAGTAGCCAAACTCCTAGAAACAGAAAGTAGACTGGTGTTTACTGGTTGCAGGGGGAAATGGGGGGAGATGCTGGACAAGTTTCAAATAAACAAGATGAATAGGTTCTGGAGATAAAATGAGGTATTGCCGATTCAGTTCCACATCATTTCAATAGAGAGAAAATTGTAATTAAATGAGTCAGATTTTCCCAGTGCATAAAAACGTTATGTTTTTGCTGTACTGTGGTTCATTAAGTGTGCACTAGCATTGTCTAAAAAAACAAGGTACATACCTTAATTAAATATTTCTAAAAAATGCTGACCATCATCTGAGCTTTCAGCAAGTCTTCTTGCCTGTGGAAGTTGCCTTGATATTGTTGGCTGTTGTCTGATCAGGGTTGTGGTTGCTGAAGGTTGGGGTGGCTGCTGCCATTTCTTAAAGTAAGGCAACAATACATTTTGCTGCATTGATGGACTCTTGATTTCACCAATTATTTCTCTGTAGCATGTGACGCTGTTTGACAGCATTTTACCCACAATAGAACTTTTGAAATTGAGATCAATCCTCTGAAACCCTGCCACTGCTTGATCAAATGAGTTGATGTAATATTTTTAATCTTTTGTTGTCATTTCAACATTCTTCACAGCATCTTCACCAGGAGTAGATTCCATCTCAAGAAACCACTTTCTTTGCTCATTTGTAAGAAACAACTCCTCATCCATTCAAGTTTTACCATGAGACTGCAGCAATTCAGTCACACAGCCAGGCTCCACTTCTAATTATAATTCTCTTGCTCTTTGCATCACATCTGTATTTACTTCCTTCACTGACATCCTGAGCACCTCAAAGTCCTCCATGAGTGCTGGAATCAACTTCTTTCAGATACCTGTTAATGTTGACATTTTGACTTCTTCCTATACATCATGAATATACTTAGTGATACCTAGAATGATGAATCCTTTCCAGAGGATTTCGATTTACTTTGCCCAAATTCATCAGAGGAACCACTATCTATGGTAGCTGTAGCCTTACAAAATATATTTCTTAAATAAGAAGAATTTGAAAATCATAATTGCTCCTTGATCCATGGGCTGCAGAATGGATGTTGTGTTAGCCATGAAAATGTTAATCTTGTTGTGCATCTCCATCATAGCTCTTGGGTGACCAGGTGCATTGTCAATGAGCAATAATATTTTGGAAGAGATCTTTCTGAGTAGATGTCAACAGTGGGCTTAAAATACTCAGTAAACCATGTTGTAAACAGATGTGCCATCATTCAAGCTTCATTCCATTTGTAGAGCACAGGCAGAATATATGTTGCATAATTCTTAAGGGCCTTAAGATTTTCAGCATAGTAAATAAGCATTGGCTTCAACTTGAAGTCACCAGCTGCATTAACCCTTAACAAGAGAGTCACCCTGTCCTTTGAACCAGACATTGATTTCTTTATAGCTATGAAGGTCCTAGATGGTACCTTCCAGTATAAGGCTATTTTGTCTATGTTGAAAATCTTATCATTTAGTGTGGCTACCTTCATGAATTATCATAGTTATATCTTCTGGGTTACTTGTCGCAGCTTCTCCATTGGCACTTGCTGCTTCACTTTGAGCTTTTGTTATGGAGACAACTTTCTTCCTTCAACCTGCCAAACCAACTTTTCTTCTGCAGCTTCCTCACCTTGCTCAGCCTTCACAGAATTGAAGAGAGTTAGGGCTTTGCTGTGGAGTAGGCTTTGGCTTAAGGGAATGTTATGGCTGGTTTGATCATCCATCCAAACCACTAAAACTTTCTTCATCTCAGCAGTGAGACTGTTAGGCTTTCTTACCATCCAAACGTTGACTGGAGTAGCACTTTTAATTGCCCTCAAAAACTCTTCCTTTGCATTCACAACTTGGCTAACTGTTTAGCATGATGCTAGGCCTCTCTTGGCTTTTGACATTGCATCCTCACTAAGCTTAATCATTTCTAACTTATGCCCTGAAGTCAGAGATGTGTGATTCTTCCTTTCACTTGAATGCTCTCAGGCCACTGTAGGGTTATTGGCCTGATTTCAATATTGTGTCTCAGGAAAAGGGAGGCATGAGGAGGAGAAGCATTCAGAACACACACAACATTATTCTATTAAATTAGCTGTCTTATATGGGTGTGATTCCTGACGTCTCTAAGCAATTATAATAATAACATCAAAGATCACTGATCAGAGATCACTATAAAAAATATAATAATGAAAAAGTTTGAAATATTCTGAGAATTACCAACATGTGACACAGACTTGAAGTGAGCAAATGCTGTTGGTAAAATGGCGCTGATAGACTCACTCAACACACGGTTGCCACAAACCTTGAATTTGTGAAAATGCAGTATCTGTGAAGCACAATAAATTGAAACACAAAAAAATGAGGTATACTTGTACAAAAATGTGACTATAGTTAACAGTGTTGTACACTTGAAATTTGCTATGAGGGAGATTCTAAGTGCTCACTAAAAAAAAAAACCCACAAATGGTACGTATAGGAGATGATGGACTTGTTAATTAGCTTGTTTGTGATGAATATTCCAAAAGGCATATGTACAGCTGACCCTTGAATAATGCCAGAGTTAAAGGCACCAACCTACCACACAGTTGAAAATCCATGTATAACTTTTGACTCCCCCAAAATTTAGTAGTAGCCTGCTTTTGACTGGAAACCTTATCAGAAACAGTCAATTAATACATTTTATATGTTGTAGTATGTACTGTATTCTTGGAATAAAGTAAGCTAAAGAAGAGAAAATGTTAGTAAGAAAATCATAAGGAATAGAAAATACATTTGTAGTACTTCAGTGTGTTTTAAAAAAAAAAAAAAGTGTCCAAGAGGACCTGTGCAGTTCAAACTCATGGTTCAGGGGTCAAGTGTATATCAAGCCTCAAGTGATATACCTTAAATGTTTACAATTTTTAATACAGTGTTTGGATGGTAAGAAAGCCTCATAGCCTTACCTCCATAAATCTAGAAAATACATTTAGAATGACAGAGGTTGGTTGGTTGGGTTTTTTTCCCATTTGTAACCGAACCCATATTTCTTACTAGGGCTAGCACACATTAATTCCAGTTTCAAAGGGAAGACAAATAAGCACTCAGCTGGGTTTCTTTAGTGTTTGTACATAAGAGAGAATGCATGTATAGTGCAATAGTTCTGCGTGCTCTCTTCCAGAGGACAAGGAAATCATGCAGAAACTTCACATGCCAAGTTCACAGGAAGAAATGTTAGCTCACACCTAATGACCATGGCAGCTGATTTAGGAAAGATTATAACTGGAGTGGTACATCTTAGAAATTCCAACTTTTAAAATTAATGACTTGATTCCATCAGCTGCTGAAAAATAGGACTTGAAAAGTATTTTCCAGCTTTCAGCACTGGGCTTAGAATCTGCACAAAGGGCTCAGTCTTTTCTAGGAGAAGGATACTGCAGTAGGTGGGTGCACATAATTTACACAAGTTGAAACAAAAATTGGCTGTTAAGTCATCTAAAGGCTAAGCTGCTGTAACAAAAAGCCCCATAAAATCCAAGTCTAAAATATATAAGATACTGCTTTCAGTTTCCTTTAATAACCTGACCAGATGAAGCTGGAAGGACGGCCATGTTCGCCAAGGTCTTCACTGGGGCATTAACCTCCTCTGCATGGTGGAAGCCAGACCTTGGCCTGAGCCACATTACTACAAGATGGGGCATGTGAGATGGTCCAGAGCAAGTACTTGGCTTCCAGGGAGCAAGGTAAAGGCTGCCCTTACCCATTCTGCTCCCTTTCTATTGACCAGAGCTTAGTCATTGCAGTAGTGTTCTCCAGAGAAATAGAACCAGTAGGATATGTATACTATATAGATACATGTAGAGAGATTGATTACAAGGAATCTGCTCACATGATGATGGAAACTGAGAAGCCCCACAATGTGCTCTCTGCAAAGGGAAGACCCAGGTTAGCTGGTGGTAGGGTTGGAAAGTTTGAAAGCTTTAGAACGGATGGTGTAGGGTTTTACCCTCGTCTACAGGCCTGAGAACCAGGTGTGCCAAGGGCAGGAGAAAATCAGTGTTCCTAGCCATCCTCCAAAGCAGACAAAAAAACTCAACCTTCCTCTATCCTTCGGTTCTATGAAGGCCCTCAACATACTGGATGATGCCCATCACATTGGGGAAGACCATCTGCCTTACTCGGTGCAGCAATTCAAATGTGAATCTCTTTTGGAAATGCACAGAGATAATATTTAACTGTTATCTGGGCTTTTTCTTGGCCCAGTCAAGTTACCACAGAAGGTGAACCATCACAGATGGTTAGCCGTGTCTGGTTGTGAGGAGCTGGGAAATGGTGCCTCTAGCTGGAGGCCCTGTCTCAGGGAGAGGGAGACTGGTTGGGAAGCAGCCAGTAGCAATCTACTGCCTGACTTGTAGCTCTCATAATTAAGAGTGTTCCTTTATAACCAAGATCTGGTTTTAAGAGGGTCATGATAATGTATAACTGAGCTGTCCCAGAAAAAATCAAGTAGGTTTTTCTGTCCATTTGATAAAAGGCTGTCACAATAAAGTGTTGTTACAACACTGAAGTGTCAACACTGTGATCAAGTTTTCTGGTATTAACTCTCTGGCCAGAGTGGGCTAGCTTCTAGGTGGCACCTTTGCCTTCTCCGGACTTAGTATTATGCCAGAAGCATCAGGCAGGCAAGCTCCATTCTGGGGACACGTGGTTGATAAAGTGAAACAAGTTCACTGCATTAGGCAAAGGGTTTAAGTTTTGGGATTTTCTGATGAGATCATAAATGCCTTTTCATTTCTATAGCAGAGACTGTCAAATGTAAAATGTGGCTTTTGGTATCCAAATCAGTGAGCAGCCACTGAGGTGTGCAAGGCTTACCAGATAAGCTGTTGCTGTTCACTATCAGGAGTAAATTGATTTTCTTAAAAGCCAACCCTGGGGGGCCTGGGTGGCTCAGTGGGAAGCCTGCTTCTCCCTCTGCCTGCCGCTCTCCCTGCTTGTGCTTTCTCTCTCACTCTCTCCCTCTCACCTTCTATCTCTCTGTCAAATAAATAAAATCTTAAAAAAAAAAAAAAAAAAAAAAAACCTCTGTAAAACTAAGAGCAGATTCTGATTATGTCAGCCAGCCTATTTTCTCAGGACCAGTTTGCCTTCTGCAAATGATCCGGAACTTTGTTAGTGTCACATCTGCTACGTAGTCTCAGGTGGGGTGATTTATTCCACAGTCAGGTTGAAAAGCGTAAATTCTCAATAAAAGATAGCTTAGGAGACCAGAAAAATAAAGGTGTCCACAACCATGAGCTTTAAAGGAATTCAGCCTGTTCTCTGGGCTTCAAAAAAATACGAAATTCTTATAAACCGTGGTGATCTTTAGCTAATTGTTCTTTTTCTAAATCCAGTTATCTTACAGTGGATTTCTTTGAGAGAAATTACTGGTGACATGTCTTCAGATGACCCATGTTTTGTTTGTTTGTTTGTTTTTTTCCTTTTGTTTCCAGGATAGCTGGCAAAAAGCAATTGGCCAGCCATTTTTCTTGTCTTCCTCTGCATTCAAGTGCCAGGAGCCATGTCGATTTTAATCAGGGTTTTCAATTAGAACTTCTCTTTTCTTGTGTGCTTTACTTTCCTCTTACTTCCCCCAGGCTTCTGATCTTCTAGAATCCACAGGAATTGCTCCTGTTCCATCTACATTTCCTCCTCCTCAGGCAAATTCCCAACTCGGGAAGGGGTATGAGCAAGACACAAGGCTGCACATAAATCCCCTGACTTCCCAGGTGCTCCCTTACCCCCAAAGAGATTTTTGTGTTACTTACAGTCACCATGGCTAGCACATCTTTAGCACCTTATTTGCAATAAAGAGTAATTTAGGAAAGACTGTTAATTTAGAGCTGGTTTGGCCTGAATGCCACAGGAGGGAAAAACAATGAGCTGTACACAGTGGTGGGTGTGCGTGTGTGTGTGTGTGTGTGTGTGTGTGCTACATAGCAGGAAAGTGTCAGCACTGTTTATTCAGGGCCTGGATTCATACACAAGCACTCAAAATAACCTTCTCTTCTACTAAAAAGAACACCTACAGTAGATAAACTGTGACTTCTTTAGCAAAAAAGTTGAAATTAAAATATTTGTATCATGTTTTGATGCTAACAGAGGCCTAAAGATAATGTTTTTATTTGGTCATTCCCCAGCTTTTCACCAAGCATCCATTCCCTACAGGGGGTGTTCCCTGTCATTTGGGTATAGTGGAGATTGCAATGGTGGAGGAAAAGCTAGAACTGGGGATGGATATAGGTTTTTGTTGTTGTTGTTGTTGTTGTTTTTAATTTACCTAGGTTTCCATTTGTCTAGATATCTAAATTCAGTTTCAGAACTAGAATGGTCAGTTTTCACCAAACTGTACTCGTTTATTTTGTCAATTATTCTTTTTTTAATTTAATTCAATTAGCCAACATATAGTACATCATTAGTTTAAGATGTAGAGTTCAGTAATTCATCAGTTGCGTACAACATTCAGTGCTCATCACATCGCGTGCCCTCCTTAATGCCCATCACCCAGTTACCCCATCCCCCCACCCACCTCCCTTCCAGCCACCCCCAGTTTGTTTCTTATAGTTAAGAGTCTCTCATGGTTTGTTTCCCTCTCTGATAACTTCCCATTCAGTTTTCCCTCCCTTCCCCTATTCAGTCATTCACTAAATACTTACTTGTTACAGTTAAATACTTGGGAGAATGCAAGGAAGTCTAAGACACACCTTGTATTTTCTAGAATACAATTCCATAACTCAGAAGAAAAATACTCCTGTATAATGCTTTTATAACACTATGAAATAATATCCCATAGAATTAGGAGCCAAATGAACACTAGTTCATTACTAGCAAGTGCTGTAAGAACCAAGAGAAAAGGAAGTATCACTTGAAGTTGGAGCTTGATCTGGGAGTTGAAAGACAGACAGACTTGGCGTATGCAGAAAGAAAAGAGATGGTATTCTAGGCACAGAACCTAAAAAAGGTGCCCGAGTGCAAAGCTGGGCTTGTTTAAGAAAAAGTGAATAACTTGAGAGCAGAGGAATAGCAAGAGATACTCCTGGAAAGGTAATGTGAGTGCTCAGCCCAGGTAGGCAAAGGCAAGGATGGCAGATGGGGGGGTTGGTACAAAGTCCACCACCCTGAACAATGACAACCCCCTCCACCATGACGGAGTCTGGAAAGGATGGTGGCCAGAGGGTATAAATATGAGGTCCATATATGATCAGGGTCCTAGTTTTTTCAATATAGGTCTTTGAATTTCTATTAAAAAGTTTATTGGCCTGCCTTGTTATTTTTTCCTGTCACTTTAAGAAACTGGCCAAAGATGGATGCTTATCCAGCAGAATTATTATAAGGGAAGGAGGGGAAATGTATGAGGAGAGAGGGAATACCTAATCTTCTAGACTAAACATCAGTGTAGAAGTTAAAGGTGCTGGCTCTCGAGCTGAATCCCCTCAGTTTATACTCCTACACCTCCACTGACTAGCTGTGCATTTCTAGGCAAGATGATTAAACTCCCTCTGCCTCATTTTACTCAACCGTGAAATGGGCATAACATGAGTCACATGTCATGGCATTGTTTTGAGTATTAAATGAGCCCCAACGTGAAAAACCTTTTTATAAGGTCCTAACACATAGTATGTGCTCAGTCAATGATAACTCTTGTGATTACTCTAAGAAGAAAGAATTCAAGCAGCCAACTCCTCAGTTTTAGGTTGTGAGGAGGAAAAAGGGACTAAGTAAAAATAGGATCATCCAGGATACATTTAGTGATGAAAAGATATTAAAACCTCTGGTAAACCACAGGAAGGAGATTGGAAAGTTTAAATTTTTTCCACCTAGTCCCAGACCTTGTGGCGCGCCCCCCCCCCCCCGCCCCAGGAAAATGACCAGAATGCTGTTATTGAATCTGAAAAATGCCACTCCCTCAAAAAAGGATTCTACTTAAAAAGTGTCTATTCTCTATGGCATTTTGGATATGTTTTTTCACTTTGTCTGTAAAGCAATAGCTGTAAGTGTTGAGGTGTTGGTTTTTGCTTTGTGCTTCTTCAAAACAAGCCAAGTAGCTATTTTGAGTTCATTTGAACTAATCAGACTCTACTACTCTGACTTTATACCAAGGTAAAGCACAAGCTCCTTGGATAAATGATTATTTAAGAAAATAAATCCTTTGGTATATTAAATCAGGGCTCCTCAGCCATGGTACTGTTGACAATTTGGGCTAGGTAATTCTTGGTTGGGGAAGGGGGGCTGATATTATGTACATTGAAGGTTTTTTAGTAGCATCTCTGGTCCCTATTGACTAAATGCTGGTAGCATCTCCTTCCCGAAGTCATGATAATCAAAAATGTCTCCAGACAGTGCCAAATATCACCCAGCACACCAAATGACCTCCAGTCAACAACCACTATTAGAATCATTGGAAGAAACCCATTGCTTTTGTTTTTCAAAGAGAAGAGTATGGCCACAATGGACACTGGTACCTTTGGCCCTTAACCACTCAAATAAACCAAGGCATTCATCTCAGTAGACTCATGGGTAGAAATCAACTATCTCATGCCATGACAGTATCCATGGCAGGTGGGGGGTGGGGTGAAGAGTCACCAGTGGAGAGGAGGAGATGGAGATGCTTTGATATCTTTGCAAGATTTGAATAGTGGCATCTCCCACCTAACCAGAATGGCCTAGTAGTGATGTCGTGTTCTCTCTTCGAATTCAGGATGAGAAAATAGAATGGGCTTAGTGGTCAGAGTACCAGTTTGGGTTATTGGTTTCTTTGGTTGTTTTTTTGGAAATTATTGTTTGGATTTGTATCTCAAAATTTTCTGGGTAATAGGAACATGAATCCAGTAGATAATTTCTGCTTCTGTCTTTCTCTGACAGGTCATGTTTTTTAAGGAAGTTTGTCAGGCCAAAATGGTGTCATTTTGATGGTCACTGCAGTTGGGAAGCAGGACATTTCTAAGTACTGGTGATCTTTCTCCTGCTAGAGAGCTCACAGCTACAAACTAACACTCATTTTCAAGTTTCAAATTTAGTTTGAGGCAAATGTGAATTTTGGGAGTTTCCTATAGTTTCTGGAATTCTTCTATTTTTTATTTGTAACTATCACTCGCCGTTGAAAATGTTAAGATTCAAGGATCATATGTTTTTTATTGATGTGTAGTTGATGCATAATGGTACATTAGTTTTGGGTATACAACATAGTCATTCAAGATCTCTCTGTTAGGCTGTGCTCACCCCAACTGTAGCTACCCATCTGGCACCATTCAATGCCACTACAATACCATTAACCATATTCCCTATGCTATACCTTTTATCCCCATGACTTACTCATTTCTTAACTAGAAGACTGTATTTCCCACTCCCCTTCACCCATTTTGCCCATTCCCCCATCTCTTTCCCCTCTGGCAACCATGTTTGTTCTTTGTGTTTATGGGTCTGTGTTTGCTTTTTGATCATATTTTACTCATTGTTTTGTTTTTAGATTCCATGTATAAGTGAAATCATATGGTACTTGTCCTTCTCTGTGTCACTTACTTCATTTATAACATCTTCTAGATCCACCCATGTTGTTGGGTGGATCTAGAAGGAAGATCTCATCTTTTTATATAGCTGAGCAATACTCCATTGTATATATATGCCACATCTTCCTTGTTCATTCATCTACAGGTGGCCACTTGGGTCGCCTCATATCTTGGCTATTGTAAATAGGGGTGCATATATTTTTTGAATGGGTGATTTTGTCTTCTCTGGGTAGTTAACCAGTAGTGGAATTACTGGATCATAGCATATTTCTATTTTGAATTTTGGGGGGAATCCATATACTATTTTCCACAATGGCTGGGTACCAATTCACATTTCCACCGACAGTGCACGACAGTTCCTTTTTCTCCACATCCTTGCCAACACTTGTTATTTCTTGCCTTTTTGATTCTAGCTATTCTGACAGGTGTGAAGTGAAACCCCATTGTAGTTTTAATTTTTATTTCCCTGATGATGAGGGATATTGAGCATCTTTTCATGTGTCTGTTGGCCATCTCTCTGTCTTTGAGAAAATATCTTTTCAGGTCTTCTGCCTATTTTTATTTTTTTATTTATTTTTTTGTTAAAAGATTTTATTTATTTATTTGACAGAGAGATAGCGAGAGCAGGAACACAAGCAGGGGGTGTGGGAGAGGGAGAAACAGGCTTCCCGCTGAGCAGGGAGCTCGATGTGGGGCTGGATCCCAGGACCCTGGGATCATGACCTGAGCCGAAGGCAGACGCTTAACGACTGAGCCACCCAGGCACCCCATTCTGCCCATTTTTAAATAAAAAAAAATTTTCTGGTGTTGAGTTGCACAAGTTTTTTTTTTTTTTATATGTTTTGGATATTAAGCCTTGATGAGTTATATGATTTGTGGCTATCATCCTCCATTCAGTAAATTGCTTGTTTTGTTTTTTTTTTTTTTTTATGATTTCCTTCACTGTGCAAGCTTTTTATCTTGGTGTAGTGCCAATAGTTTATTTTTGCTTTTGTTTCACTTGCCTGAGGAGAGATAGTGAAAAAAATGTTGCCTAGTCCAATGTTAAAGAAATTGCTGCCTATGTTTGTTTCTAGGACTTCTATGATACCATATCTCACATTTACTTGGTCCATTTTCAGTTTCTTTTTGTGAATAGCATAAGAAAGTGGACCAGTTTCATTTTTTTGGGTGTAGCTGTCCAGTTCTCTCAGCACCATTTGTTGAAGACACTGTCTTTTCCTCATTGTATATTCTTTCCTCCCTTGTCATACATTAATTGACCATATAAGCATGGGTTTAATTCTGAGCTCTCTTTTCTGTTCTTTTAATCTATACGTCTCTTTTTCTGTCAGTACCATACTGTTTTGATTAACTACAGTTTTGGAGTGTATTCTGAAATCTGGGATTGTGATGATACCTCCTGATTCATTCGTCCTTCTCAAGATTGCTTTGCAATTTGTGATTTCATACAATTTTTAAGATTATTCTAGTTCTGTGAAAAATGTTGGCATTATGATTGGGATTGCAGTGAATTTGTAGATTGCTTTGGGTAATATGAAAATTCTTTAAATCTGTGAGCATGGAATTGCTTTGCATTTCTGTCATCTTCAACTTTTTTTTTTTATCAACATTACCCTTTTCAGAGTACAGGTTTTTGACTTCTGTGGTTAAAATTACTCCTAGGTATTTGATTTTTTGTGCAATTGTGAATGGAACTGTTTTCTTCATTTCTCTTTCTACTACTTTGTTATCAGTGTATAGAAACATGGTTGATGTCTGCATATTAATTTTCTATCCTGCAATTTACTGACTTCATTTATTCTGATAGTTTTTTGGTGAAGTCTTTAAGGGTTTTCTATGCATAGTATCATGTCATCTGCATATAATGATAGTTTAACTTCTTCCTTACCAATTTGGATGCCTCGTATTTCTTTTTCTAATTTGATTGTTATGAGTAGAATTTCCAGTCCTATGTTGAATAAAAGTAGTGAGATTGGACATCATTGTCTTCTTCTTATCTTAGAAGACTGGAGGAGATTATGCTAAGTGAAATAAGTCAAACAGAGACAATTATCATATGGTTTTCCTTCTTGTGGAACATAAGGAATAGCATGGAGGACATTAGGAGAAGGAAGGGAAAAAATGAAGGGGGAGGAAATCAGAGGGGGAGATAAACCATGAGAGACTATGGACTCCGAGAATCGAACTGAGGGCTTTGGAGTGGAGGGGGATGGGGATGGGTTAGCCTGGTGATGGGTATTAAGGAGGGTATGTATTGCATGGAGCACTGGGTGTTATACACAAACAATGAATCATGGAACACTACATCAAAAACTAACGATGTACTGTATGGTGACTAACATAACATAATAAAAAATAAAATTATATAAAAATAAATAAAAATGAAGTTACTAACTGAATAAAGAAATGTAATTTAATTACTCATTTGCACAGAAGTATACAAAATAACTTAGAGCAACAGAAAAAAAAAAGGCTTTCAGTTTTTCCCCATTAAGTATGTCAGCTGTGAGTTTCTCATATATGGCCTTTATTATTTTGAACTATGTTCCCTCTAAATTCACTTTGTTTTGAGTTTTTACCATGAACAGATGTTGAATTTGTCAATTGCTTTCTGCATTTATTGGAATGATCATATAATTTTTATCATTTCATTGATGGGGTGTATTATGTAGATTGGTTTGCAAATATTGAATCGTGCTTGCTTACCCAGAATAAATTCTACTTAATTGATTTGCTAATATTTCTTGAGGATTTTCACATCTATTTCATCATGGATATTGATCTGTAGTTTTCTTTTTTCATAGTGTGTCTGGTTTTAGTATCGGAGCAATGCTAGCCTCCTGGAATGTGCTAGGAAGCTCTCTATCCTCTTCTACTTTTTGGAGTACTTAGAGAATAATAGGTATTAACTCTTCTTTAAATCTTTGGTAGAATTTGCCTGCACATCCATCAGATCCTGGACTTTTTGTTTGTTGGGATTTTTTTTATTCTGATTCAATTTCATTACTAGTAATTGGTCTCTTCAGATTTTCTATTTCTTCCCAATTCAATTTTGGAGGATTTTATGTACCCAAGAATTTATCCATTTCTTCTACGTTGTCCATTTGGTTGACATAAAATTTTTCATAATGTTCTCTTAGAGTTCTTGTATTTCTCTAGTACCAATTGTTACTTCTCCTCTTTTATTTCTGATTTTGAGTCCTCTTTTTCTTGATGAGTCTGGCTAAAAGTCTATCAATTTTGTCTATCTTTTCAAAAAAGGAGTTCTTGCATTCATTGACATTTTTGTGTTTTGTTGTTGTTTTTTAGTCTCCATTTCCTTTATTTCCTAGATTGTTTATTGGAGATTTTTCTTGTTTCTTGACAGAGACCTGCATTGCTATAGGTTTCCCTCTTAGAACTGCTTTCACTGAATGCCAGAGATTTTGGAATGTTGTGTTTTCATTTTCATTTTTCTTTGTTGACCCATTGGCTGTTAGTAGAATGTTGTACCATGTATTTGTGTTTTTTTCCAGTTTTTTTCTTTCTTGTGATTAACTCCTAGTTTAATATTGCTGTGTCAGAAGGGATGTGTGATATGATTTCAGTCTTCTTAAATCTGAGACTTGTTTTGGGGCCTAACTGTGATCTATTCAAGAGAATGTCCCATGTATACTTGAAGAGAATGTGTATTTAGTTATTTTGGGTCTAATATGTCATTCAAAGACACCGTTTCCTTACTGATTTTCTGCCTTGATGATCTGCCTATTGCTGTACATGGTATGTTAAAGTCCCCTACTATTATTATATTACTGTCAACTTCTCCTTTGTTGCCTATTAATATTTGCTTTATGTATTTAGGTTCTTCTCTATGGGGTGCATATTTCCAATTTTATATCCTTTTGTTGGATTGGCCCCTTTATGTGATGCCCCTTTTTGTCTCTTGTTACAGTCTTTGTTTTAAAGTCTCTTTTGTCTGATAAAAGTATTGGTAGCCCAGCTTTTTTTCCACTTGCATATTCATGGAAGATTTTTTTCCATTCTTCTACTTACAGTTTGTATCTTTAGGTCTGATGAGTCTTTTGTAAGCAGCATGTAGATGATTCTTCTTTTTGTTTTGTTTTTTAATCCATTCTGCCCACCTATATCTTTTGTGGAGCATTTAGACCATTTACATATGAAGTAATTATTGATATGTATGTACTTAATGTCATTTTGTTAATTGTTTTCTGGTTGTTTTTATAATTCTTCCCTATTTCTTTTTCTCTCTTTTCTTGTGATGACTTTTTGTAGTGTTACACTTGGCTTTATTTCTCTTTATTTTTTGTCTATCTGTTACAGGTTTTTGGTTTGTGGTTATTATGAGATTTATACACAATAAGTATATAGTAGTCCTTATTTGTTGGTCACTTAACTTTGAACACATTCTAAAGGAACAATTGTTTTAATTCTCCCTCTACATTTTATGTATATGTTATCTTTTACATGTTTTTCTTCATAACTTTCTTGTAATTATGTACATTTCTTTTCCAACTAAAGAATTCCCTTTAACGTTTCTTGTAAGGCTAGTTTAGTAGCGATGAACTCCTTTAATGTTTGTCTGGAAAACATTTTATCCCTCCTTCAATTCTGAATGATAACCTTGCAGGGTAGAGTATTCTTGGTTCTACAATTTTTTCCTCCTCTCAACACTATATATATCCTCTCTCTCCTTTCTGGCCTACAGAGTTTCTCCTGAAAAATCAGCTGATAGCATTACAGGGTTTTCCTTTTATGTTACTAGTCGCTTCCCTTTTGCAGCTTTTAAAGTTTTTTCCTTATCTTTAATCTTTTACTTTTTTTAATTTTTAAGTAATCTCTATGCCCAACATGGGGCTCGAACTCAAAACTCCAAGATCAAGAGTCACATGCTCCATTGACTCAGCCAGCCAGGCACCCCTTTAATCTTTTACATTTTATTATGTGTCATGGTGTGGACCTTCTCGGGTTCATCTTATTTGGAAGTTTCTGTACTTCCTGAACCTGGATGTCTGTTTGCTTCCCCAAGTTAGGGAAGTTGTGAGCTATTATAAGTTCTCTGCCTCTATCTTCTCCTTCTGGGACTCATTACTATAATGAGAGTGTTTGCTTGATGCTTCCACAAGATCCCTTCACCTATCCTCATTTTTAAAACTCCTTTTCCTTTTTGCTGTTCAGCTTGGGTGCTTTCCATTACCCTGTCTTCCATACCACTGATCCTTTCTTCTGCATCCACTAATCTACTATTGATTCCCTCTAGTATATTTTCATTTCAGTTATTGTATTCTTCAACTCTGATTGGTTCTTTTTTATATTTTATATCTCTTTGGTGAAGTTTTGAGTTCTGAAAGAACAGTCTAATGAGCATCTTATCATTACTTGAAAGTCTCTATTAGGTATTGCTTAGATCTGTTTCATTTAGTCCTTTTTCTGAGTTTTTGTCTTACTCTTATGTTTGGAGCATATTCCTATCTCCTCGTTTTGCTTGATTGTCTTTGTTTGCATGAATTAGGTGGAACAGCTACTTGTCCTAAATTTGAAGGACTGGTTTTGTGTATGGTCATGCCCTGTGTATACTGTGGGTAACATTGGCTAGCTGGCTGGAGCTGTGTCTGGGGTGAGTTAGGGGTCCTGGAGCACTCCATACTGGGGGTGCCATGATGGGATGGCTGGAGTTGAAGTGGGCATAAGCTGGGCCAGGGTGGTCCTGGGGCTCTCCACATGGAGAGCTGGCAGGACAGCTGAAATTAAAGTGGGCTCAAGCCAGAGGGTCCTGGGGCTCTCAAACCGAGGTGCCCCGGTTGGATAACTACAGCTGAAGTGTGTATGGGCCAGGGCAGTCCCTGGGCTCCCTGCAGAGAAGGTGCCCTGCAGGGTAGCTAAAGCTGAAGAGTGTGTAAGCTGAGATATCATGGAGCTCTCCATACAGAGTTTGCCCTGGCAGAGTAGCCAGAGCCAAGCTAGGGCTTGGGCTGGGGTGTCCTGGAGTGTTTCACACAGGGGGCACCCCAGCAGGGCTCCTGGAGCTGAAGTGGGGTATGGATTGGGGGGGCAGTCAGGGTACTCCACAAATAGAGTGCTCTGGCAAGACACCTGTAGCTGAAGTGGGTACAGGCTTGGGTGGTTTCTGGGTTCTCCATGCAGAGGGCTCCCTGGCAGGACAGGTGAAGCTGAAGTAAGTGCAAGCTGGCATGTTGTGGGGTCCTCAGCACAGAGGGTGTTCTTTCAGGGAGATGAGGCTGGTACAAGCCAGTATAAGCCAGTATGTCCTCGAGCACTCCGTGCATGGTGGGGTGACTGGAACTGAGATGGGGTATGGGCTGGGAAATCCTGGGTTAAACCTCAGATGGGGTGCCCTGATGGACTGGCTGGAACTGAGGCAAGGGCAAGGGTTCTGGGACCCTCCACAGAGGAGGCACCTTGACAGGGTTCCTGGATCCAAAGCAGACATGAGTCAGAAAGTCCTGGAGCACTCTATCCTAGGAGTATATTAGCAAGCCATCTAGTGCTCAAGTGGTGTCTCCCTGCAGTATTCTAGGGTGCTTTGCTCCTGTGGTGCCTTGGTAGGATGATTGGAGCTTAGTGAACACTGACCTAGCACTTTGGCACCTTGTGGGGTGGCTGGGGTTGGTGTGGGCTAGGGTCCAGGGCTTGCTGAGATGGCAGGCAGCTACAATACCCAGACCCATGCTCCCACCCATGCTATCAATGTGGAGGGATAATGTAAACCCAAACATTCACCAGCCCCTCTGATGCAAAGAGTCCCAGCAGCTCTCTCACTTTGGGTGGGTTCTAGGGCTGGTTCTTTTATAGTCTAATGGCTCTTTTAACCTGAAGCTTTTTTCTGTGGTCCAGGGCATCTGGGGCTGGTGTGGGCTAGTGACCTTGGTGCTTGCTGAGGAGACAGACCCACCATAGCATCTGGATCCTGTTCCCATCTGCATTATTAAGGTGAAGGAGGAGCATTAACCATGGCACTGACCAGCTCCAACCCAGAGAGTATGAGCAGCTCCTGAGCCATTTGGCTGGTTTCAGTCAGCACTCAGCTCTTCTTCAGGAGGATTTGCTCTATAAAAAGGTGTAGGTTTGGTGTGTCCATGGAGGAGGGGAGTTCAGGGTCTTCCTATGTCTCCATCTAGGACCAGAACCTATTATTTTTAAATGTGTGTTTCTACTATCTTTTTTTTTTCCTAAGAAAAAGAGATTTCAAGACTAGAAAACTTCTTCTTCCATCCAAAGTTTGCCTCTAAGGAGGCTTCAGGAACAAATTCTGCAGTGGTAGTTTGAAGTCAAAACTACCTTTTCTGGGGGGGAGCCATAGTTCTCAAGGAATGTCCATTTAATCCTATCTGAGAAGAAACAATTTTTGGTTAAAATTAAATATTTCAAACTCAAAGGAACTCATTATCCACAGAATTTAATAATGTCTTCCATCTGTACACGGTGTTCCAGATACACTGAGTATTATCATTCCCTGGGCACATCACATCCTTCAATTTGGCTGGGCTTTTGCCCTCATTCTTTACTCTAGAATGCCTTTTGCTGGAGAAATGAGTGACATTATCTTGTCATAGTGAAGTAAATGCCTAGTGGGTAGAGGAAACCCATGACCACCAAATAAGGATGCTTGGAATTGCAGATGTTTGCTCTGCAAATAGAATTTTTATGAACCGGATTGCTGACATGCTATGTCCAGAAAGCAGGAGAGTTAATTATGTTTCTAAGACTAACGAAAGCAATAGGCCCCTTTGTGGTTAAGGCTAGACCTATTTTTAAATCTCATAGTTGGAATAAAAGCATACCTCAGTGGACAAATAGAGTGTCGACCATGTATCAGTAAACAAATCCTTGAAAAAGCTTTTAGTAATAGGTTTAAGTCTTAATCAATTACAAATTAAATAGGAGTAATTCAAAGTAATTCCATCATTCACCTCATAAATTAATTGTTACAAGTCAAAGAAATTAAAAATTTAAAGGAACTTTGGACCACCTAATTTGGCTGCCTGTGAGTATAAGATTTGCCTTATGGGTTTACTTACCGGATCAACCTAAAATGATGAGGAGAGCAGGGAAGAATACTTCAACAATCTGATTCAAACTTTATTTCCTGAGACAAAGATCCAACTTTTCTGTCTTTAATTTCATTTCTGGGCTTTTGGTTCTCTCCTTTAGAGTCAAGCAAGAATATTTATTCTTCAGCTTCCCTCTCTGCACCAGGCTGTCAAATTCTCAAGAAATGTTGTATCAGGTTTTGTCATTTTAAAATTTGTTTTGCCCGAAGCTACCTGAAGTTATTTCAAATAGCTCAGTAAACACTAGGGTTTTAGAATTTTGACTAAATTGCTTTTGCCTAACATAGCCTGTATTTTTCTACATTTACTTTTTATTTCTCCTCAAAGATAAGAGAAGAGTATTTGTCCTCTTCCTTTTCATTTATTAGATAGTGCCCACTGCATTGTAACTAAACCTAGTATATAGCCTTCAGTGTTCACACAGCTGGCGAAATACGTCCATTTAACCAAATTTTATCTTTATAGAGTTGACAGATTAGGATGGGAGCATCTCTAGGTACATTAAGTCTATTATTTACTGTTTATCCATCCCAAATTGTATGTGGCAGTTGAAGCCTCTGCAGTAGCTGAGTAACTAAAACAGCCTAGACTTTTGAGCTACAGAATAGTATCCGGTTTTGTTTCAATGAATAACTGTTTAAACATTGACATCGTGTGTCAGTGAGGATCCAGTCCAGAAAACAGACCTTGGATAGGCTGTTCCATAGAGACGATCTAATCCCATATAACTAGAGGCAGTGAGACAACCACAGGGGGTTCACTCAGGTTTCAGGTGATACTGCTAAAGGCCACGAGCTGGGGGGGGGGGGGCACCTACTGACAGCTGGAAAAAGAGAACTGCTGCCCCTCTTAGAGAAGCCACCAGAAGCAGAGGAGAAGGAGAGACCTGAGCTTCTCCCCTCTTCCCTCTCCAGTCTCCTGATGGCATCCCTCAGTGAAGTCCCCTGGCAAGGCAGCCTGGGAAACAGGCAGTGCAAGGGGCAGCCTCCTGCCATACAGAGAGCACAGCGTGGAAACTGCAAGTAAAATACAGGGTAACAAATGCACAAATGACTGACCTATCTAGGAAGTACTGGTCAGGAACCAGAAGTGCTTCTGTTGGTACAGTAATCCTCTGAGTGCTTTGTATGTGTGTATTTCTTTAGAGGTGATGTGTTGTTTTGTTCTGTTTTGATCTAAGATGTGATGATTCCTGGTTAATATGATCTTCTCAAGCACCATGATAGGAGCAGCAGGAAATGGAAGGGCAGATGTGCCCTCGAAGAATGGGTGTTAATATGCATAGGAGATGGCTCTTCTTTTAAATGATGTGTTGCTCTTATAAATCATTTCTAGCTTGTTTTGCTCACTAATTTGAGTGGTGGACTTCTAGAATTTGCTCCAACCAAAATGATGCCACATGGCCTTGTCTGCCTACAAGGGACCTAGGATGAATATGGTTCATTCTGATCATAGACATGAGGAGACCAGGACGTACTCTAAGGAGCAGAGCTTTTCCACTGCCTGACAGTGTGTATCTGCACAAGTCTCTCGTTCATGTGCACAGCGGGCGGCTGGACCCCTTAGACCCTGGGTTTGACGTGGGTTATGAAAGATTGAATAGCAATTCTCTGTGACCAGGGGTAAACGGCAGCTGTGGAGCTTGGCCTTTACATACTTTCTAGTTTCCTGAGGCCAGAGTTCTCTCCAGTGAAGAAACCTCTTTGCTCTGGTTCATTTGGAAAAACTTGTTTTAAAGGGGTGTGGCGTGCGTGTGTGTGCGTGCGTGCGCGTGCACTGAAGCTAGATGATTTTTATGGCAATTAACAGAACAAGGCTTCAGAGACATTGAAAGGGAAAGTTTAAAAAGGGAAATGGGTGGGATGCCTGGTTGGCTCAGATGGTTAAGCATCTGCCTTCCGCTGGGGTCATGATCCCAGGGTCCTGGGATTGAGCACCACGTTGGGCTCCTGGCTCAGCGGGGAGCCTGCTTCTCCCTCTGCCTCTCCCCCTGCTCGTGCTCTTTCTCTCTGTATCTCTGTGTCTCGAATGAATAAATAAAATCTTTAAATAAATAAATAAATAAATAAATAAATAAATAAAAAAAAGGGAAATGGGATGTTGACCGAGAGCATATGGTTCCTGGTTTCTGCAGGTCTGTCGTGCAGAACCCAAGGTCTGAGGAAGGGACAGCAGCCCCCAGTTAAGTGCATTACTTGGCCCTGAGTATAATTTTTCTTTGCCTCCCTGCTTATCATTTTCTTTCCTTTTCACTCCCTTCCCCACCAAGCTACGAAACTCTTCGGAATGGCCACTTTCCTAAAGCCCCAACTCTTTCCCTGCATCCTATGGGAAGGCAGTCTGAACTAACCTCACAATAGGGAACCGCTGATGGCAGCCTTAAGAGCAGATCCTCAGACCACCCTCACTCCACTGCCCCAATGCATCACCACCACCATTTCCGGGCATGGGGCACCCCATGTAGCTCCTTGGCCCCTTCTGCCCATCACTTCCAGTTCTTCAGCCTGGAAACGCCAACCCCATTCTAGCACCAATGATCCTCTGCTTCAGTCTGAGCATTTCGAGCATTTCTCTGATGAGGAGCTGAAGTCTTAAAGATCCACCATTATGTTTCCAGTTACTGCCTGGGCCCAACAACAAGAAGTCATGAGAAGGATTACTGAGAGAAAACTTAGTAAAGCTTCTTTTCCATTTTTCCTTTCTGACAAACAGCAAAAAAGAGAAAAGCCTCTTCGAAAACCTGGATATGACTGTGTGTTCAGGAATAAAAGAAAAGAGAGGGAGCTTAGAGAGATGACCCAGGACACAGCCTGGGGTCATAAAATGAAGTGGAAAGAGTTGTACAAACTGAACCTCTACCCCAGTACCTCAGCCTTAGGAGGGCACAATGCACTGCACGTACCCCACCTCTTGTGCTTCTCAGAGGGCCAGTCTCTGCTTCCCATTCCCCTCCATTTCGTCCCCTGTGCTGCTGGGACACTAGTCAGTAGCTTCCAAAGTGATGGGCCCTCACCCTGCCATTCTAACATTCTTTTCAAGCCACTCTCGCTAGTGAGCGTAGCAGCCTGAGCACAAGGTCTAAGTCCCATTTATTTCTGTCCCCTTATATAGGGTTGCTACTCAAAGTATGGTCCAAAACCAAGCATCAGCCTCAGGTGGGTGCTTGTTAGAAGTACAGAATGTCAGGCCCTATCGCAGACCTCCCAAATCAGAATATCTGGGGGTAGAGTGTAGGAATCTGTGAGAGCAAACCTTCCAGGTGATTCTGGTGCCTGCTAAAATGTGAAAAGCATCACCCTGTGGTGGGGACACCAGTGTCTTGTGCACCGTAGTTGTTTAATAAACACCTGTTGATTTGAATGTATTTGCTAGCTTGTAGAGTGGAGCCAAACCAAAGCTCCCTGAGAGTAGAGAGTAGAGTAGAGAGTAGAGACTCTGTCTGCTATGTTCCCAGCTCCTCACATGATGGCTGACACTGCGTTTGTTGGGTTAAAATAGAATTGGGTAGGATCTTGTTTTGTTTTTGATTTCTCTCCCACTTTAACCTTTTCTAATTAGAGGTTATAAAACAGCAAAGAAAATCACAATGGGGATTGTTTAGAGAATTATTATCTCAAAACTTTGAAATAATACATCAGTGCCTTGTCAGTGGGAGGGATGGGGGAAATAGCGGACGGGGACTGAAGAGTACACTTATGATCAAAATAAAATGATTTAAAAACACCATGTGGATAATTAATGACCTCAATTTGCCAGTAATAATACCTTCTATTCCTATAGCACTCTGGTTTTCAGAACTCTTTGATGAGCATTTTTCTCATTGATTTTTATGAAAATCTGGTAGTGTTTGTTTTCTTCTCTTAAAGAAGCAGAGATTCAAGGAAGCTGAGAGAATAGTTCTGGTTCTCTGAAATAAGTACAAAAATGACAACCCAGGACTTTGAGTTCCTACTCTCGTGGAATGGTATGCATTCTACTGGCATTATACAATGTCTGAGTGTTTCTGGTAACTTACCTCAGTAAGTCTCCGTTTTAATTTCTTCATCTGTAAAATGGGGAAAATGATAGTATCTACATCATAGTGTCCTAGAAATGAGAAATTATTATCACATTAATTATGAGCTATGATTTAATCTGTCATATAAATATAATTAATCTATCTCATTAAATGAGATAATAATAAATGTAAAGCACTTAGTACATTGCCTTGCACAAAATAAGAGTTTAAAAAATGAAGCTACTGCTATATTATCATTGATTATTACAGTTTTTGGTTACATATGACATTATTATATTTGTTACGACACTAAGCTGATGCCCACCCGATTGACCAGTGCTCCATATGTAGGTCAGCACTCGCCAGGGTTGTCTCTCTCTGGGAGGGTGTTCCTTGCTAACTCTAGGGGACATTCACGGCATTCAGTCTGATCCTCAAGGCTGGGAGTGTTTCTGAGTCTTGCCCTTCCCTGGGCCTCTACTCATGCTAATTCTTGTGGTCATCAAGCCTAATAGCCCATCAGGAAGCTGGGGTATCTGCTGTGGTCATAGTGGTCACTTCTCTGTCTCAATTTCACACTGCCTACTCATTCCAGACACGTGCCTCCCTTGCCTCACTTGTTAAGTTGTTAGAGTTAAACTCTTAAAAATAAGGTGGAATCGCAGTTGTTATCCAAATATAAAATAAACACATGTCAAAATTTTAACTCCACAATGAATGATGGAACCAGTAAGATGTTACCACGGGTTTAAGAGCGTATTCAGTGGACATACATCGAGGTAGTCAGGAATGCTGAAGTAAATGTATCAATTGTTGCCAAATAGGTTAATATCCACAGAGCAATAATCAATTATAATCCAGACATGATTTATTTGCATTTCTTTTTCCTACCAGCAAGAATTTATTTGTATTATTACCTGTTTTCTACCATCTATGGTGCTGTAAACAGCCCAGAGACCATGAAAAGCAGGGATGACCCGGAAAGATGTATTAGGCAGGACCCCAGTAATCTTTTCTGCCCACTTCGAAGTCTTTCACAATTCTTCTCTGACCGTGATCTCAAAAGAGTAGGCTAGTGCTAGAGGAATGAAGAGAAGATAGAACTATATCCAGTTTTCTCATTTCCCTGCCTGAAAAGGAAGCTTCACAGTGTTAGTCTTCAAAAGGGCTACATGGACATTTCTTCCATTTCCTATCTTTAGCTCCTCTTCATACCCACTTACCCTTTTCTTGCAGCTCCTACTTCAGAAGTCCCACAGACTCATGGTCCCATGCCTCCTCTTCAGAAACTCTACTTTTCCCACAGGAGGAGGGGGTCTCCCCACCCCACTCCCCCACCCCTGGTTCTATCTCAATGTCTTGCAAACCTCAGTGATCACGCTTTGGCTGAATGTGTATCCAGGTTGTCCTTGAAGGGGAAGTAGAAGGTTCTGGTATCCGAGGGAGGACAGGACAGATACTGGATTATTCAGCTTCCCCTTCAGCAAGTCTGATTGCCTAACGTTAAGAAGCAAGCCATCTTGTAAAAGACCATGAATTACCCCAGGGAGAACCCAGTCTTGTCTAATCTGAGGAAAGGATACGTCTGTTAACATGACTTTGGCCTTGCCTTCTGTGGAAGAATACCCGGACATTTGTGAGCAGAGACCCAGTGAAGGGGCCTCTTTGTTGTCCAGAGGGAGAGGCTTGCTCCACTTAGTTGTTTTTCTTGCATAGAAGAAGAGAGCTGTCCAATGGTTACTACCTCACATAAAGGTTAAAAAATCAGAATTTGAGATTTTGAAAAATAAAACTGAGATCATAAGTAATAAGAGGCATGATGGGAACCAGCCCAAGGTTAAATTTAGACGAACGACACAGAATCTGATGTGTTCCAAGGTAGTTCCAGGACCGCTCTGATCAAAACAACTGCTTCTTGAGCTTTTCAAATAAATGCTCAGTATTGGCTCTCAGCAACAAACACTTACTGCAGAGAGGCAAATGAAAGCGATCCTTCAGAGCATCCAGTTCTGTTCATTCCCACATGCAGCCTAATGATACTGTAGATATGAAGATTTGGGGCATTTTTGCTTTCCCCAGGAGACATAATATATTTTTTTTAAAGATAATCAAATATTTACCATAGGAATTTCTTATCACGTCTTGTTTTAAGGAAAATGAAGTTACTTCTCTTCCCTGTGGAAGTAATCAGCATGTTTTGGAAAAGCAGGCCTGGGGAACCTCAGAGTGTAAATCCCCATTGGCCACTAAGTAGTTGGTTATTTCCAGCAAGTCAGTCCCTATCTTAAGTCTCCATCTGGTCATCTCCAAAATGAAGGAGTTGGAGTATGGCTCTCTAAACCAACTCTTCCATCATGTTGGGGTGCTAAGTTACTCCCTGAGGTTGGGGCAAAAGGGAAAACGTGAGCCCTCTGGGCTGGGATGAATAGCTGTCACACAGATGGCCTTTGCAGGCTGTGGAGGGGCCACCTCTTGCCTTCCCCTACTATGGCCACTGTCAGGATATTAAAGACCATGTTAAACTCCGTTAGCAACACGTCCAAGTTCTAAAAGGGGTGCAGCAGGGCATATGCACTGCATACAATAGTGATTTCTCCTCCTGTCCTTTTAAAAATTTTTGCTTCTACTCTGAATTAACTCCTTAGGCATTTTTGCCACCTTCAACCTGTTATTTGTTCGTTTATTGGGTGGGTAACTAATTCAAAGTTGCTTGAGAATCTTCTAAGTACCAGATATTATCTTGAAGGCAGGAGACATAATGGTGAACAAACCAGTCGGGGTCCCTGCCCTCATAGGACCTATAGTCTGGGGGTAGGATATAGAGCAGTATAAAGATCATAGTGAAGTGCAGGGTTTATGTGAGCCCATTTAAGGGGCAGCTAATCCAGAGGAGTGTGTGTGCTGAGACTGAATGAAAGAAAATGAGACAGCTTGACACAGAGGCAATAAATGTGATTTAGACAGGGATCACCTGTGATGCCTGCAGGTGGGTTTTTCACAAAATTAATGAAGCTTAAGTTTTGTGGTGTACCAGTAAATGAGATATTTAAAAGCGGGGGGGAATCTAAGTTAAAGCATTTGCTAATTTCCATGCTGTAAATAAATCACCATGGTTAATGTCAGGGTACAGTTTAACCACCAACCCACAGAGCCATTAATATTTAACAACAAGGCTTTTTCTTTTTCTTTTTTTTTTTTGCCTGAGACCATAGCCCTTTATTTTTATTAACATATAATGTAGTATTTGTTTCAGGGGTACAGGTCTGTGGTTCAACAGTCTTACACAATTCACAGCGCTCACCATAGCACATACCCTCCCCAATGTCTGTCACCCAGCCACCCCATCCCTCCCACCCCCCTCCCCTCCAGCAACCCTCAGTTTGTTTCCTGAGATTAAGAGTCTCTTATGGTTTAAAAACAGGGCTTTTGAGCCAGTAGTACCAGCCCCAAACAATGCCTAGTAAGCTTGGTGCCTTTTACTTGGACAAGCCCTTTCAAGTGTCTTAGTAGGGGTTCCTCAGGTAGTAGCTCTGAGACAAGAATTTATATACAAGTAGTTTATTCCAGAAATGCAAGAAACGCCCCAGGGAATAAAGAAGTGAGCTGGGAAAGGGGAGGAAACCAATAAAATGTGTGTTCCTACCACAATTGGGAAGTAGAGCTTCATCTTACCTGAACGTTCTGGGGATCAGTGTGACAGCAACGTGAGGAGGATGGGAGTCTGGGGCATCAGTACAACAACTCCTTTCAGTTCCTGGCAGAGGTCTGCTCCTGGGGTGTGCTATTGTCCTGTTACATTTGATCTTCCTTGATGGGCACAGCGTCCTTGCATTGCTTTAAAAGGAGACTTTAGAGGAGGGAGGAGCAAGATGGCAGAGGAGTAGGAGACCTAAATTTCATCTGGTCCCAGGAATTCAGCTGGATAGGGATTAAACCATTCTGAACACCTACGAACTCAACAGGAAGAGCAGCAACTCTCTGAACGGAAAAGTGACCACTTTTTGGAAGGTAGGATGTGCAGAGAAGTGAATCCGAGGCAATATTCGGGAAGATAGATGGCAGGGGAGGGGCCTCCATCAGCACTTCTGGCAAGTGATAGAGCTGCGGAGCACAAAATTGGAACTTTTAGAAGTTGGCTCCGCTGAGGGATGTCGCTCCAGTGGCTAAGCGGGGGGTGGAACCCTCTCTGGGACAGTGTGGTCTCAGGACCCTCGGGGTCACAGAAAGACCGGGGGTGCCTGAGTGTGGCAGAGCTCCCAGGTATCGGAGCAGGGAAGCTGGCTGCAGAGGCGGAGCCCAGGCGCGGGCTCTCAGCTCGGGGTCGCCATAAACCGTGATCCGCGGCCCAGTTGGGCCGCTGCTCCTCCAGCAGGGACCCAACAAGCGGCAGATCCGGGGAGACTCCCCTTCCTCCCCCGGGAGGAGCCGCGCGGGATTGCACCGCAGGGATCTGCTGGGTTTGGAGACTCCACCCGGGGTCGGGTGCCAGAGATAGAGGCGCGCGGTCGCAGGCCGGGTGAGCACGGAGTGCGGCCGGAGACCGGGGAGACGGGAGTGACTGACTGCTTTTCTCTGGGGGCTCACTGAGGAGCGGGCCCGAGTTCTCAGCTCCTCCGGGGCAGAGACTGGGAAGCCGCCATTTTCACTCTCCGCCTCCAAAGCTGTACGGAAAGCTCGCAGGGAACAAAAGCCCCGGAGAGCAAACGCGAGCAGATTACTTAGCCTGGAGGGGGCAAGGGCGGGGCAATTCCGCCTCCGGCAGAGACGTTTAGAAACCACGGCAACAGGCCCCTCCCCAGAAGATCAGCGAGAACAGCCGGCCAAGACCAAGTTTACGGATCAATGAGAATGGCAGAACTCCAGTGCTAGGGGAATACTACACATAGAATTCATGACTTTTTTTCCCATGATCTATAAAGTCTTTCAAAGTTAATTTTTTTTAAATTCTTTTTTTTTGAATTTTTCTTTTTCTCTTTTTCAATTAACATCAATCCCTTTTTTAAAAAAAATCTTTTTTATTTTTCATGTTTAGAGTCATATTCTATTCCTTCAGAGTAGTTAACCTTATTTTTGGTATATATATAAGTTGTTCTCTCTTTAAAATTTTGGGATACAGTTTCTTCTAACAGAACAAAATATACCCTAAATCTCTAGTGTATGGCTTTTCTAGTCTCCTGCCTAATCACATTCTCTCCCTTTTTTTTTTTGATTTAATCCTCTTCTTTCTTTTATCAACCAGCTTCTTATCAATTCCTTTTGTAAAATCTTTTATAATTTTCATCTTTAGTCATATTCCATCCCTCCATCATATTTATCCTTATTTTTGTACATATATAAGTTTTTCTGTCTTTAAAATGTGGGGAGGCACTTTCTTCTAACAGACCAAAATACGCCCACAGTCTAGTGTATGGCAATCTAGTGTATGGCACCAGCCCGATCATATTTGATCATATTCTGTTTTTTTGTTGTTTGTTTTTTGTTGGGTTTTTTTAATCTTTTTTTTTTCTTTCTTTCTTTCCCTTTCTTTTCCCACAGTTTCAGGTCTCTTCTGATTTGTTCAGTGTATATTTTTCTGGAGTCGTTGTTACCCTGTTAGCATTTTGTTCTCTCATCTATTCTCCTCTGGACAAAAGGACAAGATGGAAAAAATCATCTCAAAAAAAAGAACAAGAGGCAGTACTGATGGCCAGGGACCTAATCAATATGGACATTAGTAAGATGTCAGAACTAGAGTTCAGAATGATGATTTTAAAGATACTAGCTGAGCCTGAAAAAAAGCATGGAAGATATTAGAGAAATCCTTTCTGGAGAAATAAAAGAACTAAAATCTAACCAAGTCGAAATCAAAAAGGCTATTAATGAGGTGCAATCAAAAATGGAGGCTCTGCCTATAACCATTAAGGAAAATGAAGCAGTCATCAAAAATCTCCCAAAAAACAAAAGCCTAGGGCCAGATGGCTTCCCAGGGGAATTCTACCAAACATTTCAAGAAGAATTAATACCTATTCTTCTGAAACTGTTCCAAAAAATAGAAATGGAAGGAAAACTTCCAAACTCATTTTATGAGGCCAGCATTACCTTGATCCCAAAACCAGACAAAGACCCCATAAAAAGAATTACAGACCAATATCCCTGATGAACATGGATGCAAAAATTCTCACCAAAATACTAGCCAATAGGATCCAACAGTACATTCAAAGGATTATTCACTACAACCAAGTGGGATTTATCCCTGAGCTGCAAGGTTGGTTCAACATCCGCAAATCAATCAATGTGATATAATACATTAACAAAAGAAAGAACAAGAATCATACGATCCTCTCAATAGATGCAGAAAAAGCTTTTGACAAAGTACAGCATCCTTTCTTGATCAAAACTTCAGAGTATAGGCATAGAGGGTACATACCTCAATATCATAAAAGCCATCTATGAAAAACCCACAGCGAATATCATTCTCAATGGGGAAAAACTGAGAGCTTTCCCCCTAAGGTCAGGAACGCGGCAGGGATGTCCACTATCAACACTGCTATTCAACATAGTATTAGAAGTCCTAGCCACAGCAGTCAGACAACAAAAAGAAATCAAAGGCATCCAAATCGGCAAAGAAGAAGTCAAACTCTCACTCTTTGCAGATGATATGATACTTCATGTGGATAACCCAAAAGACTCCACCCCAAAACTGCTACAACTCATACAGGAATTCAGTCAAGTGGCAGGATATAAAATCAATGCACAGAAGTCAGTGACATTCCTATACACCAACAACAAGACAGAAGAAAGAGAAATTAAGGAGTCGATCCCATTTACAATTGCACCCAAAACCATAAGATACCTAGGAATAAATCTAACCAAAGAGGCAAAGGATCTGTACTCAGAAAACTATAAAATACTCATGAAAGAAATTGAGGAAGACACAAAGAAATGGAAAAACGTTCCATGCTCATGGATTGGAAGAACAAATATTGTGAAGATGTCAATGCTACCTAGAGCAATCTACACATTCAATGCAATCCCCATCAAAATACCATCCACTTTTTTCAAAGAAATGGAACAAATAATCCTAAAATTTGTATGGAATCAGAAAAGACCCCGAATAGCCAGAGGAATGTTGACAAAGAAAAGCAA
>NW_023270426.1:35041345-35080115 GCF_011800145.1 Mirounga leonina
ATATGTTATTGTTTTATTTATTTTAAAAATTTAATTAAATTCTATAAAATAATGCCTATCTGAAAACTAGGTTGAAGCCTGCAGGCTAGCCATATTGGGCCTAATTAAAGGGCTAATAATTCACAAGCTGATTTAAAAATTACCAGAGACTGAGTACTCCTGCTTGTTAACAGCTTAAAAGAAACAGAAAGAACTCTGCCTAGAAATGCTGTCAACGTGCATGGAAAATAAAGACTAAAAGCAGATTGTAGGAGAAGGATTATTTTTGTGCTTACATGCAGCTTCCTCCCCACCTGCCTCTCAACCCCTCCAGACACTGTGAATAGGAGTACCTTTAGTTTAGTAACAAGAGGATAGGTCATCTTGTCAGAGACAGATACATTCATGACTCTTAATCTAGTCATATCTGGTTTGAACCACTCTATTTTTTCATGAAAAAAAAAAAGGAGGGGAGAATAACTGAAGGAAAGAAATAAAGAATGACTTAGAAGAAAACCTAGAATGTGGTATGTACAGATTAAATGGTATTTGTTATAGTGATTAGGGGCAAAAGTAGTTCAAAGTACAAGAATGAGTCCAAAATTGGTCTACAAATAGTCCAAAGGGTAAGACTTTAGTCTTTTTTTTTTTAAGACTTTAGTCTTTTTAAGTAAGGACAAAATTCTGCAAAGAGCTGATCATCCCTGCTGTGTTTAAAACTAGATTCTGATACAAGAAATCTGTGAAACACAGGCACATCGACATAACTTGCAAGTACTCTTTCCAGGCCACAGAATGTAGTCCCTAATCTGGAATATAAATAGACCCTGTGCTAAACCTCTTTCCTGACAAGTGATTACTTACCGATAATTTGGAATCTACCGTTTAAGATAAACATTCCTCATCTCGCTGCTAGTTGTCACAGGGTGAGGGTACTTCCCACAACCCATGCATGGCAGTGATGGGACACATGGTTCGGTTCCATCATCTGTGGAAAGTGCACTTTGAATTCTTTTCCTTGTCTTCTCTCTCTTATTTCTTCTTTAACTTCCCATGAAGGATATTCTCAAGACTGTTCTAGATCTTTTGCTTTATGACACGAACTAGTTTAGTGAACTAATTTACTCTCATACTTTTAATTATAAAATGCCTTTCAAATATGTAGTTCAGACCCTGATTTCTAATCAAAACTCTGCTCTTTCCTTTCCAGTGGCCAGGAGAGAAATATTACATAATCCATCACGGTATTACAACAATAATCCATGCACTTTACCCAGGAATTTTTGATGAAGTGATACACACTGACAATTATACCTAAAGCCTATAATTAGTTGTGCTATGTAAATTGTAGCCAATGCCAGACCACTCCATCAGATCCGTCAATGACACCTTCCCTTTCTCTGGAAGATGGTCAGGAAGGCTTGGTCAGAATTCCTATTTATTTTGCAAGGACAAATGGACCTTCTTAAAATACCTCTGCTTTCATAAAAAGAGCTCTGTGCTAGGTCTTTTCAATGTCCAAATTTCCAGATGTTATTATTGCTGACAATGGATCTGCATTGATTTCATATGTGTTTAAGAAATCTGTGAAGCTAGGGCTCACCCAAACTGTCACTATCACTCCTCATCACCCTCAAGCAAATGGTCAGGCTGAAAGAACAGTGCAGACCACTAAGGACACCCTCAAGTGAGCTGTGAGAGGAAAATGACCAAGAAGATTTGCCAAGTTTCTCATCACTCAACATGTCACTCCAAGTGGGACAACAGGAGTCAGTTCTGCTGAATAAAAAATGGAGCAACCCTGTAATTGTTCCTATGACAGTTTCCGTATAAAGCTTGGCTTAGAATTTATAGATAAACCAGAATGTATTTTGGACGTTGCATCATTCTTAGTTTAATTTTTCCATTAAAGTTGGTCTTGACTGAGAATTTTAAAGGTAAGCAGATAGGGGCTTGTTCCTACATAATTTAAATCACAGTGCATGTGATATTATAAGGGCTAGACTATCGGTCATCCCGGGTGAAATAAAACTAAGGATGATTTAGTGTTCTGTTCAGTTTTGTTTTTAAATTCCTGCTTGTATTTTATTTCTTTTGAGTTTATTATAGGCTAACGTGTACCCATTTATTTTAAGTTCAGGTTCATTATATAACATAGTCCCCTGGAGTATTCTTTTCACCAAAAAAAAGAAGAGTTAAGCCCCTTTTCCCTACTTAACTGCAACCAAATCTCCAAAGAGTTAGGAAATATTGGAGGAAGTCCCGAAAAGTGTAAAGTCATGATAAATGTGTCTACCAAATATTCTTAGCTCTTCTCTTTCTGGACACATGATAGAATTGCCCTTATCCTCTCTCCCCAACTTTTATGTCAGGCATGGTCATGTGATATACTTTGACCAGTGGATTTTTTTTTTTTAATTTTTTTTTATTCTTATGTTAATCCCCTTACATTACAACATTAGTTTTAGATGAAGTGTTCCATGATTCATTGTTTGTGCACAACACCCAGTGCTCCATGCAGAATGTGCCCTCCTAAATACCCACCACCAGGCTAACCCATCCTCCCACCCCCCTCCCCTCTAGAACCCTGTTTGTTTTTCAGAGTCCATCATCTCTCATGGTTCGTCTACCCCTCCGATTTCCCCCACTTCATTCTTCCCCTCCCGCTACCTTCTTCTTCTTCTTCTTTTTTTTTTTTTTCTTAACATATATTGCATTATTTGTTTCAGAGGTACAGATCTGAGATTCAACAGTCTTGCACAATTCACAGCGCTTACCAGAGCACATACACTCCCCATTGTCTATCACCCAGTCCCCCCATCCCTCCCATCCCACCCCCCACTCCAACAACCCTCAGTTTGTTTCCTGCGATTAAGAATTCCTCATATCAGTGAGATCATATGATACATGTCTTTCTCTGTTTGACTTATTTCACTCAACATAATACCCTCCAGTTCCATCCACGTCGTTGCAAATGGCAAGATCTCATTCCTTTTGATGGCTGCATAATATTCCATTGTATATATATACCACTTCTTCTTTATCCATTCATCTGTCGATGGACATCTTGGCTCTTTCCACAGTTTGGCTATTGTGGACATTGCTGCTATAAACATCGGGGTGCACGTACCCCTTCGGATCCCTACTTTTGTATCTTTGGGGTAAATACCCAGTAGTGCAATTGCTGGATCATATGGTAGCTCTATTTTCAACTTTTTGAGGAACCTCCATACAGTTTTCCAGAGTGGCTGCACCAGTTTGCATTCCCACCAACAGTGTAGGAGGGTTCCCCTTTCTCCGCATCCCCGCCAACATCTGTCGTTTCCTGACTTGTTAATTTTAGCCATTCTGACTGGTGTGAGGTGATATCTCATTGAGGTTTTGATTTGGATTTCCCTGATGCCGAGCGATATTGAGCACTTTTTCATGTGTCTGTTGGCCATTTGGATGTCTTCTTTGGAAAAATGTCTGTTCATGTCTTCTGCCCATTTCTTAATTGGATTCTTTGTTCTTTGGGTGTTGAGTTTGATGAGTTCTTTATAGATTTTGGATACTAGCCCTTTATCTGATATGTCATTTGCAAATATCTTCTCCCATTCTGTCGGTTGTCTTTTGGTTTTGTTGACTGTTTCCTTTGCTTTGCAAAAGCTTTTTATCTTGATGAAGTCCCAATAGTTCATTTTTGCCCTTGCTTCCCTTGCCTTTGGCGATGTTTCTAGGAAGAAGTTGCTTCGGCTGAATTGACCAGTGGATTTAAGCAAAAGTAGTATGTGTCACTTCTGGGTGAAGGTATTAAGATCCTACGCCTGATACACTACATTCTTCTTCCCTGTTAAGGTAACTGTGGGAAGCATGGGTAATTGGAGAAGAAGCATCAGTCACCCTGGGTCCCAGATTGGCTACAAAGCCGAGCCACCTTGCCAATCTATCTTGGATATGTAGGAAGGGTAAGAAATAAACTATTGTTGTATTAAACTACTGACATTTTGGGTTACTGAAGAATAATTTAGCCTATCCTGTCTTATACAATGAGTGACCAAAATAATAAAATAATAGTAACTGCAGTCATGGAGAGTTTTATGCTAAAAAAGGGGGGATTATTGATGCCCAGTATTTAAGTTAAAAATTGAGAAGCTGCTGAAGATTGATTTAATCCCTGCTATCAAGTATAGAAACAGGGCTGTGTTTCCTTTTTCTTTCTACTAGACATGTACTTCTAAAAGAAATGTACTTCTGTTTAACAAAAATGAAACTAACTTGAGGCAGGATAATTTTGGTTTGGTAATAAGAAAAAAATAAAATAATTTTCAGGTTATGAAGGAAGAGGATGAAACTGAGCAAGGGGTAAATAATGAAGGCTCCTGCCCTAGAGAACTATAAGAAGACACAAACCTCCATCACTACCAGATTGTTTCCACTGGTAGAGTTCAGAATTTTGGAATTCAGAATAAGAACTATAGGATTAATTCAGGGATCCTCAAAGGGGTTCATGGACTAGTTTAAGAGGGTCTGTGACCTTGACTAAGCCAGTAGCTAAAGTGTGTATGGCTCTGACTTTCAGAGAAGGCCTATAGCTTTAATCAGATTCTTCAAGGGGTATCTAATCCAAAATAAGGCTAAAAACTATGGCTAGATAATGACCTAACTTTAAGTAGGAAATTATAAAATATAATCTTAGTTTTATTCCATAACTCTCTTGGGTATGGCAAATCTGTAGCCTTACTTTCATCCTCAAATCAGTGTGGAAGCACCCCAAGAATTTTTACTTCTGCCATCTTAAGCTGAAAATTAGCCTTGCAAAGCAGAAACCCTAACTTGAATTCTAACCAAGATGTTAATTAGAATTAAGTTCAAGGAGTTTGCAGAAGATGTCTTAGAGGGGCTGAGAATTCTCAATTTTCTATCTTGTATCTAAGGTCTACTCATGTCTCTCTCTTTTTAAAAAGACAAACAAAGGTTGGCTTAGGCTCCCACACATTGCTTTTTTGACAGAATGCTTTTGTTGACTGTCAGAATCTAAGATTTCCAGGCACAACTGCTGTGGGGCTGAGCTTGCTGATCACCATATGCCTCAATGTCCCTAGGCTTCTAGGATGTTCCCCCTGGCCACTCAAGCCCAAAAGGAAAATATAGGGCAGGCAGGTTCTTTAAAAACTCTCTTCTTCCTTTTATATTTCTGTCTGTTTCATTTTTACCATTAAACTATACAAAATAAAGGTCTACAAAAAATGTGTAAGGGACCAAAAGTAGACATTTTCAAAACTTCACCAAGCACCTCACTAAAAGACACAAAGCAAGGCTCTTAGAACCTTGGTTATGCACGTCATTGTGTAGAATGAATGAGAAGTAGGAGTTTCTCCCTAGCAATCTATACAACCTCCCTTCCCTCCATTTTATGGAGAAAATGGTGAAATTAAAATCTGAGTTCTATTTCTGGCTATGATAAAATATCTTAGAAAAAAGCAACATCCGATTCAAGAACACATAATTGTTAAAAAAAAAAAAAAAGACAAAACTTAATCTGATGTGACAGAAGCCAGGATTTTGGTTACTCTTGTGGGGCAGAGTGGGAGGGTTGGTGATTAGAGTATGGTACCAAGGACTTCTGGAAGACTTGATAATATTCTATTTTCTGATCTGGATGATGGTTACATAAATATGTTAATTTTGTGGACATTCATCAAGCTGTGCACTTACAATTGGGTGCTTTTATGTAGGTTTTATTTCAGTAACATATATATTTTTTTTTAAATGGCTCAGTCGGTTAAGTGTTCCACTCTTGTTTTCTGCTCAGGTCATGATCTCATGGGTTGTGAGATCGAGCCCTGCATTGGGCTCCACACCCAGCATACAGCCTGCTTGAGATTCTCTCTCTCCCTCTGCCCATCCCTCCATCCTCTCTCTCTCTCTAAAAAAAATAAAAATAATAATAATAATAATAATAAAATAAAAATGTTAACTGATTGTAATAGGCCTGGTGAATGCCTAGAAATACAACATTAGCAAAATACAAGCATATGTATATTGTCTCTGAGGACCTTAAATTTTGGCCATTTTGCTGAATGTGTTCAAATTTACCCCCATTGGAATTATTCTCCTCTGGCACTTTTATATAAGTTTGAGATGAGATGGGATTGTCTTTGGTTGGCAAGTTCATGTGTAACACAATCTTGTATAAAGCACTGCCCATTTGGCATTGCATTTGCCTCAAATATGGTTTTGTGTTACGCACTTCGGAAAACCACATTGCATGTAATCAAATGTCCATCATCTCCCCTCACTCCCATAACTCAACTTCAACTCAACATCAGTTTCATGTTGGAAAAGGAGGCTATTTTATACAGAATCTATGTAGCCTATAATTACAAAACAAATATCCTGTACTACATTTTAAATAGACAAAATTTTGAAATATTGCTTGCAAACTACACTTCTTAATGGCATTACAACATGTAACAATAGATCGTTTTAGATGGTAATTGAATTAAATCTCACAGTAAGTTTCAACAGTCTATAGAGAAATATTCAGAGGTAAGAGTAACATATGAAAAAGAATAATAGGACCATCAGTCTGTGAAAACAAGCTAGGGAACACAAACATTTCACCATTATCGAATTCAGTAATTTGACTTTCTATTCACAATCGACAGGGAATATTCTAAGGCAGCTATAAAAACCACCTACAGAAAATTAGAATGAGGATATTAATTCTGCTTGGGAAAAAAAGAACTTGATAGTGATATTAAGATAAACATTTCTATAACTTGCTTATTTCACTGAGCAACAGTGGCTACAAAATTGATTTTACTCTCAAAATAATCATATGAATAGAATTCATATGACTCAGTATCTTTTATTCTTGAAAAGCAAAAACAAAGAGACAGATTATTGATGTTATAAAATATTAAAATATGTCTGTATAAAAATAGTAAAAATTATTAAAAATATTAAGGAAGAAGTATGCTCACTGCTCAACAAAACAAATCAGTGAAGGCTAAAAGTGCATATAATAAAAAGAAATGGATTCAGGCAGGTTCAAGTTACAAACTCTTACAGAATTTTAAAATACTAGATTTAGTTGAGAACATCAGTAATTATCATATGGGAATATCCATATCTTGTTTTGTTTTAGGCATTAGTAAGTTTTGCCAGAGTGGTATCTAATTAGAAATGGTAAAAATCTGTGTATGCACAGAGCTGAGGTTTTTAACCAGACTCCTTTTTCTCAGATAGATTAAAAACATCTAAACATCTAAACTAAATATGGGGAAATGATTGCAGAGGCAGTGTTGAAATTACCTGAAAGAACACCCTGTTTTTAAGAACTCAAGTGTCTGTTTATATGTGAAAAATGGATATGCTAACTACAAATCATTTTATCTTATTAAACTGGGTACAGAAAGATCTTCTATTTGTCAGTAGTTTAAAACTCTAAATTAGTTTACTCAATGTTCAAGATACTGCGGAAAACAATTCAGTCATTACATACGAAAGAGATTAAAAGCTACAATATGTGTTTGTGCAACAATTTTAATTAAAATCTATGCCAAAGTTACACAGTTCATTTTTGATTTTGAAAGATAATCAATAACATATCTGAGGATTATTTAACTGTATTATTTGAATAAATATAAGTACTCCAAACTATCCATTCTATGCAATCAGTTAATTAGGTTTCTCCTGAGCCATATTCAACTAGCAGAACAGTACTTAAAATATAACCTTGCTCAATGGATTCTTTATAAGATTTTAAATAAATGGCAGCTATAATACTTCAGTAATAAGTATCTTAAAATGTAAGGTTTAACAATGCATAATTATTTACTCTAACTTCAGTCATTTTTAAATACTTCTTGCTCTTGGGTGATGGACATGATACATCTCAAAAAATATCATGTAAAAAAGAATTGATAGAATGACAAAAGTATTCAATGCACAAGACATAATCATGGGCTCAGAATAACCAATGATGGTTTGAATCCTAACTGCATATTAGAGTTACCTGGGGAGCTACCTGGTGAGCTTCCATACTGATGCCCAGGCCTGCTGTTCAGAGATTCTGATTCAACTGGCCTGGATTTCTTCATCTTCCAATGTTCCCCAGGTGATTCCAAAGCACCGCTAGGCCTGGAAGACCCACTCCACAACAACTTTTAGGCAGATACTGTGCTAATAAAAACAAAGTCTGCCCTCACCAGCTACGGTTAAGTCTAAACGATTCCAGATCAATACCTAAGTATGTTTTTGACTCATTTCCTTTGATCTGTCCTCAGAAGAAAGAGAGACGAAATAATACAACTTCCTGTTTATCAACCCTTCCAACATTGATTGTGTTTTCAGATCCCCACTTGGATTTTTACCTTGGATCAGCATATTTCAATGTGGGCTTGTGGCCAACAGGAAAGTTGTGTAACAAATGGCATCGCCTGTGACAAATTTTAAAACTAACAGAACAGATTAGACTCACAACTAACCTACCTGTAGTAAGAGTAAGTACGACTTGGTGAAACTTTTGTCTCAGTTAAATTTACATATTTATGTGTATGAATGCGTATGCTGGGTGAGAAAATAAAAGTATTTTTGCACTAGGTTGTTGGGCTCTCAGGCACTTCTGGCTGCTTCTCCTTTCTCACTGTCAGAAAATTGATACACTTCTATAAGCTCATGAAAAGTAGTAGTTTATCCAGCCATAATTTTAATTAAAACAGCACTGAACTCATAAAAATATCTTCTGATAGAATAACCAGGCAAATATCCTGTAAATGCAGATTGGGGTAGGGAGGGTAGGCAAATTAATTTCTAATTTCTACCGCTACAGATTATCTTGTCTTTTTCTCTAAATATTTCACTAATATCTTGTTCCAAAACAAAATTGTCCTCCTACTCACAGGGGACATTTTTGGAAGCTGTTTTTAATTCTGTTTTTTCAATAGTGAAGATTTTTAGAAGTGTGAACACTTCAATAACTTCATTAAAGGAGAAATTCTCCAAGATATTTTTCCACGAATATTCTATGAGTTTTTTTAGTTAACTATTCAGTGATGTTTTTAAATTTGCAAAGTTATCAAAAAAGGGTGGGATGGTTTACATAAGAGAAAATGATGCTGCTTTTGGCAATATTATTGTCCAGGCACATGGAAAGTATGTATATCTCTTTGAAAAAACTGTTCTTTCAGGATGTATAGTGTTAACAGGGAGATAATGTTTCTCTATGTTCTCTGAATGGCCCAAGATAAACATTGTCAGTGTCACAGATGACCTCCCTTATTTTATTTCCCACTTTTACCCAACACCCAGGTTCTGGTCCCATCTAGGGTATTCAAGACCTTTTCTCTTTTTTTTTTTTTTTCATTCTTGATGGGCACTGTAGATGCACTATCATGGTGCCGAGCCATGTTGGCTCACTGAGATTCATCAGCAGAGAAGTCAATGGAACCAACATGCTAGGATGGGGCACCTTATGAAGCTAGGCATACTTATTGGCATGTGGGGTTTCATTCAAATAATTTTGCATCCTTCCAATAAAACTTTTTACTTGAGCTAATTTGATTTCTGTTCATTCATTCACTTATTGAGCACCTACCATGTTCCAGAGAGGTAATATTATGTAACATGGCAAAGTTGTCCCTGCCTTTAGGGAGTCTACTTCTTTATAGGCAAACTGCCCCTACTAAAATAGTTTATATCATTCTCCTCCCTTGAAATGAACTTAAAAGTCAAGGCTTATATGCTTTAGTGTTTGCAGAGTAACCAAGATAGAAATGACCAGGCAGCACCATGCACATGGTATGCTTGAACTCAATGACAGTTTGTGTACCAAGGTGATTGTGGGAGCTCTTTCTCTCCCATTTCACCAGAGGTCCTAAAAAAGCAAAAGACATGAGAGCCTGGGTGGTTCAGCTGGTTAAGCATCTGACTCTTGATTTCAGCTCAGGTCATGATCTCAGGGTCCTGGGATCAAGCCACGTCTTGTCGGGCTCCCTGCTCAGTGGGGAGTCTGCTTCTCCCTCTCCTTCTCCCCCTGCTCGTGCTCACATTCTCTCTCTCAAATAAATACATAAAATCTTTTAAAAAAAGCTAAAAACAAAGTAATAGAAGGCAAATAATCCTAAACCTTGGAGTTGCTAGATGATCTTGTAGGACTTGCAAAGGTGCAGCTTTTCTGATCCTTAGCTGACATTCCACATCCAGCTTCTAAAAGAGGCCAGAAGGACCAATAAAGAAGAAACAAGAAATTCAAGAGAGAATTTCTCTTGAGAGAGTTGTAGGCATTTTGGGTCTCACTTCTCCATTGAGTTTTAAGGCAGTGGAGGAAAAGACAAATGTTTTCTGACTGTTTCATGAGTCCAACTTGCTCAACTGGGCAGGTACACTTTCTGATAAATTGAGAATATTATGTCGGCAAATCTTCCCCTCCCCAAACGAAAACCAAAAAAATATGAATCAGGAAGTCTAGTCTGGGACTGGCACCATCTAGTTGTGTGTCTCTTCGTATGTCATTAGACACACTGAGCCACACCTGCTTCATCTCTAAAATGGGATTGATTTAGGCCCGCAAATGCTGCACACCGTAAATCTCCCTAAAATCTCTGGCCCCTCTTCTTGCTCTGTAGGTGCCTCTGGGTGATGGTGGGGAAAGGCTGTCCCAAGGACACAGTTTGAAAACCTCTTGGCCAGAATACTGTGGTCTTTTCCAACATTAAGATTCTAGGATTTGACTTTTTTGGGAAGTAAAGCCCTTGGTCACTGTGGTGTTCCCATCACTGTCACCATTAACCCACCCTCTTTGTCAAAACTATTCCTCACTTTGTGGGCGTGATTCTCTTTATACTCTTTGTGCATAAGAGATATACTTCACAGGCAAAACAACAACATACTAAAAAAGACTGCAACTCTCATATTTTCAGTCCATGCATCAGACTTAAAACAGCAAACTTTTAGTCTCCAACATCCCCTCACTCTTCAGACTCTCTCCAGGTTGCTAATTAACAAATGACAGACATTTCTTCATAGCTGGATTGATTTGAGGCTTCTTGTATTCTCTACATTTACATGTTCTAACTCTTTAAAAAATAATTTTGGAAAATTGCTTCAGTAATAATGTATTTATTGAAACATGTTGGTTCAACTATGGTCTACACTGTATACTTTCTAGGGAATGGGTGTTAAGGGAAAAAAGAGGGACCATTTATTTTGGCATTGTTCTTTAAAATGTTCTCTTTAAAATGACCCCTGCTATGGTGATGAGCTCTATAAAAAGTGATTTTGCCATTTCAAATACACCAAGACAAAATCATCTTTGTAGTAATTGGGGAATATGCTCTTGAAAATGCAAAATTTTTCATAAACTATTCAAAATAAATTGAAAAAATATCAAAATGAAAGAAAAAAATTAATTTTCTCTTGTTTTCTGTTGTTGTTGTTGTTGTTGAAACAGACCCAAATAAGGTATTGTGATATACTAGTTAATAAGGTCAGGTTTTAAAAGTGTGCATAAATCATTATCATAACAGTGCAAACCTTTCTGACTCTTGCTTAATGATCATCAGCAAAGACACCTTTCTAATGGCAATTACTATCTTATGCTCCTCACTAATAAAACCCCACATTTTGCATATCCCATATGAATTCAATCATTATTTACACCAAAATATATATACTTAGAAGTAATTTTTTAAATCTTTTAAATAAGAAAATATGTGAGCACTTCACATATTTATTACCTTGAGTCCATCCCCTTCTTGAAAGTCCATAGATAAAAATATCCATAATCGGGGGGTGGGAGGATGGGTTAGCCTGGTGGTGGGTATTGAGGAGGGCACATTCTGCATGGAGCACTGGGTGTTATGCACAAACAATGAATCATGGAACACTTCATCTAAAACTAATGATGTAATGTATGGGGATTAACATAAGAATAAAAAAAATAAATAAAATGAAAGATTTTTCTAATATCTGCAACCATAGGCAAGCACCATTTTTAGGTCTTCGATTTTTTTTTAATGATATAAAATGTTGCCAATTCGTGCAGCCTCTCCATTGTGTTTTAATGTATTACGTACTCTATAACAGGATTATAGTCTGTAGATGTGTCTTGTAATTTACTGTCAACCTAACTATAATAACCATCTGACTGAGGTTAGTCTGGCATTTACCTCTTCACTGTTGAAATAATAATAGATTTTAGGAACAAGTGTAATAATACTATTAATAAATGTCTTACTGGTAATAAAAAAAATATCCATAATCTTTAGTCTTTTACTCTCAAGGGCCTGCCTAGGGCAGCAAAGCTGCTGAAGGGGTACTCTTCCTGCTTCTTTTTATCTAAGTGACTGATATCAATCAGGGACTAGAAGAGGTAGTAGAAAGGTCATTTCAGTTGGTGTCAAAATGACCATACATAAAGCTCACCAGCATGTATGTCCTGTTAAGGCTGGATGCCTGGCAACAGTGGCCTCGCCCCCATAATGGACTCAGCATGCAAATTAGTGTTTAGAAACACACTTGCACCTCCCTTTGTCTCTAAAGCTGAGTCTTATATTTACTGGAAAGGACCATGCTCTCTTCTTCCTTATTAACGCTAACGTTAATGATCATTAACTAGGTGGGCAAACATTCGCAGTATAAACAATGAAATTGAACCAAAGTGGCAAAGAGTATTATTGTTTCTGTTCAAGGGGCAATGCAGCTACATTTCGACAAGAAGGACACAGTTTATTGGGGGTTAGGGACAAGCACATCCTGGTTTTCACTTGGGTCTCTTTCACTTATGGGGCACTCCTGACACAGCTCTGCTGTCTCCCCTGGTTATGCCCTTCTTCCCAGTAGCATCGTCTATAAAGAATTCCAACTAAGCCAACCATCTCTGATAATTCCACTGGCACCCAGGCTTCCCCATGACTGGAAGTTTCTTAAATGGCAAGTCAAAACTATGGTTCTCCAGGGATTTCACATCTGTATACTCCAAGTAAAATATATTTATCTTGATACCAGTACTAACTAGTGATTAAGTAGCTGATAAATAAGGTTTTCATTTTCATGCCCAACGTGTAATGTACTGTGGGTGTCTAAAGCCAACCAATTAGCATATCTTTATTTTCCCAGACTGGTCCTATAAATATTATATCTAGGAAAATGGCATCCTATAATTCAAGCCTCTATGACTACGGGGTTCTGTACTTTGAGAGAGTCTAGGTAATCCTACACCAGTCAGAAAACCCACTAAGACTTGTGGAGCCAAATCTTACTTTCTTATTTTCCACATCCCCATCATCATTCCAGAACAAATAAATGAACTAGGTACATGGGTGATATTTGTGCCCCTGCCTTTTTCCTTCCCATCCTTAGTCAATGGCAGCAGCAAACCCAAGATACTGTGCCGCCATTCCCATGATGGCGCTTTTGATCCCACACATTTCTGTGATGTAGTAACACTAGAAAAAACATCAGATCTGTTAGCAGTCTGTAGTTGAAGCCTCAGTTTTGACACTAACTAGTTGCCTTGCCCTGGTGAAATCACTTGGTCATTTATTTCACATTTTCTCTTCTGTAAAATACAGCTTGAGTCGGCTCTAAATTTCTCTGAGTTCTGAAATTCCTTGGTTCCATGATTCATCAACCACTGCTTGACAACCAGTAATATCCACCATGATGCATGAGACTCAAGCTAGTAAACAGGCCAGTTAAGCAGCCACTACAGCAAACTCAGACCTGGTTTTGGATCACTTTTGAAAATAACTGTGACAAACCTAGGGAAGCCTAGAGTCTGAGGATAATAGAAATAAAAGCAAATGATGTTATGGCAGTGTGTTTTTATAATCCACCTGGTCAGTAGCACTGTGTTTTGTTCATAAAAGACACAGTAGATACTTGTCATTTGATTGATGAACAGAGAAAAAGATGATCTGTATTATCTATTAGTATTCAGGAAACTAAGGAACGACTATACAGTACATCCAATGATTTGTGCAATGTGTCACCCATCTGGGCTTTATTTTCACTGTATGTCACTTATTTATTAAGGAGTATGAATAATTAAGACAGAGACATCTGGCCCTGCCTATCTACCCACACTGAAAGTTTTTAAAAAAGATACACACAGGAAACTAACATTTATATTTGGACATAAAAGGATAGCTGAATTTTTTTTAAGTCCCTACCAGTAAGGTTTTACAAAATAACCTCTCTTCCCAAGAATGGTGCCTTGAAGCAAGACATCTACCAAACTTTGTAGGTATATATTTTTAGATTTGTTATATAGGTACATATATTTATTGTATAGCTATATACAATCTTACTGCAAAACAGTTTTTCTAGAAGAAATGTCCTGACTGAAGACCAAGAAGGTAAAGTTTCCAAGTGCTTTTATTTTTGCATAAGATCAGAGCTAACACTGTCAGAAAATGACTAACACTCAGACATTCTCACTATTGTCGAAGCAGTCCACAAAGAAGTAGAATGCAGGATTGCCTTAGGCATTCCCAGCCCCCCCCCCCCATGTCAATGCAGATCAAATTCAGATAACTTGCTATGCCAACTGCTTGATTCTCCTGGGTTCTGTGAGAATAGAGTTCTCTTTAAAATGAGGTTGTCATCTAAATACCATCAAAGCTACTTTGAAATATTGGCCAAAGAGTTTAAGCTTTTTCAAATGCCTTTGACCAACCCACAAAAGCAAGCCTGAAAAAAAATGGTCAACTCTTTCCTATTCCTTTCAGTTATGATCACGATCATGATATAAAATATTTTTTTCTGGAGCCCACTGTTTGATTTGGAGTGGAGACAATTGGCGCCCTGTTAAAATTTACCTCATATGGTTTCATGGGTATGATTTTGTTGTGGGCTTTGTAATGTCGGCTCTGAATTTCTCTGAGTTCTGAAATTCCTTGGGATTCTGAAGGCAGCATTACCTAGGAAACCATATTATTTGGTTCACTTGCTCCCCACCTCTCATTTCCCATCTTTACCTTCCTCAGTCTTTTCCCTATCACTATATAATGTCACAATCGACTTTTCATGGTTGCTTTTCAGAAACTGAAAAAGTCTTTCAAATATTTGAGCTATCATCATAATTATTTGTCCACTAACAGGTGTAAACTTTTCATCACAGTTACCACAGATGTTTTCCTTAAAGCATCTTAATCTTAAATTATTAACAAATTAATAACAATAACTAACACTCAGGAAATATTATGGTGTGCTCTACTATATGCTTTATACAAATGTCTTATTTCAGTTAACTCTTACAACACCGTTAGGAGACAGATATTATTATTATCCCCATTTTATAGCCGAAGAACCATATGCCTATAGCTGTTAAGATATTTAAAATTTTCATTTGTACTCAGTTAAGCGGAGACCAAGAGAAAATGAGTAAATATGATAGCAAGCTGTAGACAGGAAGGCGAGGGTCAGGAGCCAGGTTTGCATGCCTCTCACATAAGAAATTCACTGGGTGATGTTGGGCAAGCTACTTAAATTTTGCTTCCTTAGGGCTAAAATGATGCTATCAGCTACATCCCCTTCCTAGTTAGTTGTCTACTTAATTATACACGTTCTTATTCCATAAAAAAGGGTTTAGAGCAGTTTTTAAGGATTTGTAAAGCTAAAAGATTTTTAAAAAGCAGATCAGGAAGGGGAGGTGCAACGAAAAAGTGCCAGAAATTATTAGAAAAGGCATGTCTTGAGGAATTAGACCCTGGCTATGAACTTGACTCTAAGTCTTTGAAGGGCACCTGGGTGGCTCAATCAGTTAAGCATCTGACTTCAGCTCAGGTCATGACCCCTGGGTCCTGGGATGGAGCCTGGAGCCCCACGTCAGGCTCCCTGCTTAAGCCTCCAGCCTGCTTCTCCCTCTACCTCTGCCCCACCCCAACTTGCGCTCCCTCTCTCACTCTCACTCTCTTTCTCAAATAAATGAATAAAATCTTAAAAAAAAAATAAAGCAATCATTAAACAAGTGAAACCTGGTGAGTTGCATAAGTTCAGAGGAGAAGTATCTGCCTCCTAGCATTGCAAGGTCAATGAGATGCTACAACAACTAATGTTAATTTCCTCTCTCCTCTGCTCTATGGGATGGGAGGCGGGAAGGGAGCTGCTAAGAAAGGAAGCCTGTCAAGACAGGCGCTTTACAGAACTACCACAGGGTCCTTCCCACCACTCCACTTGCCCCTGCTCTCTGCCTCTGTACATCAGACACCCATTTGTGGACACACGGGGACATCACTCTTCCACCCACACTGCCCTTGCCCTTCTGTGGCAAGGATTCTTGAGCTAATTACTTAGACCTGCCTCTGAGTGCCCCCTAGTTCTCTCATGTTTTAGACCTCTCACACAGATCTTATGATATCAGAAAGAGCAAAAAAAAGTAATAATAAAGTTTAACAGTTGAAGCAAAATAAAATATAACAGATTCAAAAGCGCTACAATTTTTAAGGTCTGGAGGCCACTACAGCTTTCATTTCTTTTTTTTATCTCACATTTTCATGCTCTACCAGTACCAAATAATTCGAGCTATTCAGCTGATGCAAGCCGAGGTGGGGCGGGGGTGGGGGTGGGGGGGTGGAGAGTGAAGAGATGTGCATCTTGTAAGACTTGGAATGCAGCTATTTAATTTATCAGAAATGAATTTAGAGTAGATAAGCTGTTTAAATATGCTTTTGAAATACCATTACCAGGAACATCTCTTCTCTTTGCTACGTATTGTGTTTTTTTAATAAAATTGGTAATGGTGCCATTCACGTGCACACAACTATGCACACTGCTCAGCAAACAGTTACTTAATGCCAAGATATGCATTCATATAAAAAATAACCAGATACATACTTAGCAGGACAATAAACTTTTTAAAGAAATGTAATCACTAGGATAATCTTTTTTTTTCCCAAGGAGTCTTCAGAAAGCTTTCAAAATAGGATTGGGATACCCACGGTTTCAGGACATTTGTATGCACTCAAATACAACAGTTGAATTATCACCATGCTAAAATATTTTTGGATGTACTAGGATTGATGGTTCAGCTGGTAAGTAAAATTTAAGGGTGAGTGGGAGACAGATGTAGAGAACATCTGTGCTTTCCACCTGAGATGAGTCAAAAAAGGAGAAAAACGACCAAGTCCTCTGGTAAATAAGCAGTGGGCTGTTTTCCAATCCAAGCCCATTTCTTCATTTTAATATTAATAAGAACTATTGCTGTGGCTCACTCTGAAATACTGTTCTCCTCCTGGGGCCTCCACTTACTTAGGCTGTTTTGTTTCTTATAAAAGCACATGCCTCTAGAAGTATTAATTGGTTTCTCTCTTGATATGTCAGAGCTATTCTTTAATTAAATGCAATTTTAGTTGATAAATGGAATTACTTTGTTTTTCAGGCCTCCATACTTCTAGGGAGAATCACATATAACGTTTAAAGTTCGTATCTTAAGGAACCTCGCCTGGAAAATATGGAGTTGTTTGGTATAAGAATCAGATATATTTGTTTTTTTAATGAAAGCAAGTATGTGGAGTTCCAGTATTCTTTTTTTCCTTCATTGCTTTAAGACTCTCAACAATTACACTAATAAGATTTGGGGTGCCTTAGCAGTGGGAATAAATTTTTATTCATTTCTATGTGCCCACATAAAAAGGGCTCAAAATGACTCATTAGTGGGAAAGAAATCTTAAAAGGAAATAATTGTGTCATGGTTGGATCACAAGGGAAACTTGATAATACCATAGAATTTTGTTTTCTTCTTATTTCTTTATATTTTAATAACCCACCAACTCTTCTTTCCCCATGAAGTTGTTTTCTTACATATACAGTGATGATAACAGTATCCAAGATTTCCACTTTTTTAAAAGTATGTATTTAATAAAGTCCCTGGTATTTCTCTAGAGAAAATGGAATTATAAAACAGCACTCCTTTAATAAAATAACAATAATATTTTAATTGGTTAGTACTGCCTGTGTAGCAAGAAGATCATTTTTCAAATATTTGTTTATCTCTTTGGACTCTCATACGTCCACAAAAATGAAACACCTTTATAAGTAAAGTCAATTGATTTTTTTTTCTCTCTCTTCTCTAAATCAACTACAGAGTAAGTACCCTCTTAAGATAGGTTCCCATGTGCCAAATGATTTTTTAAATAGCAGCTGGTAGAACTTAGTCAAATAAAATTATTATAGAAATATTTCACATATTGGCTGTTTCCCAACCACCTCTCCCCACCCACCACATGCAAAACAGCTTTTTGTTTTCCAAGTGACGGGGGCGAGTAAGTAGGGAGTAGTTACTTCGCGCCAATCACTCTGTCAAATGCCTTCATAGACATCATGTCAGTTATGTATGCAAGTCCCATGAAATACATATGCTGATCCCCACTTTACAGAGGACACTTAGGGACCTAAATAACAAATGTGGAAAAGAAATGAAACCAACTAAAAATGCTTTCCTCACTTAAAAAAAGATTCCATTCAAAGAATATATGCTCAAGCCCAGAATTTAAACCACTTAGAAATGCAGCATTACTTTGCTACACTCTACATTTGTCATTTTTGTACACTCCTGTATGCACGTGCATTTGTGCACTATAATACCTAATTATATTAAATTGAAGTAAATGAAGCTAATATAACTAAATTATCTTGTTCTCTTGATGTGGCACAGAAAATAATTGAACAGGTGAACATATAATACTTTATTAAGTGCCAAAATTAATTGGAAACTGATATGGTACCACAAAAGTAAAAGGCTCAATCACCTCCCCCACCATAAGGCAGCTCTACAAAATATGTTTCTAGCGGGGCTGTGAATCTAATAGGGAGTACAGAGAAAGTCTGTAAAACAGAGGGAAGGGACATGAGCTCCCGAGCCCATTCATAGCAGATCCAATCTCAGCTCTATATACTTGTGGAGTGAATTTGTGCAAGTTATTTCATCTCTTTCTCAACTTATTTTTCCTCAGCTTGAACATGTGGGGGTTGAAAGGTATTTCAAGTGTATCAATAATATTTTATATATTTCTAAAAGTCATCTGCAGCAAATCTGCCTTTTGATGAGATGGTTAAAATCAGTTACTTCTGTGCAATGGCTATATGTATGACTTTATATTGCTTTCTGCACTTTTCCATATGTTTGAAATATCTCAGTTGTTTAAAAAGAATAAAATGAATGTATTAATAACATGACAACTGATAATATCTACTTCTAGGTGGAGGGCTGAAGTGGACTTTAAGTCAGATCTCATATATAAAGTGGACAACACATAGGAGGTACCTCTCAAATATGTGTCCCCCTTCCCATGTACAATTATTTTCTCGCAATACACCATTACCTTCTACGTCACCAATTTCAACCACAAACCCTAACACGGACTTTCCAGTAAAGCAAGTCAGTACTGACGTCAGTAAGGCACTGATAAGATACTAACTAAGCATCTACTACATAGGCAAATCACATAACATTGAAAGCAAATTTTATTTAAAATTTTTAGAAAACCTCCGTATGCTCATTTTGAACAGTAACTGACAGCTAGTTACATAAAATTCAAATACTTTTCTCAGTGTTTCTCTGAAAAGATGAAATAAAAATTTAAAGTACTTTCGGTATCACTGTTGAAATGTATATACATCCATACAGATCCAAAAAGGAACTCAGATACCTTATGTCTCACTTTATCTTATTATAATAATTTCTATAGTTAAACCTAATGAACAAGACATGCAAACATTAACTGTCAGATCAGTTCCAAACTATTATATTTTTCCTTCAATAATTGATTTCAGGCATTTTGGCAAAAATGCAAACCACGCGTTAGGAACATCAACAAAAAAGACTATTCTGAAGAAAAACTATTTCTTTTGCAGGTGGCTAAAATCCTTTGTAAAGATTCAAAGATTAAAGTAAAGCTGTTGAAACATGATAAGGCCTCATTTTTCCTCATCCTCTCTCATTCTCAAATGGCATATTAAATGTCCCATCCAGTTATAAATATAAATTAAATAATTTTTTTCTCTAATAAACAGCGACTCAAGTTATAGAGTCCAAATGATAGGTGTCCTAGTGTTTAAATATATAATTGCAGTGTTTGAATGTGTAGATAAATTACTAGGACAGAAACTACATGATTAACTATTGATTGATGTTGCAGGGTATTTTAGGATCCACAGTAATGGGAGGACTGAATCTATTTATTTGTGAAAATACATGACTGTTTAAGTTAGATTCATGAAGCCACGCAATTCTGGAAGGACATGCAGCATAGCAGAATATGGGAGCATTATGGAAGAAGGTGGGCCACATGTGTCTGCACATGAAACAGTGATCTGATCACATTTGACCACGTTACAAAACAGGTCTTTTTTCTCAGTTATGTTAAGGACTACTTCAAAAGTTAAATGGCTTAATATACAGGCATGGAAATAGGATTAGAAACAGCATGAGCTTTGCAAACTTGGCTTTGACCCTAGTAACCCCAATTAAGATTAGAGAAATATTTCCTTTAACAGTCTGCAGGTGTGCTATAAAAAATGCAATGCAACCCAGTAAGACAATGTAATGCTCTGAGTGGTACTACCTGGCGTGAGACTGAAAATGCAATGCAACCTAGTGAGACAGACAATGTGACGCTCTGAGTGTCGCTACCTGGTGAGTTCAGACCAGTAACAACAGGGAAAATATCATCTAAGCTGCCAGATTTGTCTGTGCTCCATTTGTGAACATCACAATGTGCCAGACATGCAATGAAGGAGTTTTCTGGAATTTGTGTAACCATTAAAAACTCCCAAAGTATTGCCATGTTAGTAGACTGATGGCTCATAGAACCAAAAATAAATACTAGCTAGAACTAAGATACAAATTCAGCTCCTGAACATCTGTTAGTGAAAGTGAGTGTCCTAATTTGACACGGGTATCAGATCTGTGAACCCAAGCAAAAAACCTGGAAACTTCTTTCCTGGTCCACATTAATTCTTACAGAAAGTGAGACATCAGGAGAAAGTTGAAATGTTAGTCATAGTTTTCACCTCATTAGGATGTTTTAAATTCTTCTGTGCTTCAGCCTTAGAATTTTTTTTTGTGATTTTCATTAATTATTGTAAAAAAAAAAAAGTGACCAAGGTTGCGCAATAATCTTTTAAACTATTATTAACGATCTCTAATCTCTGTCTTCCAAAGCATCAGAAAAAGCTCTCAACATCTAACAGACCCACTGCACCTGCACTGGAACTTTGAAGCAACTCCACTAGCAGCCTGCACGTCCCAACAAGCCCAGAAAAATACCACTCATTGATAGACTTTGAGATATGCCTGAACCTTATTCCTCACTTGGAGCCTCCCTTGGAAGGAATGTATTGGTTCTATACGTTTCTGTAACAAAAAGCTAGTCTCTCACACAGGACCCTGTGTTCAAAACCCATTCAGGCAACTCTCCAATTACCAACCAAGGCAGAAATCTCCCTGGCTGCTACTTTTGTCAATTTGTTCTCTTTGCCATATCCAGTCCATTTTAGGCTTACCTCCTCCACCAACAATTACCTCTCAATGAGGTCATACGGGTCTTCTCTAGCTTTCGTGATACGGTAAGCAAACTTACACACATGCCTGATCAGTTCCGAAGATATCTATTTTTTTTTTTTTAAAGATTTTATTTATTTACTTGAGAGAGAGAGAGAACGAGAGAGAGAGCACATGAGAGGGGGGAGGGTGAGAGGGAGAAGCAGACTCCCTGCCGAGCAGGGAGCCCTACGTGGGACTCGATCCCGGGACTCCAGGATCATGACCTGAGCCGAAGGCAGTCGCTTAACCAACTGAGCCACCCAGGCGCCCCAGTTCCGAAGATATCTTGTTCAGGCCCTTAACCACAGTGAAACCAAGCTTCCCCTGATGGCACTAACTTCCAAAATTTTTTCTATTAGAAGGGGTTTCCTTGTTTGTTATGCTTCTTGGAGTCCATTAGTCTACCTCCACCCTTCAAGAAGGCTTCAGCTTTGCAAGCACATCACATCCTCTTATACCCCTCTCTCTGTGCTTATCATATTATCATATATCAGCTTTTGAATCTTTTGTTTTCATGGTGAAATTTATCATCAACTTGAAAAAGCCTCATCACAAATCCTCACCTCCCATATCTCCATTCCATTTCCATCCTTCAGAAGTATAGATGTCTCTCCCACCCTGATCTGACTGGTCATTGTATTACTTCTAAGGATGAAGTTAATAAATTTTAATTGTTCCGTTTCTCCTCTTCTTCATCCCTCCTAATCTTCTCTCTTTCCCCAATGTCACTTCCAGTACTGTATTTCTGTCCTGTTGTTGCAAATTAAAACCTCACATGCTAGACCAACTTACTTTCTTCCTCATTTAGCTTGAACTCCAGAATTCAATTTACCAGCCATATGCACACTAGCACTCCTGAATCGTATCCTTGGTCTCCAGAAGTTCCACCTTGGGAAACCCACTGCCTCTCGCATTATAGCATTTTTCCCCATTATAATAAAGTCTTATCTTTGAAGACTTTTTACACATACTTCCCTCAGTCTGTTTGCCTTCTAATTTGGATTATGTTTGTCCATATATATATATTTTTTTTATTGGGCAGCCTAAACTCTCAGCCTTTTATTTCTTATTAAAAAGAAGCAGGGGCGCGTGGGTGGCTCAGTCGTTAAGCGTCTGTCTTCGGCTCAGGTCATGATCCCAGGGTCCTGGGATCGAGTCTCGCATCGGGCTCTTTGCTCAGCGGGGAGCCTGCTTCTCCCTCTGCCTGCCACGCTCTCTCTGGCAAATAAATAAAATCTTAAAAAAAAAAAAAACACAAAAAAACCCCCGAAGCAATGGTGGGGCGCCTGGGTGGCTCAGTAAGTTAAGTACCCTCTACTCCTCCCCTTGCTCGTGCTCTAGCTGTCTGTCTCTCTCTAAAGTAAATAAATAAATATTTTTAAAATATCAATGCCATATCCTTTACCTATGCTGGGAAATGGAGAGTACACTGATGTACTTGAGGTTCAAATTTGGTCACTTCAATAAACATTTATTAGATACATATACACTGGACAGAGTGGATAAGTAAAAGAATAGCTCCTAGTCTTAAGGAGCTTGCAATCTTTGGGGACAAATGAACACAGAAGCAAATTTCCACATTACATAGCAAGTGCAATGAGAGATGAATACAGCATATAGGAGTACAAAGGAGGTATCAAATGCCTCTTGGAAGTCAGGAACATGACAGGATGCATCCTGAGGAGGATGGAATTTGAGGTGAATCTCAAAGTCAGAAAGAGGCATCTGGGGAAGAAAGAGGGGTAGATGTTCTAGAAAGAGAAAACAGCAGGCTGTGTACAAGACCATGAAAGCACTTAGATAGGAACAAAGAGTAGGATGGCCATATGTCCCATCACCTTCTGAATCTGCATCCCCAATATAAGAATTAATAGCTTCCTCATTTATTCTCAAAAGTTCCCTGTTTCAACAATAAATTAAATCATAATAAAACTATTCAAAGGTGAAAGCTGAAGAAATTCATTTGGAGAAGTTATTGCAGAACTTCCTATAGTTTGAGGATCCTATCCTGTAGTTTCTGAAATCCCCAAAGAATCATAAGTGGAAATGCTGCCTGGTTAGATTTCCATTTTTGACAGGTTTCTCCCATGCCTGTGTAAGCGATGCATTTAAGCGAACAGAAGATTGGAGGAATGGAAACCAGTTAGAAAGCTGTTATAAGGGTCCTGTCAGGGCTGATGAGGATCTCAATGGGTGCAGTCATGATAGAACTGGTAAGAACTGGGGACCTGAGAAATATTTAGCATATAAAATCAGCATATGATTGAGTGATTGGATGTACTAGCTAACTATACTGGGGAAATACTTCTGCAGCGAGAGATCAGGGGAGTGATATGATTTCACATTCTGACAGGTGGAGGATCAGCTGCTAACTGGAATGTCAAGTGGAATAGGCAGTAGAGAGTCTACATTTTAATGGAGAGTTTTGGGATTACCCGAAGGTTCCCCAGGAAATTTAAAACTTCCTTTGGAGATCTGGAGAAGTTGTCTTGTTCTTCTAAGCTCTCTCCTTGCATTGGTGTTCCCCTCAGTGTTATATTTTCCTGAGGATTTGAGCTATGCTCACTCTATCTCTATATGCCTTATATCTCTTAGAAGAGAACAATTACTCAATAAATGTTTATTAAATTAAAAGGTCCTTAATATAGAATACCATTTCAGCCTATGGAGGACTTATAATCAATGACTGGATTAAATTTATGTGGGATACCAAAGGACAACAAAATGCCTAAATGCATCCGTTCCATTAATAGGTAACTCCATCTGAGACTATAACCCAAAGCAAAGAGAAAGAGGTCAGACTTTCATGACATGACTTTCAAAGGTAAAACACCCACCCGCATAGTTGCCTTTAGAACAGATATTTATTCAAACACCTCTCCTGTGGAAATCAGGTCTGTCTCAAGCAATATGGCTCAGATTCAGAAAACTGTCAACTTGCGCTATGAGCAATAGGAGTTTCCTCAATATAGTCCACCCAATTAAAACGTGGAGTGAGTATCAAAAAAATAGAAACACTTTGTTCACTTTAGGAACAAGACAAATTAGACCTGGATAATTATTTGAATTCAATTAGGAAAATCATTATTTTCTACTTAGATAACTTCTTTATCCATAAAGGTGTTTTTGGCTTTGTTGTTTTGTTTTGGTTTTTGGTTTTTGGTTTTTTTGGCTGGTGTTTTGTTTTACCTTGTAAGACACCCCCTAGGGAATATTGCAAGACTTATTTTTCTTTACACTGATACAGAAAATAAAAATGGAGAAATTCTAGTGGAAAGAACAAATTAATATCTGATACCACACTATTTCTAATCCTAAATCATTGTATCTTAAAATGATGGAGGCATTTTGTAGGAGGTTAAAAGTTCTTATTTTATTTATTTATAATTCTATTTTTACTGAGATTGCTTTAATTTGATCATTTTTAAGAGGTTGGTCTCAGTCTTTTAATTGTCATTTATATACAATGTAAATTCTATATTTGGAGGAAAAAAATCCAGAAGGATCCAAAAACAAGTGCATAGCATTCAAAAGTATAATTTAAAGAGGGTTCTGCTATGGAGATCCCTCATCTCAGTATCCTTCAGGGTAGGAAAAAAAGGAGGTTAGAATACAATATCTCTGAATATTATTTTCACGTTCTGGGATTCTCAGGTAATTTTACAGAGTGTCCAAAGTGATGAAAGTTCAATAGGTCCATTATCTATGACAACTCCTGGAAAATCAGAGGAGAAACTATACCTACATTCTCAGAAACATGTGCTTACAAGTGAAGGGAAAATTAAAACAGTAAAGTTACTCAAAGCAGTGATGGATGTCTGGGGGCAGGTTCATCTCGTTGGAAGTGCTCTCACTCTTGGTGCATAACAAAGGTTCTCATAAAAACCAAGGCTGCACAATACAGTGGTAGTGCTATATATCTAGTGATATTCTGCCGGTAATATAACTAGATACAGACATGTGGTCTAACGTACTTAGGTACTGTGGTCCATGGCCACCCATAAATGACAACTATCCAGTAGAATGGAATGCACAGAGCAGGATTTATTTAAAATTCGATGAACTTGAGGTTTTACTTCCTCACTTTCTTAAAAACTTCAGAGGATATGTTCTCAGATTTCTTTCACTTTCTTTTGCTGTGATTTTCAAGCTTGGTTTCATCCTGGATTATGACCTTTCAGTGAGCCAAAGCAGCAATATGGCTCTGAATGCTATAGAGGTCAGCCCATCTGAAGCAGAATGTGATTTACTCTCTTGGTAGGAGCAAACACTTTATTTTGAGTCAGAAGTCTACGAACAGTATGTGATAGAAGATAAAACAAGAAACAAATAAGGTATTGATGGCTTTTCTCAGAATCATAATGAATCTGTCCTGTTAAAAATAATATATATGTAAGATTTATTTTTATTTTGGGGGGGGAGAAGGGGTAGAGGGAGAGGGAGAGAGAGTCTTAAGCAGACTCCCAGCTGAGCACGGAGCCCTATATGGGGCTACATCTCATGACCCTGAGATTATGACCTGATCTGAAACCAAACATCGGATACTTAACTAACTGCGCCAAGCAGATGCCCCAAAATATATTTATTTATAGGGGTTCTGGAAGTCTCAAACAACATATCCAGAATAATCAGTATACTTCTCTACCAGAGACCTTACAATATTGCATATCTGTTATTATTCTGTATTCTTATTTTTCGAAAAGACTATGAACTTCTTAAGACTAGGATAAAATATTAATTTTTAAAATACTGGATCTGAAGCATGTTGGGGGAACAGTAAAATATTCAGTGAATAAACAAAAGATATAATGATTAGAAAATAAGCAACCAATATATATATAATAACATGTAATAGATATAATGCATATACCAGACTTGACATCATGCCATAAGAGATAAGAGTTATATTGAGCCCCTTTGAATCCCAATACTGCTTGTCATCCTATTTTTTAAGGAAGTTACATGCTATATCATTTCATAATATAATTGTACCAAGTACGAGTTATATACATATGCATATTTAGTAACAATGAATTTTGCATTTATCAGTAGAAAAATACATTATTTTAAGTAATTCAAAAGAAACAGAATTTTTCCTATTTGTATGACCAAAGTTCAGAGGGAAAACTCAAAATCTCCATGTAATACAATTTGGTTCAATGATCAAATAGAAATGTCATCAATAGAAACACATGCTTCTAAAAAGCTACCCTAGTTCTCAGTCCTAGGAAACACTGGTTGTGTATCATCGCGGTCCATTTCTCTGTTCTCATATATCTTAATCTCTGTAAAAGAAGTCTGACTCCATTTTTTGATGTTGGCTGATGGCTTTTACGTCTCACCCCTCCCTCTTCATCCCTGTCCCACATCTGGGCAAGCTGATAAGAAAGCCCAGTTGTTCTCTCCTTCAGTGTTGGTGAGAGATTCAAACCACACAAGCCTCCAACAAACAACCCTCTCAGCTTGGGCTAAATATCATAAAATCCCCAAGGCAGTCAACTTTCTCTGTTTTCTCCAGAAAAATCTCAATTATGCAGGTAATAAGTGTTTTGCTAACTACTGTGTGTGTGTGCACGTGTGTGTGTGTGTGTGTCTATGTATGTGTATGGGGGCATCATTAGTTTCAATGTTCAAACCAAATTTTGGGTTGGGGTTCATCTAAATCTATATCATGACTACCACAGTCTAACCTAGATTTTGGTAATTTGGTTATCCTCCTCTGCTTCTCCCCTTAGGAGGAGAGCAAAAAGCTGAAATAATATGTGTCCCCAGGTTATACTCAGAAGCTAGTCAAAGGGAACTGCAGCTTTAATATAGCAAGAACTTAGGGGGAAGTGCAGAAGTGATATTATTATTAGCAGAACTTAAAAACATCCACCTGCCTAATTCTCAATTGGCCCTGGCATCAACAGTCTTTCTAAAATATGTTCAAACAGGATTATTAGCAGAGGGTGCTGAGAAGAGCAGGAAATTACTCTTTTTACGCCTACATTTGATTGGCCTCTTGCAGTGCATTAATATAAGGGTATGTGGCACCATTTCCAAAACTAATGTTAAGGAAATTATCATGGACAGAAGAGAAGCAGATTTTCAATATTTACATAGCACATTCTCAAGAGGAAAATGCCCACTTATGGCTTATTCATAAGACAATAACTATTAAAATACAGCTTAGAATTTACCATGTGCCAAGTACTGGTGCTAAGCTTTTTATGCACATTATTGCCTTTATCATGATAAAAACTCTATAGATTGGATGTTATCATTACTGAGATCCATATTCAAGGTCCATTATCTCATGAACTCATTATATGGCTTCAAATCTACATTGTTAAGGCTATGAATTTTCTTGCCTCTTGACAATTTTTAAAGTATAATAGGTTTTTATGAAGCTAAACTGCCAAGCTTGAGAAAGGGATGCCTTTTTTATAATGTACTGTATGGAGACATTATCTGTCACAGTTGATGAAACATATATAAACACTGCACAGTATGCTCTATTCATTTCAGCTACATTGTCCTAAAGAAAGGTACACCATGAATTTGGATGTAGCAAGAATAGTTGAATAAATGCCTTTAGATTTTTTTCAATGGCTAATTACTGAATTAGGTCAAAGTAAATATTCTGGGAACCATGAGGAACTAGAGAAAGATACAAGTCATGACTCCAACACATTTACAGTATACCCGAAGAGATAACATATGACTCTGTAATTTGCCTAGTTTTTAATAATTCAAAGTGCTAATTTATTACGTTAATACAAACAGGTTTACATGACAAGTACGTTTTTAAAAAACTACCAGTTTTTAAGTATTACTTTTAAATTTCTTTTGTCCTAAGTCAGTATCTAAACTGATTGACACCCTCTGCTTTTGGGAAAAAGGAAACGTTTCTGTTTAAAATAGCTTATTATCTAAGAATTCATCGTTTTAAAGCGAATTATGCATCATCAACAGGTATAGAATTTAAGTGGAAAACAGCAGGGGGAGCTCAAAGACAGGTTGGACAAATTAAGGGTTGTACTTCTGTACTTTAAGAGTACAGAAACAATTATTTTAAGACAGTTTTGAGGAGAAGAAAAAGAAATAAGAATAGAAATGCACAGTGAAATTATTAGATGACATTTTATACAGGCTGAAGTAATTCCTAACAAAATAATGAACTAGGTACACAGAGGAACACTTGCCAATAGGGAACACTTCAAAAGGCTGGATAAAAATGGCTAAGAAAGATTTTTTTAAACAGGCACAAAGTCACTAGATATCAGGAAAATGCAAATTAAAACTACAATGACATACCACTACAAACCCATCAGAATGGTTAAAATGAAAAAAAGACATGTAATAACAAGCATTGGCAAGAATGTGGAGCAATTAGAAAACAGAGACAATACTGCTTGAAATCTAAATTTGAAAACCTACTTGGGAAAGCTGTTGGCAGTATCTTCTAAAACAGAAAAAACTCATGACTCACGATCAAGCAATTTCATTTCTGGCTACACACCTAACAGAAATGTAAACTTATGTACACAAAAAGAGATGTATAATAACGTTCATAGTAGCATGATTTGTAATAACTTCAAATGAAAACAAAAAGGCTTATCAACAATAAAACAGATAAATAGTATATGGCATACTCTTATGAGGATGAAAATGAAATCTTTATATAAAAAGACAGATGAATTTTCCAAATATAACAGTGAGAGAAAAAAAAGCCAGACACTAGTAATACACGAGAAGCTAGACACTTGAAGGGTATATTCTCTTTAGTGAATAATGTCATCAATGGTGTTAGAAGTCAGGTTAGCAGTTACTCTTGGGAGAGCATATCTGGAAGAAGGCACAAAGAGGGCTTCTGCAATTTAGTAACGTTCTGCTTCTTGAACCAGTCGCTAGTTAACGGGCAAATTCATTTCATGAACATTCATCATGCTGTGCATTTAGGTTTGTGTGATTTTCTCTATAACGACATAAATCATCAAAATCTGCTCTAAATATTATACTGGATGTTTGTTTTAAAGCATTAACTTAAAAGCTATAATTTGAGGACTGAAGTCAAGAAAGAATAGTTTTACAGAGATAACTAAACACTAGGGTTGATGTTTACCTTGAAGGCATCTGCCAGTCCTTTGTGTGCCAGGGAAAGAATCAAAGCTGGAGGCCTACATAGAGAAAGTCATATTCAGACTCCTCATGAAACCTCACACCCAAAAGTCAATACCCAGAGTGAGTGTACTAGATAAATTTCCATGCAGAACAAGATGTATCTTAGTTCCAGGTAGCTTATTAAAAAACAAAATGCTTCTTTTGAAAATTTCTAATCACAAGTGTGTACTCATATGGGATTGGATACTTGTCTGGCCTGGAAGTTGAACATTTAAAGTAGGTCTATGGTTGGTAGATCATGCAGTTACTTGGTGTAAGCAAATTACCTCTGGAAAAATACACTTTAAACACAAATAATTCCCACAGATAAAATACTAAGGAGCATCACAGAAAAATCAGTGAATGCATAAAAGTAAACTCCCATGAAAAACAATCAACAGAAATAATAAGCTATAGAAATAGACCAAAGGATTACAGATATTGGAAATATCAAATAACTATAATAAAATATTTAATCTATTTAAGAGAATACAAGAAATGATAGAAATAGCAGATGAGCAGGAAACCATTAAAAGTCATCAGGCATATTTAAAATAAAAATAAATAGAACCTTTACAATTGAACATCTAGGGGCACCTGGGTGGCTCAGTCACTTAAGCATCTGCCTTTGGCTCAGGTCATGATCTCAGGGTCCTGGGATTGAGCCCCGCATTGGACTCCCTACTTAGTGGGGAGCCTGTTTCTCCCTCTCCCACTCCCTCTGCTTGTACTCTCTCTCTGTCAAATAAATAAAATCTTAAAAAATTAAAATTAAACATCTAATAACTGAAATTAGAAACTCAATAAAAAGATTAAGCAACAGATTAGACAGAGATGAAGGTTGGAGTAGTAGGCCAGAAAACATAAATGAATGAAACTTTCAGAAAGCAACACAGAGAAAAAAGAGATGAAAAATACAAAAGACAGGTTAAGAGAAGTGGATGATAGAGTGAGAAGGTCAGAATACATGGTTTCAGAGGGAAGAATAAAAGGAACGGTAGGGAGTTAATATTTGAAAGTATAATGGCTAAGACTTGTCAAAAACAATAAAAGACACCTATGCCTATATGTAGGAAGGTCGGTGAATCTTTCATAGGGTAAATTTTAATAAAATCAACGTCTGGATCTATTAGTTGAAATTGTGCAACAAAGATAAAAAGGACAATTTAAAAGCACCCACAGTGAAGAGATAGAGCAAAAGAACACCGATCAGACTGGAAGGTGATTTCTTAAAACACAATTTTGTACTATCTTTAATAAAGTGCTGAGAGGAAAAGTTGCCAACCTAGAAATACACATACAGCAAAACCATCTTTTAAGCACAAATGCAAAATAAAGATCTTAAGAAAATCAAACATTAAGAGAATTGTCTACTATGGGGCACTAGTGGAACTTCTAAGAAGATGTATTTTAAGAATAAGGAAGGGCTGAGATGCCAAGAACAGCGGTGAATGAAAAATAAAATAGAATACACATAGTAAACATTCAGAAAAATAAACTTATCAAAATTATAATGTCTAAAATGTTAGGTAAGCATGAAGAGAACTAAAATCCATTTTTTTATATTGTTGAAGGGAAAAGTAAAGACACTTTAATTTTAGCCTTTAATAAATTCAATATACAAAGAAATTTTTCTAGGGTTATTATTAAAATTGAGAAAAAAACCCTCAAAATTAGAAGGAAAAATACAATGAGAAAAGGATGGAGGTCACTTTGATCCAAAATTATATAAGGAAAGAAGGAAGTAAAGAGAAAGCAAATATAAAATAAGATAAATAGGAAGCCTAAAATAATATATTTGCATATTACAATTATAAATAACCAAATGTTCATGAACCCACTAATATTTCCAGTTAAAGCAAGTTTCTACACATGTCAGAGAATAAGTATTATACAAATATCTTCTTTGATAACAATGAAACAAAGTTAGAAATTAATAACTATATATATATACACACACATATATATATAAAACCCCTTTCCTTTGGAAAAAAAATTAGAAGCATTTCTAAATAATGCTTGGGTCAGAGGCAATATCATGACATAATGTAGGAAATACTTAAAATTGAATAATATATATATTGTGAATCAAATGCATGGGATGCAAGTAAAGCAGAATTAAATGAAAATATTAGAAATAAATGAAAGCTAAAAATCAATGCACAAGGCAACTTGCTTAAGAATACAGTAAAAACAGAAAAATAAATCCAAAGAAAGTAGAAGGAAAAAAATAATAATGGTAAGGGAAAAATCATCATAATGGAGAAAAAATACAGTAATAGAAATTTAAAAATTGAAAGCCCTTTGAATAAACCAACAATGTAGTCTGGCAAATTGACAAAAAGAATAGAGGAAGAAAGAAAATAATATATATATTTTTTAATTTTGGAAAGGAAACTTGGGAAGGAAAAGAATGGCAAAATATGAAAGACAGAGATAGGTGGGTGATAGGGTAGGCACAGATGAGTAGAGAAAAAGACAAATAGACATACAAATTACAGAAAGAACTTAATGGAGGCATAACTTAACCAGAAAAATATAGAACAGGAAATGTAGATAAAAGAACCAGTTTGCATTTATGTGGATAAAGCAAGAAAATGCAATGCATCCAGGTAAAGTTCTCAGTGAAAACTGCTGAGCGAGGCAAAAGGAACATAATGAAAAGTGGTTGCACCACTGATCCCAACAGATGCGGTGAGGGGGCTTAAACATACAACTACACTTTCTATCACTCAGTCTCTTTATTTTTTAAAGTCCTTTCTGTTTTACTATAAAAAACTTAAATCTAAGTTATAAAAAGATTTAATTCGAGAAAGGTAGGATTTGACTCATTTATGATTGAAAACAAAATAAGGATAAAAAGCAAATTAACAAGCAGGGCTTAGTCAAGAGCATCTTTTTGGCTACAAAATGGCAAGAGATGTGACTATGACCGTAGAATCTGACCTAGTGATTCTATCACTCGGAATTTATCCTAAGCAGATAATTTAAAAGTTGAAAAAAATTCAGAAGATGTTTCCAGAATCATTATTTGTAATAGCAGTAAATGAGGCAAAACCAGAAACATACATAAAAACAAACATACACATAGAAAATCTCAAGTCAGAATCAAAATGATATGTTTGAAGACTGGCAGATGACAAAAATGTTTAAGGAATAATGTTAGGTTTTGAAAGTAGGATAAAAACTCATATATGATTACAGCTACATAAAATCTGTGTACCAATAAAGAACATTTGGAAGGGACAGAAGAAATGAAAATTGTTGCATTTTAGTGGTAGACTTATGGCTAATTTTAAAAATCTGTATTTTGTATATATTTGGAGACTAATATATATTTTTTTTAATTTTACATCTGCCTATTGACTAACATGCACAATTGTAGTAGGAACAGACAGACCATTAGTTAGTATTTTTATAAATTCACAGGAAATTCACAAAGCTAGGGAAAAAAGCATAAAATTCTTTAACATTAGATCCTCTTTAACATTATATCCAAAAGTGCAATCATTATGTTGTTTTCCAATTTTGCTTAATTAAATATAAAAATGAATAGTAATTTTCTAATATATAGAAAAGCACAAGTTACAAGGCTATATCTGATGCAGGCTTATAATGAACAAATAGTATCCAATTAATTCAATGTTCTTAGAAGATAAAATAACAGGTCAAATTAGAACTAGGTGGATAATGTGACTTTGGGAAATTTCCCACATGATATTTTCAGTAGCCACATAGAAACACTGCATTTCTGTTCCATGGACTCAGCACCCCATGAGATATTCCTAATAGGTCTTCCTTAAAAATGTGGCAGTTTGAGGTCTAAATTAAATTCAAAGATGCAAGAGAGTTTAGTGTTCCAGGATACAAACAAAACATAAAATGGGTGTGGATGTCTAAACTTTCGCATATATCCAATCTTAACATCTGGTTTGTATGCTCAACTGCTTTACGAGTACATAAAATGCCTACAATTTTAATGATTCAGTGTTCAGCATGAAAAAAGAAAAATTAAGCTCAGCTATTTAATAGATTGTAAAATATCCATCTTTAGAGATCTTAAAAATGTTCATAGATAACTCCTTTTGGTTGATGTGGTTAGTTATCTCCTGGAAGGAGCAGGGTAGGTCAAATGACCTAAAAACGTTTTTCCTGCCTTTGTTTTCATTAAGGTTACATTTCTGTCTGAGTCAGTAATACCAATCGCAGCGTGTGCGTGTCTATTGCGAAATCACTCATCTATCAAAACACTCTTTTCTCCTGAGTCTCAGAACCCCATATGGCTCATAATCTTTAAAAAGACATATTCCAGGAAGCCACTATCAATCAATGGAAACAATTTTCAACCAGATTTAATTAAAGAGAAGACAACTAGATGAATGAACATGAGGTGAATGTTTTGAAATGTCTCTCCAGTTTCACTTCAGGAACACTCAACCCCATCGAACTGTTAAACCAAAAATTCTAGATACACAGGTATAGACTTCATCATATTAAATGGTTTAACATCAGATTTTCTATTTCAAAGGAATGGAAATCAAGAAGATAGTATTCATTCAGAGAGCAGTTTACGTCAGTTAAATCAAGGGACATTTGTAAAAATAGTTTAATGTTCAAGTACAGATAGGGACACTTTTGCTAATAAAATTTTGTTTCACACAAAAGCAGTATCACCAAACAAACAAGTATGAAGCCATACCAAGGACAAAGAGAGAAAGTTACTTCTGTTTTTGAAAAGAAGTTAGGTGATGTCTAGCTTAAAAAAGGAAAACATGTCAAACTATAAAATTCAGTCATTTTATTTGACCATACAGTTTAGGTTGTCTTTCTCATTGTCACACAAAAATGTTATCAGTAACTTCCAAAGTCTAAATGTGATTTTAAAATATCAGTGATGGATATGAAAGACAAAGTATTCACCTTAAAATATGATAAAAATATAGAAGTTTCTCATGCCTATATCAGTTTATATTTTGTTAGAATAAGTTAATATTATTTTTGTACTTAGGCCACTAAATCTAGCATCTCAAAATTGTCAGTGGTGATATGCCTAAAAGAATTATTCAGGCTTGGAAATATTCAGCAACTCTATATCCTATTAACAATATTAATGAGATAAAAAAAGAGTGGAGTCAACACTGATATTGACAAAAATCAGTCTACCACATCATCTAGATAATGGGTTTCTGAGCCTTCTAGGAAAAAGATACATGGCATTAATTGCATATTTGTGTTTGAATGAAAAAATACTCTCTAAGGATGAACAAAATCCTTAAAGGTAGAGCTGGTAGACAGGTGAGAGACTGTCTAGCTCAAACACTTTTCTCAGATGAGGAAACTGATTTTTTAAGAGGTTAAATAATTTGTGCAGGTTATACACTTCATGGGCAGGATAATGTCTCTTCTATTTTCCTCCGTTATCATATCTATACAGCAAAGAGAAAAAAATCCTTGAGTTTGTACCAATGTAGCAACAAGTAAGAATTTATGAAAAACCATTTGATAAAACCTGAAGAATCAAACGTCGAGTAGTAACAAAGTAAACATATATTAGTGCGTACACTAGGACTTCATGAAGGATTATGACAGGTTCTTGTATCATTCTGAAGTCAGCTGTGAAAAGACAGGTTTAATGTCATAAAGAGAGACGGAGATTCATTTACAAAGGAAAATTTCTTAAAGTTGAAGTTAGTACGTTAGGACCAAGAAAGGTTATAAAAAAGGATAGACTCCTACCTATGATTAATTATGCTAAATCACTGCTGAATTCAGAGAAAGGTCTACATACTAAACAAAATCATTAGCTTTTAGCATAGGCCATTGAGTCACAAAGCCAAGGAAAGCATATTTTTCAGTTTAGAATCCAGAGTCTAGTACCACTGCTTGATAGGGGTTGGGAAGCTGTTACAAATTACCAAGGAACCCACTTTTGCAGGTGACCTGAAAAAATGAGGGTTTTTTTTTTTTGTTCCCCACAAGGATCTAGGTCTGCTTTTAGTAGCCTTGAAACTGTTTGGAACTGAAGTTATGAATTCAATCAAGACTGACTGAATGAATCAGTGACTAAAACCAACTTTTTTTCTTTATCATTACTTTCATTGTTCAAGAGACACAATATTAATGAACCTTAGCTTCATCATTTAACTAGCTGTGTGACTTTGAGCAAGCTGTAGAACCTCTATGTATCCCAGTTTCTATATCAGTAAAATGCTGTAATAATAAAATGTCTCTCAAAACATTATTACAAGAAATGAGTTAAATATAAAGAATTTAAAATAAGAGGGTATACACCTAATTCACTTTATAATGATATTTTTTTAAATTAGAAATCATCAAAGATTGCATATAGTCACTCAAAATCACAGAGACAGGTAAAAATTCTAAACCAAGTCTTAGCAAATAAAGCAGCAATAAATACACATTTGTGTGTGTAAACATATATGTGTGTATATATGTATGTGTGAATAATATGGAAAACTATAAACATTACAGGTTCTAATGATTTAGACACTGATAGATTAAAGGAGAAAAACCATCAACATATCTCAATAAATGCTGAAAATCCTTTGGCAAAATTCAATAACCATTCATGATAAAACATTATAGCAAATTTGAAAGAGAGGGAACTTACTAAAAGTGGAGAAATGTAGAAGCATGACTTTTAAACTTAGAAACAAAAAAAATAATGCTTGCTATCTCTATTTCTATTTAACAATTTACTCAAAGTCTAGTTATATCCAACTAACATCATCCCCATCACCTGGGAGCATGTTAGAAATGCAGACTCTCGGACCCTAACCCACTACTAAGCCAGGATCTTCATTTGAATATGATCTCCAGATGACTTCCACACATTTTAAAGTTTGAGAAGCACTGGCCTAAGTGGGGTATCAAGACAATAAATCTTTTTACAAATGGCATAAAATACAGAGTATAAAAATTGGAATGGAAGAAACAAATCTTATTATCCAGAGATGATATGATTGTCTACCTAAAAGAATCAGAAGAAAAATTACTAAAAGTATAACAAAATTTGATAAATTTTCTGGATATTTGGAAAACATAAAAAATGACTAGATTTGTATACAACTGCAGCAAGCATTTAGAAAACGTATTTTGAAAATTATTGCCATTTTGCAATGACAACAGAAGCATACAGTGCAAATGAGTAAAAGATGCACAAGATCTTTAGAGCAATATTTATAAAACTTACTGAAAAACACTAAAAAAGAACCAATGGGAAATACCCTGAAATTATAGATAGAAATAGAATATCCTGAATACATCACTTTTTCTTAAATTGATCTAGAGATTCAATGAATTTCAATAGTATCATAATAGTTGACTTTAGGGGATTTAATAAACTGATTCAAAAATGTTTTATGGAGGTGATAAAGGTAAAGAACAGCCAACACACAAATGAAGGAAAAAAATTAGGCAGGGGGAATTCTTTCCCTGATACTCATTATTGTAATGTTGTAGAAATTAGGGCCACATGGATTTGGAACAGAGATAGAAAAAAATAGGCAAATGAAGCAGAATAGAAACCCCAGAAAGAACCCAGCAGGGTTAAGAAATGAGATACGTGTCAAAGGTAGTACTACCAGTCAGTGGGAAATGATGGAGTAGTCAATCAGTGGTTAGCCACGTGGAAAATGTATATAAAATTAGATTCCTTCTCACACCATATGCAAAATTCCATTCAATATGTCTAGTGACTGCAATTGTAAAAGGCAGAACTTGAAAACTTTTTGAGAAATTCTTGCCAAAAAAAAAAAAAAGAAAACAAAACTCCTACTTCTCAAAAGCCTCCAATAGTAACTTACTGAAAGAAGATATTACCAGCACTTACCATCAACAAGGAATAGCAGACTATATAAAGAATCCTAAAAATTGATCAGAAAAAGACAGCTCAGGAGAAAAATGGGCAAAAGACTTGGGTAAGAGTTTTATGGAAGAGGAAACATGAATGACGAATAATCATACTTTTAAATGCTCAAGTTTATTAGTTATCAGGGAAACTAAAATTAATACCACAATTAGTTTCATTTTATAACTACCACATTGAAAGACTATTTAAGTCTGACAAAAAAGAATCACTTAAGAGAGCTTTGACAAACTGCATATGACCACACATCCCATTTGCTCTAACACTCACAGAGAATCACTAAATGTTATACACACACACACACACACACTCACACAGCCATTCAAGGTTAAACTCTGGTAACATTTCCTAGGTTACTTAAAAATTACTGTGTTTGTTGGTGGGAATGCAAGCTGGTGCAGCCACTCTGGAAAACAGTATGGAGGTTCCTCAAAAAGTTGAAAATAGAGCTACCTTAGGACCCAGCAATTGCACTACTGGGTACTTACCCCAAAGATACAAAAGTAGGGATCCGAAAGGGTACGTGCACCCCGATGTTTATAGCAGCAATGTCCACAATAGCCAAACTGTGGAAAGAGCCAAGATGTCCATCGACAGATGAATGGATAAAGAAGATGTGGTATATATATACAATGGAATATTATGCAGCCATCAAAAGGAATGAGATCTTGCCATTTGCAATGACGTGGATGGAACTGGAGGGTATTATGTTGAGTGAAATAAGTCAAACAGAGAAAGACATGCATCATATGATCTCACTGATATGAGGAATTCTTAATCGCAGGAAACAAACTGAGGGTTGCTGGAGTGGGGGGTGGGGTGGGAGGGATGGGGTGACTGGGTGATAGACACTGGGGAGGGTATGTGCTCTGGTAAGCGCTGTGAATTGTGCAAGACTGTTGACTCTCAGATCTGTACCTCTGAAACAAATAATGCAATATATGGTTTTTTTTGTTTTGTTTTGTTTTGTTTTTTAAAGATTTTATTTATTTATTTGAGAGAGAGAGAATGAGAGACAGAGAGCACAAGAGGGAAGAGGGCAGAGGGAGAAGCAGACCCCCTGCTGAGCAGGGAGCCCGATGTGGGACTCGATCCCGGGACTCCGGGATCATGACCTGAGCCGAAGGCAGTCGCTTAACCAACTGAGCCACCCAGGCGCCCAATGCAATATATGTTAAGAAAAAAAAAAAAAGAAGAAGAAGAAGAAGAAGGTAGCAGGAGGGGAA
>NW_023270426.1:35080215-35140913 GCF_011800145.1 Mirounga leonina
AGGGTTCTAGAGGGGAGGGGGGTGGGAGGATGGGTTAGCCTGGTGGTGGGTATTGAGGAGGGCACATTCTGCATGGAGCACTGGGTGTTATGCACAAACAGTGAATCATGGAACACTACATCTAAAACTAATGATGTAATGTATGGGGATTAACATAAGAATAAAAAAAAATTACTGTGTTGATTTTTCATCTAAAATGTTAAACTCCTTTTCAATGTTTGAACTTGTTACTGAGAAATGAGAAAAATACTTTCTTAATTTAATATTTAATTTCTTAGTTTATAAAGGGAAAAATTGTAGGCCATGAGATTTTCTTATTTTAATATTATATCAATTAAAAGTGTACTAGAAAATGCATCTCGGGCGCCTGGGTGGCTCAGTTGGTTAAGCAACTGCCTTCGGCTCAGGTCATGATCCTGGAGTCCTGGGATCGAGTCCCACATCGGGCTCCCTGCTTGGCAGGGAGTCTGCTTTGCCCTCTGACCCTATCCCCTCTCATGTGCTCTCTCTCATTCTCTCTCTCTCAAATAAATAAATAAAATCTTAAAAAAAAAAAAATGCATCTCACCTCCATTTTACCAGTCTATCCTTAAAAAGTTCTTTAACCTTGTATAAAATGCATTTATATTCTTCAAAAATCTCTTTTTGTAGAAGAAGAATACCAGGATTTTAATGTAAATCACAATAAATATTCTGATTGCAAATGCCATTAAGAAAGGCAGATCAAATTCTCTAGTTTTTAAGGATCAAATGCTTACTTTTATGCCACCTTTCAAACTGTGTTTTAGACTCTGGGACTCATTTGCTGTGGTTTTATCTACTTAGACCACAGCTTCCTGAAGGACTGAGCAGCACTCAGATACTGATTAGCTGTATGACCTTGGGTAAGTAACGGTGTCTTGCTGAGTTTTGATTCCTTTTGAGTTAAATGAGGCTTATAGGAGCACCTATCTCATGGGGTTGTGGCATTTATATGAGTTAAAACACACAAAGGGCTTAAGCAGTGCCTGGTACACAGCAAGTGATCTATGAGTGTTAGCTATTGTTATTCACATTACTCATGTTTAATAATAGATCAGGCTGCAGAAATGCTATCAAAGCAACTGTCATGTCAGACAATCTAAGTGGCTTTTGCTCTTGATAGTATTTTCTATTTAAAAGTTTCCAGTAAAAGTATAATGCTAACCCCATTTATAATAGCAAAACAGGGCAACAAGATCTTCCCTGACATTCATTCCCTGACATCTTCCCTGACATTCTAAATATATTAAATAAATTATCTTTTGTTTCTTACTTCCATTAATATTTCCTTGAATGGCATCATCCCATTCTGGTCAGTACTTTTAGCTGATGTTCTCAAGCATTCAAATTAGATGTGTTAGAATTTGGCCCTGATTACTTCAAGATTTTGCTCTAGGGATTAATGTCTCTTAACAAATTAAATAAACATGCATATTATTTTTACTAGTTGCAACATAGTGATTTTAGTTTTACGAGACAAATAATGTTTGCTCTCTATAATCACTCTTTAGTTTAAAAAAATATGCGTCATAAAGCATGCTTAGGTGCTTTTGCTGTCTGAATACTCTAACCCTATTCCTCATTGTATAGGTGAGTCAGGATGAAAATAACAAATGAATATTACTAATTCCCATTACAGCAGTGCTAGGATGTGCAATTTGGCGGTTGCTTCGAAAGAGGGGGAGCAGGCCATGATTACTCACATCAAGGATCCTGTATCAATTTAAGGAGACAGATCTAAAAGACCCCATACAACAGTGAGCCATAACAAATAGTTTCAGGTCAACCTATGATAGTTACAGGGGTCTAATAAAAAAATAAGAGAGAAAGAGGTGAGGAGGGCAGTAGTCAAGGAAGGTTTCATGGATGAAGTGGGAATTGTAATGGCCCTTGAAGAAAAATAGAATTTTTGTAGGTCAGTTACCCCAGACTTCAAGCATTAGACCACTAGCTTTATATTTTGCCATGTCCACATTTCCATTTCATGATTTTTTTGTATCTGAGTTTCCCTATGCCATTATTTGTTTTTAAAATTCTGAAACAGAAAATATTTTGAAAACCCTAAATATTGTTATCTGCAGGGAAATGGAAAGTCAATATCTCTTGCCATAAAAAGAGGGAGGTATTTGAAAATAAGTACAATGTAAACAGAACAACCTTATTAGTTTTTATACAGAGAATGCTGCTTTCCAAAGGCCCTGGGCTAGAGGCCAGTTTTGTCTTTGTTTAAAAGAGATATTAAGTAGATATTAAGAAGTGTTAGAGACTTAGTGACACTAACATGAGACTTTCCAATCCTTCCTTCCTCTCTACCACCCTTCTTCCTTCCTTCTCTTCTTTTCCAGACTTCTTCCTTCTCTGCTTCCCGTTCTTTCAGTCCTCCCTTAGCCTCCCTCCCTCCCTCCCTCTCTCCCTCCCTCCCTTCCTTCTTCACTCCCTCCTTTCCTTTCCTTTCCTTTCACATTTACTGAGCACATATTCTGTGCCAGGTACCATTCCAGGCACTGGAGATGCAATGGTGAACAAATAGACAAAACTCCTTGCCTTCACTGAGCTTATATTTTCACTGGTGGAGGGTAGTCAATAAATAAAGAAACAAGACAAGGTACAGTAAGTAGATCATAGGTGCTGTGAAGAAAAGTAGAGCAGGAGTCTGAGGGGGGCAGGAATAGTATGGACAGGGAAGGATTCACTGTTAAAGCGACAAAAGAGCAGTGATTTGAAGGACAGGATGGGACCAGACAGGCATATACTTAAAGGAAGAGATTACCCAGCAGTGGGAACAGTAAGTTCCAAGGCTGTGATGCAGGATATGCCTGGTATGTTCAAGAACAGCAATGAAGACAGAGTAGTGGAAGTGAGGGGTGATGGGAGAGCGGCTTGAAAAGAGTTTGGATCACTGAAAGTGGATGGTAGAGATCAGATCACACTGACCTTTCAAAGTCACCACAAGAACATTGACTTTGACTCTAAATGATATGGGAAGCTGATGGATTGCTCTGAGCAGAAAGCAATGCAATATAAGCTAATTACTGGTTTTGTGGAATAACTCCACTGTGTAGAGATTGGACCGGAAGGTGCAAGAGTCTAAGTAAGGAAACTGGTTAGAGGGGTATTGCAATAATCTAAGAGAGAGATGATAGAATATTGAGTCCTGGGGGAAGCACCAGAAATAGTCAGAAATATTGGATTCATACAGCAAAGTGAACCCAATCTCTCCCTCCCTCCCACACTATGTAAAAAAAACAACAACCTCTATTTCAGCACTCATGTATTTATAGGTCTATTTTCCTTGTCCCATGGCTGTTGCCAGGGACCAGCAATCATGCCTTATTCATTTGTAATTCTTAGTCCTGACCACAGTGCCTGACAAAGGTGCTTCAAAGGTTTATGGAGCTGAATTCCAAACGAGTGGCATAATGAACAGCACAGAGTCGAGAAGGGTCACAGTAGATATCTGGGACAAGACCCATGTGGGAAGAGGAAAGACAGCATGAGCAGTGAGGAGAAGTGCCTTGCCGGGAAACTGAGGCTCACATGAGAATGAGTTTTACACAAAAGAAGGAGAACTAAGAGGACCGTAAGAGAAAAGTAGATTTAAAATGATGGAAAAGAGGAACAGTTCCAGGGAAACTTTCATTCAAAGAAAAATGTAATATGGGTAAAGAGGCATAATCGGGTTCAGGATTTACTACACAGCTTTTATTTTAAACCAGTAAAACCCTCTGAAATCCTAAGGCTTCACCTAGTAATTCACTGAATATTGTCAATATTTTTTTTTATTATTTCGCTTCTTTTATGAGAGAAAGAAAGAACAGTTCATAACCTATGAAATATATATGCATACTCCTCAGTTTCAAAGACTGGTGAGGAATTGCTCCTTTAGATATACAAGGAACCTTCCATTCCTGAGGTTTACAGATATGCCGGCATCCTGAGGGTTCACTGAAGTTAAGTAGGTGTATTTCAAGGGATCCAAAGGAACAACAGGGCATCATGCCTATAAAAATCTCTACTGCAAAATAAGACTAATAGGAATTAAGTAGGACAGGGTCAGCCACAGTGAATGATATGCAGCTGAGAAGGAAGAAAGAGGAGCTGAGGCATGGGAATCCAGAGGAAAGGTGGCCGGAGGGAGCAGAAGGTGCCTTGACTTTATGTAAATGTATTCCTGACGTTGAATCAGGGAGATGTGTCCGATATTGTATGAGGCAAACAAGTCAGAATAAAAGGAGAAATACATGCGTGAGTGTCCCATCTCCTGCCTGTAGTATGGGGCACCCAAGCCTGGCATGGAGGAAAGACAGGGCCAACAATCATTTTATAGGTAAAAGACAATGCTTTCTGTTTCCTAATGCAGGTCATCCTCATCCCTTGCCTTTACTATAGACAGGACTTCCTAATTGGCTTTGCACATCTACACTTGCCCCCCTGCACTCCATTCTTCACCAGCCAACCACAATGGCCTCTGAGTGCTCCTTGACTAACTACGAAGTCTTATATAATCTGGCTCTACCTCATTCCCTAACAATTCCACCTTTTCCCACTCCCAACCTCCCCAATTACATAATTTCCTGATGAATTTTAGAAAAGTTGCCTGTTCTAACAGCAGACCCTGCTTCTTCCCACCCCCCCACTTCTCTGTTATAATATTTGACTCACTTGTAATTCCACATCTGTCTTCCCCAGAGGGTAGAAAAGTAAGCACTTAAATATCTGTTAACCACTGAAGTTTGAATGTTTAATGTTGACTATTGATGAACATGAAGATATGAAGACCGTAGCTGATCGTTTATTGAGAATGTAAAAGGTTGTTACCTTAATTTACATTTCAGATAAGGTGCAGCTGGCTCTCAGATACCTTAAAAAGTGTGCTGAATGAATAGGAACAGTCTTTCTCTGAGATGAAAAGAAAAGGAAACTCAGGTTTAGAATTATTATAGAACATTGTATAATCGCCCACATTCACAAATTAAAAAAAATACAGTACAATAGAACCAAAATAAAATTCGTGTAAAGCATGCTTGAGAATTAATTCAGCTTCTCAGAGGAAAAAAAAAATTAAAATTTACCAGGAATAGTCATTGAATGGTTATCATTTAAATATTTGTTCTTAAACTAAGACTAAGTATGTAGAAATGTGAGAAAAATTAAGTTTAAAAGGGTATTTATTTGGAGTAGTTTTAAAGCAAGTCCTATGAATCAAGGTCAATACTCACATATGTGTGCTCATGGGACTGGAGTGCACTTTATTCTCCTATAAACCCAAGTCTTAGATACAGTTGCTAGCCACACATAAACGGCTTCACTATTCACTGTTTCACACAAACAGCAATCGAGTTGCAAGAGAGGGTTACTTCCCGGTGTGTATCAGATGTTTAATCTGCACATTCACTAACTCATTTAGGCTACCAGAGTAACTTTTCATGCACTGAAGCTACAATTTGAGAAGACAATTTCATCTTGAAGAGAAATGACCCCCCAAAGAGAAATGGCCAAGAACGTTTAGCACCTGCTCTTATTAAAATGTAAATTCTGGGCAAAGAACCTTGTGTCCAGTGAAGTTGCTTATGACATTTGACATTAACGATCTACAGAATGTGATTCTAATATGTCTGCCATCTTCAGAGAGTTGCACATGGAGAACTTTCTCAACCCACAGAGGGACTCTACTGCTACAGGGATGTATTTCTGGTAACCCGAGTAAGAATTATCCTTAAAGGGGACAGAAAAGGTCAGGAGCAGAACAACACTGACTTTCCAACATTCACAAGGCAGACAGTTTATAAGTATTTAGTCTTGAAAGAGAGTCTCTTCTATCATTGTTAATATGAGTATTTATGAAGCACCATCAGTAGGCTTAACACAGTTCCTGTCCAATCAGCTTATAATTTAATTAGTCATAAAGGCAAATCCTCTAAGTTGGGGTAGTTGGCTCTGAAATTGATGCCAACCAATACCATTGTGGGTGGCTCTCTATCTTTTGGCTCTTCCTTTTTCCCTTTTTTCCTTTTTCATACATTTCACTTACTCACACACACCCTACCCTCATTTTTTTCTCACTGAAAAGATGTAAAAATCAAGGTATACCTTTAAAATAACAAATCTTATGGTCAACACTAAACTTTAAAATCTGTAATACTGTTTGAAGATTAAGAACGTATTTTTTGAATATTTAAAGATGATCTAACACATATTTATGCAGTTTTCAAGTATTAGTTTTGAACCATGAAAACATTCCTAGGATATTTAAACAAACTGATTTCTACATCGAGTTTCCGCCTGTTTCCATTTGAATTTCACACATCTGGATTTCCAATACAGTTTCTGAGCGTGCTCCGTATCTGTCTTGGCTCCTTGCACAAGATTTCTTACAGGATTAGAGGATGTACCTTGTTTTGTGCTATATTCTCTCTCAAAAGGCTTCAGCCATATTACCAGTTGTGTTACCGTGATCATAGAGGATCACTCACTAATAGAGAAAGTGGAAAAAAGCTGGCCCCTAAGAAAACTGACTTTAATAAGCTGCTTTGTTAAAAAAAAAAAAAAAAAAAAAAAAGATACACTTCTCTTGGCTAAAAACAAACTGCTCTTGCACTCACAAACATCTTCATTTTGAAGCCCTATGAAAAACAGACGTGCAGCAAATTTCTCTATTACTGCTTCCTGTGCCCTTTGCTACATAGCAGAACCTGCTGTGCTTGCTGAGGCCCCGACGTACTCATCTCCAGATAAACGTGTTCCAGTGACGTCACAGGGCCAACAGTCTCATGGAAATGGACTGCACAGCTTCAGAAAAGGATATGCAGCTGCCTGATATACAAACCACAATGAGGCAAGAAGGAGAAACTTCCCACCACTGTCAATATCAAAGAATGTTTCTCTTAAGCCCTCAAGCCTCTATCTGGCTCTGTGAAGCCACGCACTGATGACTTCTTAGGACCAGGCAGGGAAAAACACAGAATGATGTCTACTCACCATTTCTGCGATGGTTTGACAAGAGAACACTGAAACTGAGAGCAATGGTTTAAAAAAAAAAAAAAAAAGTGTATGTTTGCTTCAATGCATTTTTTTCTCTCCACTTTTATTTTAAAGTCAGGGAAAATTAAACATTTATCTGTTCTTATTATTTATAACAGTTACTATTTCAGGAAGTTAGCTTGTCACCAAATACCACAGGAAATCTGCATGTTGATCAGCTTTTAAAATGACCACAATAATCTTTTCCCATTGCTTAATTTTCGTAGGTTTCCTTTTCTGTTTACATAGTCTTTCCCCTATTGATACATTTTTATTCATTTCTATTTTTCACTATTACAAAGCATGCTTTGAGGAAATTTTTATTTTTATTTTACTATTTTTTTAAAGATTTTATTTATTTATTTGTCAGAGAGAAAGAGACAGAGAGAGAGCGAGCACAAGCAGGGCAAGCAGCAGACAGAGGGAGAAGCAGACTCCCCGCTGAGCAAGGAGCCGGATGCAGGACTTGATCCCAGGATCCCGGGATCATGACCTGAGCCAAAGGCAGCCACTTAACCAAGACTCAGCCACCCAGTTATCCCTGGGGAAATTTTTAATTAAAGCTTTCTATTTTTCTTCTTATGCCAAAAGGAAAGCTTATAAGAGAAAATATGGAAAAGCAAAAATGTGAAAATATTTAGAAGTGTCTACAATCCTACTTACTCTGAAATAATCACCTAATAGTTCGGTGGTGTGTGTTTGTGTGTTCATACAGGATCCTTTACTCTCTCAGTACAAGCATATATGGTAAATGAACAAATTTACATATATGTAAATAAACAAATGCATCAATTTATAAAATTTAGATGGTACTAAACATACTTTCTACAAAGTGTTGATTTTTAATCCTGTGAGGCTTCTGAAATATCTGAAACAGTATCCACTTTCTAGCAATATATTCACAGAGTTTGCATTTTTTAACCACCAAAGGAAGGTATATTATAGTAGGCAAAGAAAGGGTAACTTGAGGGGCGCCTGGGTGGCTCAGTCATTAAGCGTCTGCCTTTGGCTCAGGTCATGATCCCAGGGTTCTGGGATCGAGCCCCACATCAGGCTCCCTGCTCTGCTGGAAGCCTGCTTCTCCCTCTCCCACTCCCCCTGCTTGTGTTCCCTCTCTCGCTGTCTCTCTCCCTCTGTCAAATAAATAAAAATCTTAAAAAAATAAAAAAGAAAAGAAAAGGTAACTTGAAAGTTATCCTCCTAAACATTTGAGAGAACTTCATAGATGAGGCTTGATGTACTTAATTTAAATGAGATAAAGTGAAATCTAACTTGAAATATTCAAGTATTTTTCACAAAATAGAATCCAACCCCTTCTTATTCCTTCAAAAATGTTACATGGTTAATGAGTTAAGGTGTTTCCAACTGAAAGGAATAATGTTATGGTCCTGCTTCTAAATTTTATATAATTCCTTCTGTTTTGATTCTTCTGTCACAGACATTTAATTAGTAAGAGTCATTGCAGCAAGGGGTTTGTCTATAATTTGATTGAGTCACCCATTTCTGAGTCATCAACTTCTGATTTGCTTTAAAATCAAATGCAAGATCAATCACCACGGGCTAGGAACTGAAAAGAATAAACCAATTATAGCCTTCTTTGATGCACCCCTAACTTCATTTGAACCTTCTATTTTGCTAACAAAAGTCAGAGTTTTATTCATTAAAAGGCATTTCCTAAGTAAGCATCCTTCTGGTATATCTGAAACACCAAGTCCTCAATCCATCTTTTTTTATTAGTTAACCATCAACCACCATCCAGTCAGAGTCAATAATATTAACTGTGTACTTAAAGGTAAGCAAAACTGTAAAGAGAAAACAGAAGACCCCTGAAAACAGGAGTTTGTAATCTAATAGAGGAATAGTGATTAATTGACATATCTAAGAACACATACACATGTGCCAGGAAATAAATTCCTACTTAGTAACATCACTTACGTATGATTAAAGCTTATTTAAAGCGGATTAAGGGAGCAGTTACAGACTTTATTAAAGAGAAGGGTCTGGTTTGGGGAATGAATTTGATGACTTCAAGCTGGGAAGAATAGTTAATAGAATGCATGATAGAATCAGGATATAAAAAGAGCTTAATGGCCCCAAAGTAACAATATGGAGTTAAATAGGGACACATTCCAAGTCCTGCCCTTTAGTTAGAACAAAATCATCTAATTGAGCAGCTACTAACGGGGATGGGGATGGTTGCTAAGCTGAGCGTGTTTAGTGAAATGTATGTCACATGGGACAACAAGAGGATGTGGTAGCCAAAGAGCTGACCTGATTTAAAGTCACATTCATTGATAATGTCCAGGAATAGGTAATAAAATAAAAGATGGTCTTTCTGATGCTCTGAGATACTTGGGTTACATTTGAAATAGTTTGCTCATTTGTAGTCCACAAATAGAAAAGAAAAAGTGCCGTAAGATACGAGATAATCTAAAGGGGCGTCACTAGGATACAGAAAGGATAGTATAAGGCTTTTTTTTAACTTAAGGAATAGAAGGTAGTGGGGACAGGCCTTATGATTAAAGACACAAACGAGTGTCAAGTAAAAGCTGCATTTCATTTGCCTTGTGTGTCTCCAAGCTTCAGAAACAGGAGCATCGCTACTTGGAAGCTTCATGGAGGCAGAAGTAGATTCAAGGAAAGCAAGAACAAGGCAACAGCACAGAGCTGGCTGCCAACACGTAATACAAAGTGCCTGGGAGAAAGGTGAGTTCCCTGTGTGAGCACGGACAGGAGCATCAAGCACCGGCCTTTGAAAGATCAAGTACTAGCTTGCATTCGCTCTGAGCCAGAGGGTGCCAGCTGCTTCCTGCAACCTGAAAATTCTGATTCAACAAGAAGTTTGTACTCTTCTTTCTTATCCTTTGTGTTTTCCATTTACCTTCCTCTAAACCAGTTAAATGTCTATATCCTTCAACTTACGCGGTTACATCTTTAAAAATATGTTAGCCAATTCAAGGTTTTGAAATCTAAACCATAAGCGTCCAGAAGGTTTGCTAGTGTCTCAGCCCAATACTACCAACTTCTTTGTACCTAGCTCCAGAGTTCTAAGACACTAAGCTCCCCTTGATGACAACAACTTCTCAAAATAGGATATGCTAGAGCACTGAATTCAGAATAATATGAGATCATGTGCGCCTGCCAAGATCTAAACAACTTAGTGGCAAGATTCATCGTCAGAGTTTCAGGTACAGTCTCAGTGCGTCCTTTTTACACTTAATGTGCCTATGGATCGCCTGGGATCTTGTTAAACTGCAAACTGTGAACTGTTAGGTCAGGGGTGGGATCCAAGGATGTACATTTCTACCAATTTCCCAGGTGCTGCTCAGGCTTCTGGTTCATGGGCCACACTTTGAGTAGCAAGGTAAGGCACATTTACTGTGAAATATCATTGCAGAATGTCTGTTATTATACCAGTAATTACCTCCACATTTGTTTTCCATATACATTAATATTTCTATTGACACAGATCATAGACTTCCTATTCTCCTTCCTTTGAAAATTAAAATAAATGCTATCATGAAACAAGAATCAGACACCCAGTTCTTTTTTCCCAGGTACTTAAGAGGATGACTACAGGAAACCATTGACTTGGTCTCTACAGTCAGATTACTTCAAAGTTCCAACAGACAATTCCATCAAGATTAATGACCAATTGTTGCACTGAATTAGCAGTCTGATTTTATTTTTATTTACTTAGTATGTGAGAGACAGTCTATGATAATAAAATAATTACAATAGCTTCCCCGCCCAGGCACTTAATTTATTGTAGCAACAATTCAGAGTCAGATATTGTCTGAAATGCCTTTGTAGTGCTATAAGCAGCTGATTGATAATCATGTTAATAAACAGTCCTAAGGGACACAAGTCTGATGGTCCCCAAATTGTTTGCTTTTGACCAAGTTTTAAGATATCTTTTCTTTTAATGCTGTGCAAATCAAATAGTCCTGAATTTTTTCATATATTCTCCAGAAAATATGAAAAAGTGACCATGTTATTTAAGCCAGGATGTTTACTTCCTTATAGAAAAATCAGAATATCATCTTTTGAGTTTTGAGCTTTTATCTTAAATATATGGTCACTGGGGGGGCGCCTGGGTGGCTCAGTCGTTAAGCGTCTGCCTTCGGCTCAGGTCATGATCCCGGGGTCCCGGGATCGAGTCCCACATCGGGCTCCCTGCTCGGCAGGAGGCCTGCTTCTCCCTCTCCCACTCCCCCTGCTTGTGTTCCTGCTCTCGCTATCTCTCTCTGTCAAATAAATAAAATCTTAAAATATATATATATATATATGGTCACTGGGGGAAGCTGGGATATTCTGGAATGATAATTGCTCTCTTGATGTTGATATTCAGGATCTCCTTGTGCAGCTTCATTGTTTTGGACTGAGAGAATTTGGCCGCCTGTTCTCTGTCTGAAGTGTTCTTTCCCCTCCCTTAACTCCTTCAAGTCTTTACACAATGTCAATGTGGAAGGCTACCCTATCTAACATTGCATTCCCTCCTGATACATCCCTGACCTATTTTTCTCCTTAGCACTTATCACTATCCAAAATACAATACACTTTACTTATTTTTCTTGCAAATTGTCCGTCTTCCTCTCCATTAGTTTTCTATTGCTGGTATGACAAATTACCACAAACACAGTGGTCTAACAACGAAAATTTATTATTTTATAGTTCTATAGGTTGAAAGTTTAACACTCACTGGCCTAAAATCAAGACGTTGGCAGGGCTGCATTCCTTTCTGGAGGCTCTAGGGGGAATCTGTGTCTTTTCTTTTGCCAGATTCTAGAGGTCACCCATACTCCTTGGCTCATGGGCCCCTTCCTCCATCCTCAAAGCCAGAGACACTGCATCCTTCTGACTTTCTGGTGTCATCACATCTTTCACTATTACAAAAGAGTTTGTGCTTGTAAAGACTCAAGTGATTGGATTGGGCCCACCAGGATAACCCAGGACAATCTACAACTCAAGGTCTCAATCACATCTGCAGAATCTCCTTTTCCATGTAAGACAACACATCCATAAGATCTGTCCATTAGGCAGTGAAATCTTTGTGGGGGCCATTATTCTGCCTACCTCACTGCAATGCAAGCTCCATGAGGTCATGACATTTTGTTTGTTTTGTTGTATCCTAAGCACTTAGAACAGCATCTTGCACATAGTATGTGCTCAATAAATCTTTTTTCAATGAATTCATGAATGAAATCCAGATTTAGTTGACGATGGGCACGTATTTGAAGTGTGCTGCTAGAACACAGGCCTCCAGCTGCATTTGAAGAGTGTATCCCTTGAATTAAAGAGACCTTATTAGCCCTCATTTGAAAAACAAGGTGAGCACTTTGTCCAATTCACAGAGTCAATATGATTTACACTGAAATGGTTTGAATATTCTTAAAGAGATGTAAAGGACTACCACTATACTTTTTAAGTTGGTCTTAGTGTCCTTACCTAAAATATAAATTTCTGCAAGCTCAAAATATCAGCAATCCTGGTCACAGGTTCTCTTTCCAGCTTTGGGAAGCCCCATCCAAGAGGCTAAAAAAGATACTTGGGAAGACCTTACAGTGAGACTGTAACCTTCTTTGATCTCTCTTCCTGCTAGACAAGCCATCCTGAGGGCCACACCCCCAGACCAAGTGCAGTGTACCTGGACCACCTTAGGAGGGGTGGGAGAGCAGGAGGTTATAGGGTATCTCCAAACCTCAGTCTACTCCAGGCTTTTGACAAATTTGGGCATATCAATGAATTTCTCCAAGGCTCCTGTCCCTTACAGTCTATCATTCTCAGTCACATGTTACTAAAAGATGCTGGCAAATAATACAAAGGTACACTACCAACCTTATGTTTTATTTCCTTAAGAAAGAACTAGGACATGATTTGTCCAACACACTGGCTTCAAGTAACACCAGTATACAACCAATAACAGAGTAAAGTTAATAACATGCCAGCAAATACTGGTAGAATTTTTTTGCTGATTTTTTCAAAAAGAACAGGTGGAACTCTTTCCATTTATTTGTAGAATATCTATGCAAAGAAATGAGTCTCTGACTTTATTGAGGAAATTTGCCAATTTCATTAAGTTAAAAAAAATCCAATATGCCTTTAAAAAGTAGAGGTTGCCTGGAACTCACATGCTTATATTTACTAGAAGAGTGAAAATCAAAATGTTTAAGATAGAATCTTCTGTTGTTTCAAAAAAAAATCTGTGATGCTAAGATTAGAAAACATTTATTTTTTCTCCAGGATTGATGTAATTAAACATACTAAAGTAGGCCAAAACAGCAACAACAGCAAAACAGTCTTTTTTTTTTTTTTTAAGATTTATTTATTTATTTTAGAGAGAAAAAGAGCACAAGCAGAAGCAGGGGGAAGGGTAAAAGGAGAGGGAGAGAGAGAAGCAGACTCCCCGTTGAGCCTGACACGGGGCCTGATCTGAAGACCCAGAGATCATGACCCGAGCCCAAACTAAGAGTTGGATGCTTAACTGACTGAGCCACCCAGGCACTCCCAACAGCAAAAAATCTTAATATAAACATGGTTTGCTTCTATGGGTCTATGACTATATACAGATACCTGGAAACATTAGGATGTTTGTTGACAATCAGGCTAATCACTGTTAGTCAACAGGTGTATTCACGGTAGTGAAAGTTCAACTGCTAAATTGTTAAAATAATCCAGTCATTCTCGAAATGGGGTCTCTAGACCATAACCACCTGGGACTTGTTGGATGAACACAACTGGGGGCTCACCACAGACCTACAGGATCAGGAACTTTAGGGAAGGGATCCACAGTGTGTGTTTCATTAGCCTGTCCCCACCATTTTGATGCTCACTTAGGTCGGAGAAACCCTTGGCTGAAGTCACAATGAATGCCTTTTTATTTTATTCTAAAATGTTGTGTCTTACTATTTGACACAGTAGTCTTGTTTGATGGTATGTACAGAAAAGTGTAACTGCTTGTTAAACGGTGAAAATTGGAGTAAACCATTAGCTGTTTGGGCTAAATTATATCTAAATCATGTGGGCAGATTATTTTGAAAGCTGAACATTTGAATCTGCTGAAAATATGATAGCACCTCCCATAATCCAAATCTAAAAGTCTCATTTACTCTTCAACAGTTAACAAAAATGGCTCATGCAAAAAAGCATTAGGGGCGCCTGGGTGGCTCAGTTGGTTAAGCGACTGCCTTCGGCTCAGGTCATGATCCTGGAGTCCCGGGATCGAGTCCCGCATCGGGCTCCCTGCTCGGCAGGGAGTCTGCTTCGTCTTCTGACCCTATCCCCTCTCATGTGTTCTCTCTCTCTCATTCTCTCTCTCTCAAATAAATAAATAAAATCTTAAAAAAAAAAAAGCATTATATATTATATCAAGACATTCTTTTTGGATATTAATAGAAATCTAGCATATTTTGTTAGAATTCTTCTCTCGTTCTTTAGACATATTTTCCAGATTGATTTTCTCTCTCAATAAGAATCTAGGGGTGAAACATGAAAAAGCAAAACCAAACAAATAAACAAAATCCTATTTATATATAACCCTATTTTAAAATCTTCAAAGTCTTAAAAAATATGGGTATTTTCCTTTGTGAGTTAAAATAAGCACAAAACACATATATTGTGGTGTTTTTTGTTTTTTAAAGATTTAATTAACTAATTAATTAATTAATTTAGAGAGTGTGAGCAGAGGGAGAGGGAAAGAGAGCATCCCAAGCAGATTGTCTGCCCCCAAATGCAGAGCCTCACTTGGGGCTTGATCCCACGACGCTGAGATAAATCCCCTGAGCTGAAGAAATCAAGAGTGTGTCGCTTAGCCCACTGAGCCACCCAGGCGCCCCACAAACCACATATACTGTATTGTCTATCGTTCTATTTGAGTAACCAAAAATAGCATTTTTGTTACATAACATTTGCTATAATTAAGGTGGAGCCAACCTGCTGAGAGAACCCAGAGCATGTAGCAGCTAATTCTTTCTGGAAAACCAGGGACAGTGGCCCAGAAGAGGCACTATTGAGCTGTTGGATGATGAGTTTCCAAGGTACAGAATGGGGCTGAAGACTTTTTCCACAAAACGTGCGCGTCATGAAGTAGTAGGGTAAATCTGTCAGCAGTGGAGTTGGGCCATGCTGGACTTCGTGTGAGTTAAGGGGTTTTTTTGAAGGCAACAAGCGGGGAACCAATGAGAGTTTCTAGGCAGTGAATTTACGTAACACAATCTCTCATTAGGGAGATGGGTTCTGAGCTCTGGACTGAATCTCAGAGAATGTCGTCAGAGAATCCTGGCAACTTCTAACTTGACCAAAGACCAGGCCAGTGTAGGAGTGATGGAGATAAAGGCAAGAACTTGAGAGGCATTTGAGCTGGGTGTGAATGTGATGGCCGGGAAGGCGAGGGACAAGGCGGAATTTTAAGCTTCTTATTAAGTATTTCTTAATACTAGGTGTGATGCTTATTTTTGCATTTGTTTTTCATGCAAATTGTTGGAAGCTAAATAGGGCTTTTATGCTTAGATTGCAACTGGGAGGGGGGCGGAGTACTCCTCTCATGTGTCCAGATGGTTCAAATGATCGCTCTTCGAAATGACGGGAACAGGTGGAAAGTAGTAACACTGGGAGGCAGAGCAGGTGTGGGGGAAGCATTACTTAACCAGCACTTCCAAGAGTGGAGCTTAGTGAGTCTTTGAAGCGGTGGCGTCCCTGGGGGCGGGGGGTGGTTAAATGTGCTGCCTCCTGAGGCCTTTCCCCTGAAACTCTCTTGTCATTGGTCCAGGTATCTGGCCTGGGCATGAGATTTTTAAAAGTTCCCCAAATGATTTAAGGTGGGTGAGAAATAGTGCTTGAAAATATAAGTGAAGGCTTTTTCAGTTAGATAATGTAGCTTTAAATTTTCATTCTGTTGATTTGCCTAATAATCTGTTGGGATGCTAATGAAACAAGAGTGTCATATATTGACCTCCTAGCAATGACGTAAAAGCAAATAGGATAATATGTGTGAAAGTACATTGAGCTGGTCTTTGTTTAGGGCCTATTATCGGCACCAGTGTTTCAAAAATTTCTTATAGGAGGTAAATACTTAAATAAATCATTGGGAAAAATACAACAAAAGAGCATACTTTCTTCACTTTTACCTTTAACACATAGACTATAAACTTTTCATAAACACTGTCTGCCACAACTTATAATAAATATGTCCTTTTTATTGACATAAGATGAGTGGATATATTTTTAAAAGGCATCATAGAGGCTATAAATGCAAACTGAATATTAACACTCATCTTTGGGGGGTTTCACTTTTCTTTATAAAATCTTATGACAGATCCCACAGATCCTAAGATCTCCCTAAAGTTGACTTGGTTTTGCACATACTTGATACTCAAAAGATTCTGTAAATGCTTGAACAACAAAAGGAACATGTGCAGTGTTAATATATTATCCTAACCTTGCATTGTCTGGGGCTGGGTTGTGCTGAAGAAACTGATCTCTTACAAGCCTTAAAGAATAGTGACCAAAACATACCAGCACGATAATCTGGGCAAAGATGTAACTACAATGCTCTTAAATAATTCAAATGCCTAAAACAAGGAATGAAAATATTTTTTTAGGGTGCTGAGGGAAATATGATTTTAAAAATTATTTGAAGAAAGAAGCCATAGAGAAAAAATAGAAAACAATGTTGGGCGTCCGAGAAGAGCAGAGCAGAGCAGAGCAGAGCAGAGAAGAGAAGGGAAGAGATGAGAAGAGAAGAGAAATATAAAAGAGGCAATGTCAAAATACAGGGCTCAGTGGATTATATTTTAAAAATAATAAGGATGCAAAACAAAAGAATAGATCATGGTTTCTGGATGTGGAAATTGGAGTAATAGCAAGTACATTTAAAATTTTTATCTGTAATCTGTGATTAGAAAAGATAGTTCTTACCTACTCTTAAAGCTTTTCAACATGAATATTGGCACTTCCCAGGTCAGGATCCAATTCAGATCTCTCAACTCTGTGTATTTATAATATTTAACTCCTCCCACTTCTTCAACTCTCTTAGATTTCAGCTTATATGGCTTATTTCTAAAGATTTTATCCACTTATTCCACTTGCAGTCTTTTAAAAAAGAACTTTCTTTTCTTTTTAGTATGAGATTTACCGTGTACCTACTGCAGTGAATGACGTTATGAAAAAAGACACATAATTCTGTAGTTCTGTATTCTCTGTAAATTAGCTCATCTAATGTGTTTACCACCACAAATCTGGGACATCCTATATGATGTAGGATCTCAGTTCTAAATATAATACTGCTCCATATATGATGTCCAATATATAGTTAGTATATGAGCCACTGTTAGGCTGCAATAATTATCCATCCCCCAGTTTAAACAAGCTTATCCTGGATTTGCAGAAGATTTAACATAGTTTATTGAATAGTTAAGTATATACGTGTGTGTATGTGTATATGTACTCACACACACACATATACATATTTTATTGAACGGCTAAAGGCAAAGTCATGATAGAAATGAGGATGAACATTGTCCTGGCTGGAATAAAACATTTGTTAGTGAGAATAAGGGTTCTAACGACCTGAATTATGACAAAGAGCTCAGGAAGAGAAAACGGGCCTGCAGAAGACACGCTTTAACAGTTTTGACCAGCTCCCAACCTGTCCAGCTTTAATCTACATTATGTATGAGCAGGAATTTTGTATTTCAAATAGATTAATCAGAAAATTAATTATGAATCAGAAGAGGTTTACATGTAGTACATCACAAGAGTAGGCTTAATTGTTTACTTAAAAGACTAAAGTAATGCAGGTGTTAAAAAGAATTTATCATCGGAAATATTTCCTACGTGCTTCCCTACTTTTTCTAATTTGGCTACTTGCAAACAGTAAGATTTTACTATTCTAAATTTTGTTGAGGACACTTGCTCTCATTATTCTGAAGGCTAGCAGAAATTTATGTGTTTTTATATTAATTTGTGTGACAACTTGTGGTCTCTCAAAAATAACGTCAAAAGTTCCATCATTATGGAGAGAATTTTGGGTAAAAATTTAGAGTAATTAATAATTTATATGAGTTTTTTTTTTAAAGTTTTTGACAGCCATTACTTGTACATGCAATTACTCAGTAAATAAGAGGCCCTCAAAGTCTTTTTTGACATGACAAAGCTTCTAACATTCAAATTTAAATATTTTATGTGAATGTGCACTGCTACATCATTATAAAACTAAGGACAGTTGTGTGATAACTGTAATTCCTCTTTCTCAAAATAAGAATATTTGTCTTGCTCTTTAGCTGTTATATTCACCCGTTCATTTTCTAGTGTTGCTCACATCAAGCAACAAATCTACAGCAGAAGTATTTACATTTTACTCTTACAGGGAAATGATCTGTGATGTAAATGAGGATAGGCATATTTAAATTGGGCTTAGACCATTCCAGTTCTCTCGTATCTTCCACTGTTGAAATAAAATACCAACTGAAAGGTAATATATGTGGTTGGTTGGTAAGCATGTTTCACTGAGTAAACCAAACTGCTTCCTAGGATGTCTTGCAGAAAAATAACCTCACTCTAAAATTCACTTAGCACTTAAAACTGGCAGCGGAAGTAGTGCCGAATCACTATGGGAGCAATCAAGGACATAAAGAAAGTTCTTTGGTTTAGGCTTCTCCATGATAAAGCATGAAAAGCATTTATGAGGACGGAGTGGCCTAAGAGAGGAGCCCAGATCACTTGTGTTCCAGGCTACATTGCATTTCCAACAGTTTATTTGTCATGGGCAACCACAGAATACTCAGACTCAGCATGTCCATATGGAAGTGTCATTTCACTCTAGAACCTGCGAGCTCTCCTGTGCCCTTAGCTCAATGAATAGCCCACTAGTTGATCAAGGTGTCTGCTTCTCCGTCACGTCCACACCTAATTAATCACCAGGTCCAGTGAATCTGCTTCCTGACTAGCTTGTTTCTCAATCTTTTTACTCCTCTGCATCCTCACTTTGCTACTGATCCAAGTGATGAATACTTGTCAGAATTACTACAACAGTGTGTCTACTGGTCTCCTTTCCTCCAGCACCAGGCTTCCCCAATTCAGTCTCTATAGAGTGCAGCCTAAACCTACAACCTCAAAGGCTTTCCATTTTGTTGGAATAAAGTCCTGAATCCTTAGCATGGTTAGCAAGGCCTTTTTTTCTACCCCCAACCCCCCACCCCTTCCTTGTGTTCTTTGCCAGCTTCATCTCTCTCTCTCTCTCCAGAACCTGTGTAGTCTCCACCTGCCCCCATCTCCACCAGAAGGGGCTATGGTCAGCCACTTGAGAGCGCTAAGAACTCACTGCCTTAGTGCTTTGCATATGCTCTTCTCAGTCTGCCCTTGCTTCATCTGGCTAGTTTCTACTCAGCCTGGAAATTCTAGCACATCTTCCATGAACTCTCTCTTCCTGACCACCCCTTTCCCATGCCTCAAGTCTAGGAGGGCTGCTCTCATAGCATCTGCCTCATCTGAAAGTACTAGACTTCAGTTATTGCTTGTTTACTCATGCAGCTTTACCTTTGGATTTTTGCCTTCACAAGGACCACGGCTGTGTCTGTCTTGCTCATTTGTCCAATCCTGTGCATTAGAGTGAGAAGTTCATGGCAGATGTTCCACAGACACTTGTGAAATGAACAAATCCGAATGGAGTTATGTACAAAGGCCTGAGAGCTCAGATGTCTGTTGATGCCCTTAGCTATCTGGTCAAAGTACTACAGGAAACAGCACATGATAATTAGCGGTCCGCTTTTAAAAAGTTACCTCCCTGCTACAAAGTTTCACCACCCTGCCCCCTCTCCCCCCACTGCCCTCCCAAATCCAATAACTGGCTAGATTTAAATCTATTTGACTTCTTTCAGGCTTGGTAAGAACTGTAGCAACCATCGTTATATTTAAGAAAATTAAATTACTATTATCGGTCTACCCATTTCTCCAAGAAAATGAAATTACTTCTCTACAGAATTAAAACACCATTTCCTTGAACTTGATGAAGCAGCCCATTTTCTATTGTGTTTCCTGCCTCAAAAAAGAATATGTGTCTAGACATAATATTAGTGAAGTTTTTCATGAGATACACTTTCCACTAGAACAAACTCCATTATTCCTACACAACGACATAAATAGCTCACTGTACCTTTTTGCTTCTTAATTAAAAAAAAAAAAAAGTGAAATAAATTCTAACTCCTATCTCCAAACATAGAATTCTGCTTAAAAAACAGAACAACAACAAAAAACCCACTCTGGATTATATATGGTTTCTCCAACTTTCTAAGTATTACCATAACTGATTTTGAGAGATGCTGAACAAGTTTGCCTTGTGGTATTCTTTGTAGTAACAACCGTCAGACTTCAGCACACCTCAGAATCTCCTGGGGGGGTTTTTAAAACACAGGTTTCTGGGCACATGCCTTAGACCTGAGACAGAACCAGAAAATTTGCATTTCTAACAAGTTCCCAAGTGACACCTCTGCAGCTGGCCTGGAGACCACACTTGGAGATGGAACTTACACAAGCAACTCTCCCTTCCCTTTTTTAAAAATATTTGGTCACCAGTGTCTAAACCGGTTTTGCTGCCTAAAAATGTGAAACATGTACTCAGTGCTGAAACTTAACAGCACAAGGGCACATCATTTTCTTAAAAAGAAGCCTCTTTCTGCAAACTTAAAAAATGCAATGGCAAAACAGCCTGAGGAAGGGAGGTTTTACCTTCGACCACAAACATGTTTTGCCTCAGTTGTGATTTCTTTGTTCCAGTGCCAAGCTGGCGATTAAGCTGGCACAAGGAACAGGTGCCATTGGTTTACTGTGATGATAGTGTCGCCCTTGTAAGCCCCGGAACAAGGAGGGTCCGCACATAAGCTCCTCCTAAGGAAGTTCTAGTTCCTTCTCTTGCTACCTAGATGGTGCTGCTCGTTCTGAGTTCTCAGAGCCACAAAGGAAGGGGAAGATTTTCTTTCGGTCCTGTCACATCCTCCCCCATTTATACCATTTTACAGCCTTAACCTACAGAAGCAATCTTAATCCTCTTTAAACCAGAGAACTAATTGCAAAGTCCACCAACAAAGTGGCACTTTGGAATCTCTTTGCTGCAAAGGCTTTCCATTACCCCTGTGTTCCTCTGCACAATCACTGGCTGAGAAGAGCATGTCGAAAACCCTCTCTTGAGCTGAGCTTGTTAGAAGGGTTATTTTTGTCTTACAGCTTTTGTATTTTAATCTTCTTAGAATTTCTTAGGAAGTTCTAATTCTCATCAGTTCTGGCATAAGCTGAGTCAAATAAAGGGTCTCAGAATTTCAAGAAAGTGATGCCCTTAGTAAGGACTGCTGAAGAAATCAGGCACACCATGCTGTGACCATTACAAGGCACTATGTCAGTTCCTATTCTTTTCAAAGGTTCTTTCAGACTGGGGACCTTTGCCTTGTTCGCTGCTATATCCCTATGTTTTAAAATAATGCCCCCAAAATATAAAGGACTCAATACATGATATTTATTGCGTGACTGGCTCTCACTATAAGCTTTACAGGTGGCACACAATAAAAATTAAGGAATTGTAGCATTACACTGAAATTCATGAATTAAATGTTACCAAAACTGAGATTGCTCCTACAAATGAAAAAAATGAACCAGAAGACAGGTTGTGTTTTATTTGTTTGATTTTTAGAGAGGGAGCGAGAGATGGGGATGGGCAGAGGGAAAGGGAGAGGGAGAGAGAGAATCTTAAGCGGGTTCCACGCCCAGCACAGAGCCTGATGCCTGGCTTCATCTCACAACCCTGAGACCATGACCTGAGCCGCAAATCAGGAGTCGTACACTTAACCAACTGAGCCACCCAGGTGCCCCGAAGATACCTTACTAGAATATAACCTCCTCTACCCCCCAGTCTACAAATATATCCATCACCAGACTTAGGGGCAAATGTTCAACATACACATTTACACTTCAGGACTTAAATCCCTGGTTCTGTATGCGGAAATTACCCAAACTAGTAACACTTCTTCCCCCCGACTTTAAATTGTCTATCACTTTATGGAAAGGAATTCCCCATGGGACACCCCACCACCACACACACACCCTTTATATAGGGAACACAGTTTTGGCTAAATCCTTTTCAATTGTGTAGGAAGAGCATATATTTAGTAGGTAGACAAATGTGACGGCCGTTTCTCTTTAACACCAATGGTTTCCTCAAGGTTGCTTCTCCATTTTATAGTTATATCAGTTTATCTTTTTTATTTTATTTTTATTTTTAAAAAGATTTTATTTATTTATTTGACAGAGAGAGACACAGCGAAAGAGGGAACACAAGCAGGGGGAATGGGAGAGGGAGAAGCAGGCTTCCCGCGGAGCAGGGAGCCCAATGTGGGGCTCGATCCCAGGACCCTGGGATCATGACCTGAGCCGAAGGCAGATGCTTAACGACTGAGCCACCCAGGCGCCCCTCAGTTTATCTATCTTTACAGCCCCTTCTGTTGCAGCTAGCCACTCTCTAGACTCAGCCTATCTGCTCACGAAAGAATCCAGCCAGGGAAGAATCCATTACAAGAACTTTAGGTGCAACTAAGTCATGACGCTCAGATATGGCCCTAGAGGTCAGCCTTGACTGCTGGCTCCTCAGTAATCTACTCTCCCTCCCAGATTACTCATCCCCTGAGGTCTGTTTCACGGACACTAGACCCTGCATCAAATGCCCAAATTAGGAGAGCCTTGCGCCGTAAGGCTTTATTGCCCTTTCTAGCTTTGGATCTCCTATAACCCAATACCTCCTAATCCAAGCCAGACTCTCTTAGGCCCTTTGGATCCTCTTCCTCTAATGAGTCATAAGCCAGTTCTTCCAAGTCCCTCCTAGCACCGAAGTTAGATTTTGTTTTCTGCCAGATTCTCATTTCTTTTCCAGTTCCTGTTGCTGAAATACCACTGAACCCCTCATGGGCACCCCAAATCCTGGCTAGGTACAGTGTTGCTGTCTTAAGTTCATTTTCAGGGCTGAAGGCACAGCAATGACTAGTCAGTCAGCACCCAACAAGCACACTGGACAGACAGGACAGAAATTGGGGTGGAAGGAGGCCAGACATAAGGCCCTAGGTGCTAACACATATTTCCACAGAATAATACAACTGGTGAATTCTCATACCCAGCAAGGACCAAATCGATGTACTATTTTAGCACTCCCGCAAGAATTCTCCTATGTCATTTCTGCACAGAGTTTTATTTTATGGAAAAGTTCCATGCTTTTTAACATACTATATCATCTCCTCATGCCAAGTAGTTTCACATTTTAAGAATTATAAAATGTACTCATCAAAAATTTTTGGCACCCCATGTGCTGTGCATTACATGCTTATATATATTTAAAAATCCTGAACAAATCTCTCTCGGGGTTCTATTTAAACTACAACCACCAGCATAGCAAAGTATGATAGAAACACAGAACGACTCACAGAAGACTAGCACCTGCCCCACAGGTACCATACTTTGAAATTTTGTTGAAATACTTTGAAAATCAGCTGTGCAGTATGTAAGAACAAAGGCAAGCTAGCATATTTCCTTCTTCTGCACAACATTAAAGCCTCAGAAATGAAATGTCCAAACCTCTTCTAGAAATAAAAATCAATTGAGAAGAGCAGCCCAGAAAGCATTAATGCAATCAGTCTGCATGCTGCCAGCTAATTTGCAATCCATGACAAGCAGAGCCAAGTGAGAGTTATTTACGTTTGTTCTTCTGGTATAATAGGAGGGATGAGAGTGAACAGGACCTGCTGAATCAGATCATGTTTGACTGAGGAGTGACAGAGGAGTTTTCTTCAATTAATTGCCAGCTGCATAACTTGAGCTAATACCAGCTGGGCTTTCGTCATGAAGTGACACAAAAATAAATTACTCTGTACTCGGGTGCTGGCTGCGATGCAGTTAATTCATCCACCCAAAGTTGGGAGCAGGGGGAGGGGCGGTGGTGATGCTACCTGAATTTTATGAGCGTATTTTGGCAACTGTTTTAACAATACTGAGTTCATATTAATTATCAAAGTGTCTAAATGTATCCATTTAGGCTCAAATACACATTTGGATGAAGAGATTCTTAGAAGGGATGAACCAAAGAGGAGAGAAGTGGCCGGGTTAAGGTCATGTTGATTTCTTTCACCATTAGTGAAATCCATATTTACATTCAAGTCGCATGGTCAAGGGCGGGAAAAGGCAAAAAGGGTTTTATTAAGGGATATCCGTATGGGGGAATGCTTGAGGAGGGGAAAAGTGATGACTCCAGTGACGTAAAGAAATCCAGTATAAGGTTTAAAGAAGTCAAACGTCTGGTGGTACATTCAGAAGAGATTAACAGGCCCAGCTGCTGGGACTTTTCGAGCGAGGTGACTGTCGTGGTGGTCACAAGTCCATGTGTCTTCTGGCTGCCTCGCCACATTCCCGTCTGTCTGGATGGAAGAGTGCCCACCCACAAGCCAGACCTTTTCATTACGGGAAAGTTTCCGAGGTTCCATGTGTCAGGCAAACTTCGCTTACCCATCACTTCATGTAAACACCTCTTCTATGGAGATTTCTTACAGAAACACCCACTTGAAAATGTCTAACCAAAGAAATGAAGGTCAGAAAAACAGAAGCTACGTGGGAATCTAGGTACGGAATATACAGACATGAAAGAAGCTCTCCAAATGAGGAAGCAGTAGCAGCTTGACCTCTAAATTCTTTGCTGTCTGTTTTGCTCCCTCGGTTTTCAAACTGTAGCCCTGGAAATATAAACACACAATTCTAAACATTCACAGGCCTGCGGCAGCAAAATGCCACAAGCCAGCTTCACAACTGGGGCGTGCAGACCATAAATTCTGCGGTGGGAGGAGGTGAGGTCCAGAAATGGCCCGGCACTGTTCAGCACCCTTCACCAAAGAAAACTGGGCACAAGCAAGAGCCCACTCCTGGTTTTTCTCATTCACTGAAGAAGGATCCCAAGGATTGAATTACCCAGTTGACGCTAGTTCTACCCATGCCAGGGGGCAAGAGAGAGAAGACTGCCAAAGGCCATAGCTGCTTTGGATTTCGGCAGAACTGTCTGGTCTCCAGTGTGGTCATGAGCACTCCCATTCTGACACGGAGTTTAGAGAAGGACTCAGGGACAACCCGCCCAGGGTTTGACTCTAACTCTGTCAGCAGGAGAGAAAAACCTAATTTGTGCGACTGATGAGAAATAGTCTTTGCTATTGGCGACACAGACCGGAAGGGGCAAGACAAGAAAACCATCACTATTAGTTACATTCAGAGCAATGGAGAGCAATGCCTACAACCACCTGGCACCCAGTTCCATTAGCAGTTGGTTAGTCAGGGAGACTCTAAGCCATTAACTGAAAACTATCTTCACAGTGAGTCCTGGGGGAGGTGAGCTGTTAGCAAGCTGAATTAACAACTCCTTTTTCAACTGCCACATGTAATGGCAATGGGCGCCCTAAGTGTAACTCCCTTCCAAGCCAGCGATTTTTAGCGAGAATATCAGCGAAATTTCTAGGTATGAGTATTGCAACGACATCGTTTCCCAAGCATTAGCTTACCTCTTTCTTGTAACGTGAAACACTTTAGTTTTAATTTTCTAGCTCCCTCTACTTCACAACCAAATGTATAACTGGAAATAGAAAATTCTGATCATTCCTGTTTAAGAACTTTGTTTTGTTTCTGTAATCTTTATACAGAGCAGACAGAGATTCTTTTTCTGGAATAATACCTATACTTGGGATAAATGATACATACGGATGTATTAACAGACTCTCTGACTGAAACACAAACATATAGAGTTCATGAAACATGAATATACTCATCACTTTCATTCAGGGCCTGATTATCTAATCAGTGATTCATTATCTTCCCAATTTTTCCCCTCTGACATTCTCTTTATCAAAAAAAGAAGTGAAAGAAATGGAAACTGCAAAAAGCATTTCCCTGGCTTGATGGTGGATAATATTTATACATTTTGTCTTTAAACCTAACAACCTTCTGAGGGTAATATCCACTTACATGGAGATCAAGAAAAGCTCAGTGGCAGAGAGATGCACCAAAACATCACTTCCTCCAAGGCTTACTTGATGGAATAACCTGATTTAAGAGATGCTCAGATACTTTTGCTTTATCCTGTCATTCTTTTCAGAAGCTCTCCATTTACTTATCTTCCTTTTAAACTGTGATTTCCTTGAAGATAGGGCCTGCATCTTACTGAGCTTTTTACCCACAGGGCCCTGAACGGTGCCTGGGCCCTGGTAGACCATCACATATGCCAGGAGTAAGTGTAAGCCATACAGCCCATAGGCAACAACACTGGGTTTTCAATCCAGAAATGTCTGATTCCAACACCTACAAAGTAAAACCTGCTAGAGTTTATCAGTAATATTTGGCAGAAGAATAGGTATTGAGAAGAGTTTATCCAGTTTTATTCTGGATAGTTTACAACCAAAAAGTTCTCAAGACGTAAATGAAGACAGAATTCATGTGACCAGGTTAGCTCTGTGTGCTGAAACCATAGATAACTGGAAACTAAAGATTCAGAAAATAGCCTCAAGGAAGGAAAAGGAGTCTTCATTGAACATATGAATGAGCACTTACTTTGTTAAAATGTAGGTTGGCTTTTCCCCTGGATTACAGGGAAAATACTCCAACACCAATTTTACTTCGGAGAACTATATTCAGTAAAACCCTAAGTGTTCTCTGCATGAAAAATTCTAGTTTTTCCTTACTATACAAATTCACAATGTAAATATAATCACAATGGCATGTCCTTTCTCAGCATCATTTAAAAACACAAACCTTTGAAGAACGAGGATTTTGGCCAACTAAGTAGAACAGCTTTAAATCCCGTGAAAAGAAATTGCAGACACAAAACCTGAGAATGATTTTCAGAGGTAGCTTCGCTGATGGAGCATTATACCAGCTTATATCAGTTTCCTTTCCAAACTCTGGGTCTCCCTCCTCCTGCCTGACTTGTAACTGATGTTAATAATACAAACATACTTAAACTAAAAAGATGAACGATAGGTAGAAAACAGTTGTTTGGCTTAAAATGTAACCAATGTAACTAGGAGAAGGCCACCTTCACTTCAGTAATAGGCATAGTAGATACCTTGCCCCGGGCCCATACTACTACTAGAAACCCATGAAAATGTTTTCATTTCTTTTAAAATAAAAAAAAAAAAGAAAAATTGAACATAATCCAGGTTATATTTGTTTTATACCAATGTAGTTGTAAAGTATAATTTTTAGTATTTTTTTAATGGAAGAAGAGGCCCACAAAGCCTAAGTGAATAGAACCCACAAAAGTCAAAGTATGTTCCCCAGCTAGGCTACTTTTAATCTTAATAAATTTGTTATGGCATTATTATTTGTTGGAATTATTTCAGCCGTTTAGTTCTTCTCTTCACCATAAAAACCAACCCCTCAAAAACAATGGAAATTCTTATTAAATGGATTGGATATGGACAGGATTTTAATGGATATCAGCCACAAATTCAATTCATCTGGGCCATGAAAGATTTCTTAGGATTTCCTAAGAAAGCCTTCCCTTTCCCTATCTCACATCTTTTACCTGGAAGGCAACAACTTAGAAAAATCCCAATTTCAGAGGAATAAATAAAGATGAACTGTGAGAGCACTGTACCTTATTTTTTGTGGTTATTACAATGCATCTCTGCATACTTGTCATGCATCCTCCCTTTCTTATGTTCTGTTGGAGAATCATGCTCCAAAGGATGGGGCGGACCTCCATGATGGGATGCACAGAGGCCTGGTCAGTCACATGACTGATTCAAGCCTGGCACTTAATCCATTTCAAGTCAGCTCTGAGTCTCCTCTGGACTCATTGCAAAATATATGCTCTCATGCCACTGGAATTTCTCCAGGCAGGATTACACCTGGTGTTGCCTCAGCTCTCTTTACCACCACATGGGGAAAGCCTGAGAAAGACCGTAATGCAGAGGGGGACAGAGAAAGACAGAGATTGATGTCCTCATCACATCTTAAGAGCACCTGGAACAAGCCCTGCACCCATGAAAATCAGCTGCACTCCTTGAATTTCCCAGTTTCAAGATCCCATAAACTGCCTTTCTATTTGCTTAAATCAGTTTAAATTTAGTTTCTATTACTTGCAAATAATGGGGGCGGGGGAAACTCTGATGAATATACTATTTCACCACATGGATCTTTTTTCACTATTAAGGAATGTAAGAGAAATCCTGATGAGATGCAAATCTACTCGGCTTACCCCTCTTTGCTGACAATAAGTCATTTGTATTTGGTTGACAATAAGAGAATACAATTGTTTGTTGTTGCACCATTGGGGCAAATTCATTAATCCATTCATAAATTCAGCAGATGCTCACTGCACAGCTATTATGTGTCAGGTAACCAATGAAGATTCATAATTTAACAGAACACACAAATGGTCTCCTTTCATAAAGTTTACAATCTTATGGAAAGGAGTCAACACTTAAAGAGAGAGATCACATATAGATGATGGATAGCTATATGTGGTAGAGAGAAAAGTAATGCAGGAAAGAGAATACAGAGTGTCTGGGTTTGATGATGGGTTTTGTTTTGTTGTTGTTAAGATTGTATTTTATTTATTTGAGAGAGTGAGAGACCACAAGAGGGGGTAGGGTCAGAGGGAGAAGCAGGCTCCTTACTGAGCAGGGAGCCCGATGCGGGACTCGATCTCGGGACTCTGGGATCATGACCTGAGCCGAAGGCAGTCGCTTAACCAACTGAGCCACCCAGGTGCCCCTGTTTTGTTGGTTTTTAAATAGATAGTCAGGGAAGGTCTCATTAAGGAATTGATACTTGAGCAAAGACCTAAAGACAGGGAGTTAGTTCGTTACTCAGGAAGGTATGGGTCCTGGAACAGAATATAGTAAGATTCAACTCAGTAGGGTGGATGGCAAATTTTCCTTACAGGAGTTGACCTATTTACACAAGAGAGAGACTCCCACTGATGTCCCACTAGAAACTTTTGCTGCGAGCTCTCTGAGGGAAACCAGCGTATTTGTTTTATTTCACTGGGCAAACACAAGTATGGGTTAGGGATGACTGTTCCATGAATCATTGTTATTTTCAGTGTGCACTCTCAGGCGTAAAGGCTGTGATGTGAATTGCTGACTAATTTTATAAAGCACCTGGGGCTCCTCAGGGCAAAGGCACTATGTCAATACCAACATTAAACAAATAGCAATAATTGGCCAAATCCTCGGGTGGTGTAAGGCAAATAAAATATGTTCCCTCTTGGAAGTTCATGACGTCTGCCAGGTTTACCACTCAGCAACCTGGATTAAGCAAGAAAGAGGCAAAGGATTTTTGGAGAGCCACTTTTGCTACCATTGGAACTGGCCTCCAAACAACCGCTGTGAAATGTTGAGTATTTAACAGCAAATTAAAACTGAGTATGTTTTTTATTTCACTATCACAATAAGGTACTGAATAACCACTTGAAATATTAGACCTTTTCATTTTCCAGGCAATTTCACTATTAGTCGGAAATAAGAATAGAGCAATATTCATTAGATAAAAGCAGAACCATTTTCCACCAATTTTTAGAGCACATACAAATCTCTACTTAGCAAAAGCACTTTTTAAAGCATTGCATCTCTTATAATTTCTCATTATGAATTTTGATTAAAGAAAATTTCCAAAACCAAGAACAGCTGGTAGGGTTCTAAATTATAGATGAAACTCTAAAAATGTATATAACATATTAACAAGATGTCTTTGTGTTTCTAAGAATTCTATAGGGAAACGTACCTAATTTTAGTACAATTCTTTACTCACTCTACCCTACTCCACACAAAAATAGGCATGCATAAATGAGAAAGGGCAATATATATATATATATATACAATTTCTAAAGAAATTATCAGGATTTGAATTTTAACTTAAGGGATAGCTCAGAATAACTTGATTTTACTTTAACTCTGAAGTTCAATGGGAAAAAAAAAAGCTTAATCATTTTCTCAAAGTTATTAAACTATCATTGCTCTTAGAATTATGAGACAATTTTTTCTGAAGGATTTTAGGATTAATCTAGTATGACTTTTATTTCACAGATGAAGAGACTAAATCTCAGAAGGGCCACTTCTGTAGGAATATAAAAATCAATTATCATACCTTGAGCCACAGCTACTGTTAATATTTTGGGATGTCCTTCCAGATGTTTTCTGGCGATTTACTATATATAGTTCTTTTTTTTTTTTTAAGCTGTCTTTCATTTTACATATTGTTTTTATATTGTTTTCATTTAACATACCATGAATATCCACCATTCTAAAAATTCTCCTTGTACATCAGTATTCCATCACGTGTATCTACTTTGATAAACTAATCCTCATTGCTGGACAGGTATTAATTTGCAATTTTCAACTATAATATACAAAGATGTAGCTAAACTTTTTTATACATTCTTAATTATTTCCTTAGGATAAATTCTTAAAACAGAAATCACTCTTTCACGGAGTATGCATTTTTTTTTTTTTAGGTTTTTGGCAATTATTATTGAATTGCCCTTTAGAAAGGCTAATCAAATTTTCACTTTCACTGTTAGTGAATAAGAATGTCCCAACTTGAATCAATATTTGGTTTTATCTGGATTTGTTTTTTAATCTTTAACATTTTCATTAGGCAAACTGTCCCCCGCCCATTGTTGTTGTTATTTTAAGATTTTATTTGAGAGAGAGAGAGAGCATGCGTGCATGAGTGGGGGGGGGGCTTGTGGAGCAGAGGGAGAAGGACAATCAGACTCTGTGCTGAGCTCAGAGCCCCACTCAGCGCTTGAGCTTAAAACCCTGACATCATGGCCTGGGTGAAATCAAGAGTCTGAGGCTTAAGCTACTGAGCCACCCAGGAGTCCCACCCCCATTGTTTAATTTGCATTTATCTTTAAGTTTGGGCTTTTACTCACGTTACTGGAAAATTGGGTTTCTTTTCTTATGAATTGATTGTGTGTTGATTTTTATATGAGGATGCTCATCATTTTTGTTATTGACTTCTAAGGACTTTTTAATACATTAGAGTTAATGCCCCTTTAGCACTGTTAAAAATTGATCCCCTGATTTGTCAAGAGCCTTCACATTTTATGTGTGGCATTTTTTTAATGTGCAGAAATATTTAATTTTTTAAAAGCTTTTATTTTAATTCCAGTTAGATAACATACAGTGTTATAATAGTTTCAGGTGTACAATATAGTGATTCAACACTTCCATACATCACCTGGTGCTCATCATGACAAGTGCCCTCTTTAATCCCCAACACCTGTTTCACCCATCCCCCCCCACCTAGCTCTCCTCTGGTAACCCTCATTGTGTTCTCTATAGTGAAGAGTCTGTTGGTTTGTCTCTCTCTCTCTTTTTATTCTCCTTTGCTCATTTGTTTTGTTTCTTAGATTCCACATATGAGTAAGATCATTGGTATTTGTCTTTCTCTGACTGACTTGTTTCGCTTAGCATTATACTCTCTAGCTCCGTCCATGAAAATATTTTATTTTTATGTGCACATATTTACTAGACATTTTTTCACATTTTGTAGCTCTGGTCATATGCTTAGAAATACTTTCCCATTTTGAAATAAATATTCACCTATATTTATAGCAATTTTATACTTTTCAGTTGGTGCATTTTTTAAAACTTATTTTTTTAAGATTTTATTTATTTGAGAGAGAGAGAAAGTGAGAGATAGAGCACAAGCGGGGGGCAGGGCAGAGAGAGAGGGAGAAGCAGACTCCCCACTGAGTGGAGAGCCTGACGTGGGTCTTGATTCCAGGACCCTCAGATCATGACCTGAGCCAAAATATAGAAGCAGCCCAAGTATCCAACAATGGATGAATGGATAAAGAAGATGTGGTATATATATACAATGGAATATAACTCAGCCACTTTAAAAGAGAATGAAATCTTGCCATTCACAACAACATAGATAGACCTAGAGGGTATTATGCTAAATGAAATAAGTCAGACAGCAAAAAGACAAATACCATATGTGGTATACTTATATGTGGACTCTAACGAAACAAAACACAGAAGTAGACCCATAAATACAGAGAACAAACTGGTAGTTGCCAGAGGTGGGAGGGGTGGAGGGATAGGCAAAGTAAGTGGGGGGATAAAGGTATAAACTTCAAGTTATAAAATGAATAATTCACAGGATTAAAAGTATAGCATAGGAAATATAGTCAATAATATTGTAATAACTTTGTATGGTGACAAAGGATAACTACACTTACCATAGTGAGCATTTAGTAATGAATATAATTGTTGAATCACTATGCTGTACACCTGAAACTAATATAATATTGTATGTCAATATACTTCAATAAAAATAAAAATTAAAAAATAAAATGAAATACTATTTAATAATACATAATATATAATTTTATTAATGCACCAACTGAGGGGTGCCTGGGTGGCTCAGTCAGTTAAGCAGTTAAGCCTGCAGTTCAGGTCATGATCCTGGTATCTTGGGATCAAGACCACTTGGGCTTCCTGCTCATCAGGGAGTTTGCTTCTCCCTCTCCCTCTGCCCTTCCCCATTGGCTCATGCTCTTGAGTGCTCTCTCTCTCTCAAATGAATAAATAAAAAATCTTTTAAAAATGTGAAAAAAAATTAGTGTTTTTGTATTCTTCAGGTAAATACCTAAAAGTGGAATCACTGGGTCCAACAGTATCTCCATTTTTAATTTTTTGAGGAACCTCCCATACTGTTTTCAAATCTGGTTGTACCAATTTACATTTTTTCCAACAGTGCTTATTTTATTTTATGTTATGTTATTTTTATTTGTTTAATTTTATTTCATTTTATTTTTATGTTATTTTATTTCATTTTAATTAAAACCTTACTTAATATATATTTTTATGGGAGGTATAAGGAAAAAATATGTTTATATTATTTTCCCAAATGATTAGCTATTTCCTCAGCACCACTTGCTGAGTAACCATCCCTTGTCTCATTGAATAAAATGCTACTTTAATCATATATGTATATCTATATGTATGAGTATACACACACACACATACACACAAAGTCTAATTAGGAATCTATACTCTTGCCAGTGATCTTTATCTAGTTCTTCACCGGGACCAATGTCCTAATTCTTTTTTTTTTTTTTTTTAATTTTTTTTTTTTAAGATTTTATTTATTTATTTGAGAGAGAGAGAATGAGAGACAGATAGCAAGAGAGGGAAGAGGGTCAGAGGGAGAAGCAGACCCCCTGCTGAGCAGGGAGCCCGATGTGGGACTCGATCCCAGGACTCCAGGATCATGACCTGAACCGAAGGCAGTCGCTTAACCAACTGAGCCACCCAGGCGCCCCCAATGTCCTAATTCTTACAGTTTTTATAACATGTTACAATTTCTGGAATGGTGAGTTCTCCATTTCTCCATTCCTCAACCTCTGTGCTTCTTTTCAAGTTGTTCTTGGCATTCTCATGTATTTACTCCTTTAGATGAACTTTTGAAACATTTCATCAAAATAAGAAATAATATCTCATTGGTGTTGAGTGTAACTGAATAAACTGGGTAATCAGCCAAAACTAGCATTTTTAGCTTTTTTTTCTTTTTAAAGGTTTATTTATTTATTTGGAGAGAGAGAGAGCACATGGTGGGGGTACGGTTAGAGGGGGAGAGAGAGAGAAACCAAAGCAGACTCTGCACTGACATTGGAGCTCTACGTGGAGCTCAATCTCAGGACCCTGAGATCACTACCTGAACCTAAAGCAAGAGTCCATTGCTTAAATGACTGTGCCACCCAGGTGCCACATTTTTAGTTGGTTTTTTTTTTTTTTTTTGCTGGGAAATTCTTTTTTTTTCTTTAATTTTATTTTATTATGTTATGTTAGTCACCATACATTACATCATTAGTTTTTGATGTAGTGTTCCAGGATTCATTGTTTGCGTATAACACCCAGTGCTCCATGCAATATGTGCCCTCCTTAACACCGATCACTGGGCTAACCTATCCCCCCACGCCCCTCCCCTCTAAAACCCTCAGTTTGTTTCTCAGAGTCCATATCTCATGGTTCATCTCCCCCCTCCGATTTCTCCCCCTTCATTTTTCCCGTCCTACTATCTTCTTTTTTTTTTTTTTATTAACATATAATGTATTATTTGTTTCAGGGGTACAGGTCTGTGATTCATCAGTCTTACACAGTTTACAGCGCTCACCATAGCACATACCCTCCCCAATGTCCATCACCCACCCCCCACCACTCCAGCAACCCTGTTTGTTTCCTGAGATTAAGAGTCTCTTATGGTTTGTCTCTGGTTTCATCTTGTTTCATTTTTTCCTCCCTTCCCCTATGATCCTCTGTCTTGTTTCTCAAATTCCTCATATCAGTGAGATCATGTGATACTTGTCTTTCTCTGATTGACTTATTTCACTTAGCATAATACCCTCCATGTTGTTGCAAATGGCAAGATTTCGATGTGTTTTTTTTTGATGGCTGCATAATATTCCATTGTATATATACACCACCCATTTTTCGCTTCTTAATAGGTCTTCCCATGGCATAGTAAGAGTGAAGTTCAGAAATAATCTGCATAGATTAGAATCATAGCTTCAGCTTTTAGCAGCTCTGTGATTTGGGGCAAGGGTCTTAATTTCTCTGAATCCTAGTAACCACATTTATAAAATTGGGATAATAACACTAGCTGCACTTTCATAGGATTATATAAAATTAACAGATGATTTAATACTCACTGTACAAGGCACTTAAATCCTTAATTAGTATTAGATATGATTATGATGCCTTTAAGTCTTCTTTAGTTACAATTAATTGTTTTCCTTATTAAAAACTCCTTCTAATTTCTTATTATTTTCATTCATAAGGACACTGTGTTTTGTGACTTGAATCTTGGGCTAGTTAAAAGATATTTTCCCATTATTGTTTCTAACTAATTAATACTCTTTTACAGAAAAGCTAATAATGATTTCCTTACATGTATTTTTATTTGGCCACCTCACTGAATCTCAACATTATTTAACAATATTTCAACTAATTCCTTTGGCTCTTCCACGTAAATACCCAGAGAGTTATAAAACCACTTTTCATTTTATATTTTATGTTTCAAATAACTGTACTAATTAGAACTTCCCAAACAATATTACATATAAGTATTTTAATATTACATGATAGTGCTTATAATTGAGCTGATTTTAATAGAAGTGACCCACTCTTAAAAATCTTTTCAACTATTGAGATAGGCACTATACCCCACTGTTATTTCACTTGTGTTCTTTTTTTAACAATAAATGGATATTAAATTCTACTCAAATGCTATTCTGACAGCTGTCATTATAAGCCTATTGCTGTCTCTTTTCACCTATTAATATGATGGATTCCGTGAGCAGATTCCCTCACAATGAACCAGGTGTGCACTTACAGAATCAACCTTATTTGACATGAGCATTATTTTTTAACAAAATGTAGGATTTGATTTACTATTATTGTACCTAGAAATTTATCTCTTTATCAGTAAGTAGTAATAATAACTAATTAATTGTAAGTAATTAGTAAAAGTAAGATGGTTGAGAGATTTCCTATTACACTTAAGTCTAGTTCATACAATGAACTGTAAAGTTGAGTTTCTTTTCATACTCTCTAGAAAATTTTAAATAACCTACCACCTTTTCATTCTTCAAAGACTGTAAACACTTTTCAAAGAAATTCTCTCAGCATGATGTCCTTTGCAAGGCTCTTTTCCAAAAGCAAATTTTCCAATTTTTTTTTCTAACAGATAATGCTTTATCAAGATTATGTACTTCAATTTTTATCAATTTTGGAAATATATATGTAAGTATACACAAATATAGGTTTTTTAAAATAGAAAGGTATCATTTAATCAAGACTTTTTGGTAAATGTTATTCTATTACATAGAATTAATACAATTTTCTCTTTGTCTTTCTGTCTATGTGTGTGTGTATAAGTAGTTACATATATAGGTATGTAAACACACATATTATGTATGTAACTTTTACCAACTGTTAGGTATTACTGTGTCTCATTTTCTCTCACCATAGAAAACTGGGAAGACATTTAGGAGGTGAGAATTAAAGCATCCTCTCCCAACTTTCACCATCTCCCAAGAGAAATATTACTGTCTCACAGATGGGTCTCTGTACCAATAGCGCATACCTCTGTGATCATTTTCCCTAATAACCTGGGAGTAATTTTCCACTTTGCACTTCAAAAGAATTGCAGGGATCCCCCTCCTCATCATCTAGCTGCTAAGTGATTTAATAGATGTTTCATAAAATTCAAAACCAGTAGTAAGCTTTATAACAGAAACACTTCTCAACTGTCTCCCTTCTCACATGCTGGCTCTGAATACAGGGAGTTCTTTAGGCTTAATTTCGGAAAGAACATGTACTTTTTTCCTATTATGTAACATTTTGAGCAGCATTTAAATGAATGCTCAGTGAGATTTTTCGAATAGAAATTTAAAATATTTTCATGCTACTAACTAAGAAAGGTTCACAGAGCAAAATAAACCATACTTAATATTTCAGGAACAAGTGTAGTAAACTATTTAAAAAATAAGTCAAGGTAAACATTACAAAGTGAAACCTGGAGGAACCAAAGCTCCTAAAATAATTAAACCTTCCCTCTAGCAGACCCTCATAGAGCTCTCTGTTATTACTGAGTTGGTAACAAATGGAGCAAAGTATGGAAGGTAATAATAGCTACACTGTCTTGAGCATTTGTCACATATCTGGCATAATGCCGAGTGTTGTACACATCAACTCTACTCCTCAAGACAACCATAAGGAGGCATAGCAGAGGACAGGGGACACTGCCTATACCTCTTAACTGCTAGACACCTGAACCAATGAGTTCTTGGTAGGAACCATCTCAGTACATTTCCATAACCATCTTGCAGAACAGCTATTATTGCCCCCATCTTGGAGATGAGAAAACTGAGTCGCAGATCCCAAAGTCAGGGAGCTAGTAAGTGGCAATTAATAAGAAAAAAGTCCACACTGTTTACATTGTATCACTGTTTCAAGTTTGACTCAACTTGTTTCTGAGAACAATGGCTAACTTGTTAGCTACTTAGAACATTGTAAGAAGTGCTTTATATGTATCACCTTCTTAAATCCTCACAGAACATTAAAAAATAGGGCCCATGAAGGACACCTTAATCCCGACTTAATAGAGAAAGAAACTTGAGACTTAGGTTGACCTGCCCAAGGTCACACAAGTGATGAGTGCCAGGGCCAGGCTATGTACCCAGACTACCTACTTCCAGACTCCAAGCTTTTAATCACTACACTTTGGGAAATGCCCACCATGCAAGATGGCTGAGTTTGGGGAATACTATTTATAAAATCAAAGTGAACATGAATAAATAAGCATTCGGAAGAGATGTTTATGATTTCTAAGTCAGTGATGGGCAGTTTCCCTTAGATGGCAACTATTCTGAATCTCCACTGAGGAAGGAACACAATGAAACGCCACTGAAATGGTGACAGGAAGGTGAACCACAAAACAAGTGTAGGCACCTGAGTCAGAAGCAGATACCACTTTTCCAAAAGAGGTCGGTTACATTTCGCCTCACTACGAAGATTTTAGGATCCTGTTTCTGCCTTCAACGTGGTAATTTAGAATGAGGCAGTAAAGATAAGAAAAACAAAGGGTAGATAACTATCTGAGTAAATGTGTTTCCATTCTAAACTTCTAAGGGGGTAGGGGTGGGAGAAGACGAAACACACAGGGTGAAGGTAAATTTAATTGTGGAAGAGTTTCTGGGAAAGAGCAAAAGGAAACACTGGCCCCTGGACAAGAAGTCCAACTCCTTTCTTAAGGTCTTCCTGCTCATCACCTCTCGTCCCTAACTTGTCACAAAACCTTAAGATTTCTGACCCTCTGAACTCTCCTTCCATTCGGCCCTCCGGGGACTGAAGCAAAAAGAGTCCCTGGCACCAGTGACATTCAGATGCTGAGGTGGGTATGCTAATTAATGCCTGTCTTTTCTGCCACTGCTCTCTCAACTGTAATGAGAGTGTTCCAAGGCCAATGAGGATGTCTCAGAATCCCCATTCCTCATGTAAAAAGATGAGGCACTGTGACCTTGTTTCCAGCTGGTGCTGGGATGAGCACGAGCTTCATTAGAACGTGTCAGTCTGTGCTCTGTGAAACCCTGGTCGCTGCCTGTTATTTGCTGGAGGAGGTGCAATGGTCTTAGCTCAGGTGAATAAATATAAAGCTCGGGTTTCCATAATTTTTTCAAACTAACTCTATTTTATGTGCTTGCTTATCAGTTTCCAGAATTTATGAACCCCAGCCTTGATAAATTTTTTTCTTAGGAATAAGCTTTCTAGAGAGTATCAGTACTTTTTCTTCCCTTTTATGACTATGCTGAGTCCTCTTGAGGGGCAGTGAGTGTTACACTACATTGCGAGAAGCCTGCACACCTGAGATAGAGGACCTCTTGAGCACCTGGCAAAACTGCGATTGAATTTCTAACCTGTGTCATAATGTTCTGATTCTGACAATTTAGTCAAATTATCTCTCATTCTCTATATATTTATTTTATACTAGGTGTCCACCGTGCTAAGTGCTTCTTGTTTAACCAGCACAGCAATCCTATAAGAAAGACACTCTGGTTTCCAAATATCAGAGCAGGGAGATGGGAGGTGGAGAGAGTCTAAGTGACTTGCACAGAGCCATGGCCATGACTTGGGAATTCTGCTTTGCCAGGAGGCCACGCTGAAGACAATGGCTATTACAACACTCATTGTTCTTTATCCACATAGTATGCCACAAGAAAATACATTTCAGGGTTGGAGACAAGGAAAGTTTTTGTCTTCCCCGAGAAATGGATATTATGTTCTTCTCATCTAGCATTTCTCTTGTTTTATTGCAAAGTTTGGACACTCTGTAGCTATGAGAGAGATTTCTGGGCTCCTTCAGAGGAAACACAATGACCTGTATTATTGGAATATTCACTTTCCTTTCATCCAATTTTCCTTTTCAATTTCTGAATAAAAAGAGAAGACTTTATTGCCTTTGTACTTTTTGTAAGATCCTGCAAGTCCTTTTTGGAAATAGGCAGGGCATGAAAAAAGGGAGGGAAAAAGCAGGCCAGAAGTCAAGGAGGCAGACACGTAACATGACTGCCATTTATATTTTTTAAATAATGGGAAGATGGTTTTCTAGTAACTAAAACCTTAATAAAATGCTACACAGAACTGCTATCTCTAGGAATCCTTTATGTAAAGCTTTGTCAAATAAGAACAGGAGTAAGACTAGGATGCTAAAACAAACGAACTTTTGGTAAGCAGACGAGTCTTTGATCTACTGTTCCCTGCTGGCTACACCTAAAGGTTCCCCAAGAGTAAACCTGAACCGTGTGAGGACTTTTGCTTAATGCAGTCTTACGATATGCACTACTGTAAAATCAAATGTTGTATGGCTATGATTTACACTTTCACCATGACGATCCTTTAGACTATTCTAAGCAATGTTGTAATAACACTGAAAATACTGCATGCTCTGATTTTACACCAATTTGCAAGTCATGTTAGCCTTCCTCACCCCCTGCGTTGGCAGATAATTGTGGCAACCGTAACACACAGCGCGTGTTATTTCCTGGCCACGTCAGCATCTTGGGATCGAGAACCTTCACATACCAGCCCTGCCATCTTGATAATTGGCTCCATGTCTAAATGCCATAGAGACACTGAGCAGAGCTGAAGATTGCGGTCAGCCTTTCTCACTTTGTCAAATGTTTAAAGTACAATGATGGTTTGTAGAATATACTTTAGAAATAATTTTTGTCAATAGGTCATGTCCATTAGTGTATGTCCTGTGAGTTAATAGAAGCGTTTTACACTAACCATCGTAGCTGGCACACCCTTCTTTTAGATGCAGACATCCTGAGAGAACAAGGCCTTTCATTTAATTAAAGAATGAGCTAAAATAGCAACCTGAGAATAAGGAAAATAAACATTGAAGCCACACAATGCTAAACATGGATCAGCATTGCTATATTTGCAGATGAAATCAGCTAAAGGAAGGCAAGTGTAAACTTACAAGGCAATGCATGCACTGGAGAAAATGAGAACCCGTGGAAGGAAAAACCCAACAGTGCCTTCCTTCAGGTCTTCCACTTGGAAAGGACTGCTGACAGGGTGATCTGTCATTAACACTCCATCTCCTTTTAAGATGCTGCGCATTTAATATGGAACATCATTGGTAGCTATAGAGGGCGTATACTTGGTTGTGCAGAAACCGTAAATATGAGGGATACTACTAAACAATGAACGTTTGCAGATTTACAGCAGAAGAAATTTATCCATTTTCCCCTACAAATCTTCTTCTAAGATTTTATTTCTTTTTTGAGAGAGAGAGAGAGCAAGCACGTGCACAAGCAAGGGAAATGCAGGCAGAAGCAGAAACAGGCTCCCTGCTGAACAAGGAGACCGACGTGGGACTCAACCCCAGGACCCTGGGATCATGATCTGAGCTGAAGGCAGACGCTTAACTGACTGAGCCACCCAGGCGCCCCTCCCCTACAAATCTTAATTGAGCATCTACCATATACCAAGTGCTGTTCTAGGCACAGGGATATGACAGGAAACAAAACAGACCAAATGTCTTTTCTTATGGAGTTCATACTGTGGTTGGAGGAATATGAACATTAAAATAAGGTATATTAGAAAGAGAAGTATGATAGAGAAAATACAGCAGAGAAGTCTACAAGGGTAGGAGTTAGGAATGGAGACTGCAGTTCTCAATCTGTTGGTTAAAAAACGCCACACCAAGGTGACTTTTGAGTGAAGACTCAAGGGAGTGAACCAAGCAAATATCAGGTGGAAAGCAAACCGCTTCCTCATTTGGATATAAATGTGCTGGGGGGAGAAAAGCATTTTTCTACTCCTGGACTGTGCCTCTCAAGCAGCAGCATGCAGATGACAGCATAGTAGAAGGGAAATCAAAGCCAACAATTTGAAGAAAAAGAACATATTTTTATGTTGAAAAAAATAGAGAAAAGTAAAGGATCAGAACACATAGATTTTTAAGATAAAACTGGAGGCGTTAAAAAAATTATATTTGACACCATAATTCCAGGCTACTCCCCCGGACACCAGGTGCACATGTTCAGCTTCTTCTGGCATGAAAAGTTCTCGTGTAAGAGTTAGACAAGTCCTCATCCCACTGCTGCAAAAGTCCTGTTAGGGTGATGGCTGGGTTCAGGGGAATTCAAGGTCACTAACATTCACCTGGGTTCATCCCATGTGCAAGACATCGGGGCTACAGCATGTGGGCTGCCCTTCATCTCCCAAGTAGTCTGCATGGATTTCACACAGATCTAAGCTACACGGAATAGGTGGGGACATCAGTGAATGGAGTGGGAAGATTGTGACCCTCAGAACTACAAGCTAGCCATATATATATATATATATATATTTTTTTTTTTTTTTAACTAGTGCAGCCTTGACTGATGGCAATGGAGGGAAGAGAAAGCCCATGAGCCAAATGATCCATATTCAAATGAAATCATGGCTCTGTCCTCTGTAGTCATGAGGAAACTGCCTAATTTCAGATACTTCATTCATTAAATGAGTTATGAACCAATCTAATGCATGTAAACTCGTAACATGGTACCTCTCCACCTATCATCTTATGACACTAATGGTTTAGTACCTTTTAAAGAGAGATATTCACTGAAAAAAGGCCTGAATATAGGTAACTACTTTACTATTTATTATAGTTTTAAAATAAGCTATAAAATTAAAAATAATACAATTCTTAGTTCATGTGAGCCATGTTATGATTTCCAGTAATTTTGGACCCATTGATATATGTGGTTCATTACAATGTTGTTTGAAAGAGATGATTCCATTTATTACATGAATGCTGTTTGAGGAAATTAATAGAAAAAATGTAAATGTTTGTTCTGGAGAGGTTTCATGCTATTAACTTCAAAGCACCTAAGCCTCCAGTGACCCTCTTGGACCTGAGCTGCAGATATGAGTGTGAATGACGCTGATTGTTCGGGTGTGGAAACATTTCATGAAGTCATTCTCCAAGTTCACCTGTAATGTCAAAGGTCAGCTATAGCTGATAGCTCTTGAACATATTCCCACAATACTGAATTCATTGTTCAAATACACTTTTCAGGCCTTCTGGTTAGGAAAGCTGAAATTTAAACTTTAAATTTAAAATTTAAACATTTCCTAGGAATATACTGTATAATTTGAAAAGCTGTGTATAGCACTCACAAAGAATTTCTGCCTCTTTGTTCTTGTTTTCTGGAATGATGTCCTCATGGATCAATCACATTCTTTAAGGGCTAAGTATATTTTCACAATTTCCATTTTTTTCTATCCAAAGCACATGAGAATAATTTACATATAAATGAAGAAACATGCCACCCTTTTAAAATGTCATTTTCTTGACATATAGTCCAATGAATTGCTGCAATTTTAAGGCTTTAATAGATTCAAGGTTAAAGAAATGGCATGTTATTTAAGAAAGAGTTTCCAAAGCACACGGGTTGCCTTGTTTTGCAGACAATGTTTCTTAAATATTTGGTTTAGGATATGACACCAGAGGCTTTGGCAGTGGACACTCTGTAGAAATGTAAAGTTTAATAAATCCATGAAAATGAGTCCCAGATGTGGTTTATGACTGACTCCCTGTTTTTAAACATATCTAGTATATCAAGTCTAAATGTAACAGAGAGCAGAAATCTATTCCTAGTGCTAGGACAAGGTAAATTCAATTAATTTAAGCACTTTTTGTGTACTACTACTCTATGAAATGCTCATTGTAGGTCCTATAGGCTGCACCAAGAAGAAAAACATACTGCCCTAAAGAATATGAACGGTCAGGTAGAGTAAAGCAGGTAAAAACCATTCATCTATTATTCATTCATTGAACAAATACATATTGAGCCCCTACTCTGGGTTAGATACTCTTTGGGTGATATCAAGGTAAGTGAGATTTGATTCTTGTTTTTTGGGGGTTTTTTTGGTTTTTTTTTTAGATTTTATTCATTTATTTGAGAGAGAGAGGGAGAGAGAAAGAGAGAGAGAGAGCAAAAGCAGGGGGAGGGGCAGAGGGAGAAGCAGACTTCCTGCTAAGAAGGGAGCCAGACGCGGGGCTGGATCCCCAGACCCCGGGATCATGACCTGAACCAAAGGCAGACGCTTAACCGACTGAGCCACCCACATACCCCTGGTTCTTGTTCTCTAGTGCTTTTCCTGCTTAGTAGGGAGGAGAGAGACAAGTAAACAGCTCATTATAACCCAGTAAGAACTATGTTAAAAATTGCTCAAAGGAGGAGCACCAGCAATAATCCAATCCTCAGGTCTGGAGCCTGAAGGAAGTTAGTGGCATTTTGAAAGAATTACCAAAGGAGATAGATGTGAGGCTGGCTGGGGAAGGGTGATCCCAACAGATGAAGCCGACTGTACAAAGGTAAGAGAAATAAGCAGGAAATGGAGAACAATGAGGTCCTTGTTCCTAGAGGGAATCTTATGGGACATGGCAAACAGAGAGAGAGAGGACACGGTGAGAGACGCAGGCGCTGGGTTACTGGCAGGCAAAAGGCCCAGCTAAAGAGTCTGAATTCTTCTATCTTCAGTGCTCTGGGAAGCCGCTGAAAGATTTTATGCAAAAGATTTTGAAAAACATGACAGTGTAAGATTATACTATGATCCTCACTTACAAACTGAGGCAGACATTTTCAACTTGACCAATTTCCAGTTTTTCTTCTTCCTCTGACCCCATAAGAGACTTGTGCTTCCTTGTGTCCTTGAAGTTAACAAAGTCACACTGCTCTGAAAAATAAATATGATTCCTTTTTTTCTGGGTGGAAGTATTTAATTGCAACTGCTTGGATCTCTAACCCTTTCTTCTGTTGTGGGGACTGCAGACTCCCGTGGTTGATATGGAAGTGGCGCTCTAACGGATCACATGAACCTGCTGGCCTGACAGCTCACCCGGATTCACAGTGGGATTGTTTGTGACCGGAGTATAACTTTGCCTGCTGTGACTAACACACCAACCCAAGGAATGGGGGTATTCTTATAATTAACAAGCTCTTAGCACTATTTTGTAATCTGTTCAAAACAAACAAGTTAAATATGTTCCTATTTAGAATGGCTCACCTGTCAAAAATAAGTTTCCTATACTGATAAACCAAATCATTCCTGCCAGATTTTGGAAGTGGCAGTTAATAGAGCTTTTGTTTCTTTATTTACTTATAATTAGGTTTTATTTTAAAAATGCAGAGGACGGAGAAGAGGGTATGCATTTTATTTTGATAACTTTTAGAAAGAAGCAGTACATGAGTAATATGGTATCAGTATTAAAACATTTTAGAAGAGTGGGTTAGCTCCTAAAAGTGAATATTGTACATATTTGTATGCATCTTATTCTTTGTGCTTTCTGATGGTGCTTGCTTACTGTTTGCTTCCCAGCACTGATTTGTCTCTGCCTCATATGTCAAAAAATGTTCCTCTGGCAGAGGAAGCCAGAAGTCTTCTTTCTCAGGGATGCATCTAAACATTTTCTATAAAAATGGGAAAATTCACTGAGAAGCCATTCTTTAGACATGCTTTTAAACCTTTTGTACCAGCAGGGATTTATTATTTAGTATGACAAAGGGGGAAATTGCTCATTCTTATGCTTATAGAATCAGATAATTTATCCCATTTAAAATGTGACATGGACTAGGTCTCAGGAGAGGAATATACTATGTCCATGTACTATACAAATAAGATATTTTTGAAGAGATGGTAGCGCCGGAAACACTTCCTGAAATGACAAGATATAAATTTGCCTGTAAAATCAGAATGCCTTAGCTAATCCTTTGGGATTTGGTCAGGATGATCCCCTGGGTAAGGAATCTGACCCTTTCGAATTGCATGAAAATTAGAAGACAAATGAAGATGTCATGGATGGAAATTCATTTCCAAATAAACCACTGGATGGAAATCATTAGAATGAAAGCTGTTTTTTTAAACTATGTTTTTTTTCCCCTGTCACTCACGATTATCTCAGACATGTGCACTTTGCTTAAAGCATAAAATATACTTATCTAGTTAGGTTTGAGTCCTCATTTAGAAAAATCCCTTAGATTAGTTTTGTTTTGTTTTGTTTTGTTTTTGAAAAATACTACTACTTTAAACAAAGAACCTTAACATGAAAACTGATGTTAGTGGCCAAGGAAAGCATTTTATTTTGTATTTTCTGTGTACTAGGAAGGGAAAGAAAATCCACTTCTCGCTGCCTCACATGGTAACTGTATCTCCGGAGAGCTAAGTCCTCAGGACAACAGGGCATATTATTGTGAGGTATTTTACACTTGGCTTAGCCATTTTGTAAAATCACAGATAGTGATTAACCCAGAGGCTCTTTCTCATTTCCTTTTCAGTGGCGTTTAGCTATTGATAAATATTAAAGTGTGTGATCCGATTGCCCGATTCAGAGAAAGGAGCTGTCAGTTTGCCAATTCCAAAGTGCGTTACCAGAGGGCTCCTGGCTGGCATGGCCCCTCTGGGCACTGCCAGGTCACCGAGGAAGTGGCCATGTCGGGTGGCGGTAGGTGTCAGACATGCCACTGAGCAGAGGATCTCAGCAGGACTGAGGAGAGAAGAGAAAGGCTGCTGCATGAAGTGCTTAGCTGAGACCCCAGAGGAATCTCAGAGTCAAAGAAATTTGAGGAGAAAAAGGTTTCACAACATTTCACTTCCCCAGGATTGGAGCAGCACGACTTACTGATAGAGAAGCAAATAAAAGCCCCGTTAGTTAACAGAACTCTCCAATAAAAATGCGATCCCTGGCAGCCCCAGCAGCCAACTGGAAGATACCAGGCAAGTCACTCAACTGAGATTTCGGGATATCGCTTAGGTGCAAAGGACCTCTAGCTGTGAGGGAATGACAGTAGGCGATGTCCATGGCAAAGTCATTATGTACCAGGCATGGGCATGGCTGTTAGTGCTTTTTGGGCATTAGCTCATTCCGCCTTCACAGCCACGCTCTGAGGGAAGTATTATAACTTGCCCCACTGTGCAGATACAGAAAGAGAGGCACAGAAAAGTGAAGGAACTTGCCCAAGGTGATACACCTCCTACCGAGGAGAGCCACAATATAAACCTGAGAAGCCTACCTCTAGAACCCCTACTCTTAACCACCAAACTGTACCAGCTGTCAGTGAGGAAATTACAAAGCAGAAAATCCCCACTTTTTGCTTCCAAGAGGACACACAAGTTATGTCCATGAAAAGATAATGATCATGAGATTATAGAAAATGACAGAGGCCCAGTGAGTGCCAAGAAATATCTAGTTGTTGAAATAGGGCCATAGAAAAGGAGGTAAGAAGCAGCAAAAAAAAAAAACCCTGAGAAGTGGACCCTTGAATTGGATGTGGGTAAGTAGGGACCACGTGGTGTGGAAAGAAGAGCCTGAGTTCAGATCCCAGCTCTGCCACGTGCAAGCTGTGTGTGCTTGGGTAAGTTACTTGGTTCTCTGTGCTTTAGTTTCCCTGTCTGAAGGATAATAAAACCTATTTCAAAGGATCTTCATGAAGATTAAGCAAGATTTGTTAAATATAGGTCTTAACATAGTACCTGGCACAGGGTGACCATTTAATATATTTATTTTTCTCCAGCTGAAGGTTGATGGGAAGAGGATTTCAGATGAGGGGGAAAGCCTGTGAAATAAACCTGTTAAAGCCAGAAATACAACTTCCATCAGCTCAGTTCAAGCTCCTCGATGGGTTATATGTCTGACTTCAGCGTAGAACTGAGAGAAAAACAGCCTTGGACATTCACTAGGGGGTCCCAAGGCTGAGAAGAATTGCATGTGGAGATTTTGACCAATAAGCATTAGGCATTAAGTGTAGGAAAAGACTTAGAGACACCTGGAAAAGGGAAACCTATTCTATTTGTGGTGATATAGTCTGGAGCCTGGAGAATATGGAATGATTGACTAGAAGAGTAGGAAAGTAGGGATTCATTCATTAATCAAAAAAAAAAAAAAATTGTCCGATACCAAGCAGGTGCCAATCTCCAGCTGGCTGTTACGGTGTGCAATGAATGAAGTAGAGAAGGCTAGGAGCCCCCAGGAAACTCAATCTTGGGAGGGAGACAGATAAGAAAACAACATGCACAGTCCTATTTAAGAACCCAAACAAGAAGCAATGCACAAGCTGCGGCTGGGGGGATGGTGCTTAGGCTACAACACAGGGGGTGGGGTAGAAAAGACTTTTTTTTTTTTTCAGGTAACATTTTCTTTTTTAATTCAAGTTAGGTAACATATAGCATATTATTAATTTCAGGGGTAGTATTTAGTGATTCATAGTTGCATATAACACCCAGTGCTCACCACATCACGTGTCCTCCTTAACACCCATCAACCAGGTATCCCATCCTCCCCCCGCCGCCCCAGCAACCCTCAGTTTGTTCCCTATAGTTAAGCATCTCTTATGGTTTGCCTCCCTCTCTGTTTTTATCTTATTTTATTTTTCTTTCCCTTCCCCTAAGTTCATCTGTTTTGTTTCTTAAATTCCATATGTAAGTGAAATCATGTATTTGTCTTTCTCTGACTTATTGTGCCAAGCATAATACACTCTAGTTCTATCCATGTTGTTGCAAATGGTAAGATTTCATTCTTATTGATGGCTGAGTAATATTCCATTATATGTATGTATATCCCACATATGTATATATATGTATGTGTGTGTGTGTGTGTGTGTGTGTGTATATATATATCTCCCACATCTTCTTTATCCATTCATCAGTCAATGGACATTTGGGCTCTTCCATATTTTGGCTATTGTGGACACTGCTGCTATAAACACTGGGGAGTATGTGCCCCTTCAGATCACTATTTTTGTATCCTCTGGATAAATACCTAGTAGTGCAATTGCTGGGTCATAGGGTAGTTCTATTTTTCAGTTTTTGAGGAACCTCCATACCGTTTTCCAGAGTGCTGCACCAGTTTGCATTCCCACCAACAGTGTAAGAGAGTTCCTCTTTCTCTGCATCCTCACCAACATCTGTTATTTCCTGGGTTGTTAATTTTAGCCATTCTGACTGGTGTGAGGTTGTATCTCATTGTGGTTTTGATTTGTATTTCCCTGATGATGAGTGATGTTGAGTATTTTTTCATGTGTCTGTTGGTCATTTGTCTGTCTTCTTTGGAGAAATCTCTGTTCGTGTCTTCTGCCCATTTCTTGACTGGATTTTTTGTTCTTTGGGTGTTGAGTTTGATAAGTTATTTATAGGTTTTGGATACTAGCTCTTTATCTGATATGTCATTTGCAAATATCTTCTTCCATTCCGTAGGTTGCCCTTTAGTTTTGCTGACTGGAAAAGACTTTTAAGAAGAGACAGCCTGCCACTGAGTCTCACAGGAAGGGGCAGGTCTCACCAAGCAGCTGAAGGGAGGGTGGGGAAACATTGTGATCAGAAGGAACAGCATGGACCGAAGGTGATAATGAAATAAGAGGACATATTTAAGGAGCTATAAACACTTCTCATGGACAGGGTACAGGTGGGGTGCAGCACGCAAGGTTGAGAAATCGTGTTCTAAAGACTCTGGAGACCCACAAAGTAATATGTAGGAGAGGGATGGGATTGGCTTTCCTCTTTAGAGAGGTCCCTATGGAAGGAGAATGGAGTAAGTGGTGAGACTCGAGGCCTGCACACTCTTTAGAAAGTCATTGCATGGAATGCAGGTGAGATATAGTTTCAGTGTCATTGGGTGACAAAGTGAGGGACTCAGTTCATGAACTGTGACATAAGCCTAATGAGGAAAGTTAGAGCACCACATTCTCCTTAGCTCAAGTAAAGATGGCGAAGTGATAGGGAAAGGGAAGGCCCTAGACAGATGCTCAAGATGATGGATCACAGCCTCTGAACGCTCGGTGCAGCTGTCCCTCTCCAGCGCTCTCTCTCCTGTACTCCACCACATTGTCCTTCTCTGCTCTGTGGGATACCTCCCCTCATCACATAATTGAGAAATGAAGTGGAGGGCATGAGTACTAGAGAGATAGTCAAAATAACAAAGGGCAATAAAGAGAGAGAAGGAGATAAACAAAAAGAGACTTGAGGAGACGGGCAGTCCTTTCACTAATGTCACTAAGAAAAGGAAATATGAAAATAGATTTTATCTATAAACACAAACACATTCCTCTGTGTGCGGATTAAACAGTGATATCCCCTCTGGGCCAGCATGATCTTTTCTAACAGACTGAGAAATGGAAGTATCAGAGGCTTGGATGGGCGGCATTTGGTCCCCTTTGAAAAATGGGTCATATTTTTATTTTTAGAGGAACATGGGGGAGAATGCCTTCTTGATCTTGGAAACGCAGTGGCTGCCCAGCACTCTCAGGATCACATAAGTTAGGGGACTTTCACAGGGCCAATAAGGACCGGATGAGCTGGCCCTGCCCACCTGCTTAGTGTCATCTCCTACTTCTGCACCTACCTCCACTCAGGCTCTTTGACTTCCTTTATATTCAGCACTCACCCCTTGTTCATTTCCCATACCAGGCTCTCTCTCTTGTCTTTCTTCCCCTAGTTAATTCTTATTGATCCTTCAAATGACAGTTTAAACAACCCTTCCTCAGGGAACCCAGTCCTGATCTCCCTAATCAGGTCAAATACTACCTAATGGATTCTCTGAACCCTGCCTGCTTTTCTTACAAAACATCTGCCCCAGGTGTAGTTTCATGTGCGTGTGAGTGTCCCTGAAAGAGAGAAAGAGAGAGAGTGTGTGTGTGTGTGTGTGTGAGAGAGAGATGATTTGATTAATGCTTCTCTGCCCCACTTGATTGTAAATTCCATGTGGGCAGGAACCATGTCTGATTTTGCACACCATTTTACCCTTAATGTCTCAAATGAGTGCTAAATGGAAATAACCATGTGGGGGCATGGGGAAATAATGTCAGGATCGGATAAGAGGTTGAGGGAGCTGAAGCTGAAAAGTGGTGTCAAAGAGCAACTTAATCTATTGACCATTTTACCTACCCCATGTTCACACTATATTTCTTGTTTTCTCAGTGAGAAAATATGGCTATTTAAAGTTTTATTTAATTTTTTTTTAGTTTCCTAAAATCTTAGACTACATACAAGAGCACTGCTGGGTAGTATACTTTTGTTAGAATCCAAAGGCACATGGGTGTTCACGAGTCCTATAATTGTTACATTATAGATTTTCTATATTAGCTTTCAACTTGACACAAAATTAAGTGCATATTGAAGGCATATTAACTATTTTATGTAAAATCTTAACATTATTTCCTTTAGGACAATCATTGAAAATATGGCTCATTATTGAAAATCCATTTTTCAGTGTGTTTCTGTCTAACCACCACAAAAAGACTTGGTTTAATGTCTGAAGCCAAATCCCTGCTTTCTTTTGGAATTATAAGAACTCTCAGTAAATCAGAGCATGGCCAATGTCCAATTGCTAACAGTGGGTCCTACAAGTTACTCTTCTCAAGCTACCTACAGGAGATGGCCAGCATGTAGTTCTTTGGTATCTCTCTAAGAAATGTAGAGATTTATAGGTAAAGAAGATAAGATTCGAATTAGTCAATTTTTTATTACAGAGATAGTAATCATGTAGAGAGCATACTTGTTAGAAAAGAAGGTTAAAGCAAGAGATAAACTTAAATTGTGGAACTATCTGAGAATTTACCTTTTTTATATATAACTCAACTTACCATGAGCAAGTTGGCTATATCAACCTTATACAGAAAAGTTTCTGGGACCCAGACACTATTTTAAAGTCATTAGAGTTTGCGGAGTAAAAAACATTTTTATTTTTTGGGAAAAAAATATCTAATTCCTCTAAGGCTTTGAGAAAAATTCAGCTTTTGTTTATGTCTTTCAACTTCAGCCAGGATAAATGGAACAGCTCCATCGGACATCCACTGAATAATACTGGATGGTGGGAGCTAGGTTTCCAGCTGTTGGGGTGGAAGGTTACAGATCAGCAAGGGGAAGAAGCTATAATAATCCATGTAGTAATGGATTAAAGTTGGAAACATCAGAATAAACTCATGCTTTTTTATCAATCTACCAATCTATCTAACCAAATATAAAAATATTACATACAGACATATTTTAGATACACATATATACTCAGGTTAGTATACACACATATATTCCCTTGCTCTGTCAGACAAGATGGCCGAGAGGCAATGACATGCAGTAGCAATGAGCATACCTAGCACCCAAATGTTGGTTTTTAATATCATTTTCCAATGAAGGAAACCAGAGATCCTTGGATAAGTGGCTGAATCTAGGACTGGGAAAGAAAATATACAAGATGAGCCTGCATCTTATAATGCCAGAAAGTAAAAAAAACTGCTTAAAGAAAATCACACACTGATGGGAATATGTCAAAGGGACCCAAGAGCCAACTGAAAGAACTCTCAATGGCTAAAGCTGGAACAATATATGCAACAGCATGTTACTGAATTATAACCTAAAGTAGAAAATCCATACCCATGGGTCCATACTAATACTCACAAATGATTAAGATAAATATATAAATGGAAGAGAACAGACAACTCTATGGAGAAGAATTCTAAATATTTTATGTAGGTATTCTGCCTTCAAGGAGGTTGAGCATAACTCTTTCCTCCTTAAAGTGTACACTGGTCATAATGACTTCTTTCTGAAGAGTATAGTATGAAAATAAAAAGAATAAGTTTACAGTGGAAAACATGACAAAAAAAAAAACACCTCAACTAGGTGATCAAGGTTAACATCAATAGCAGTAAGTCATTTTGATAGTGTGATGGAGATGGCACTTTACCCTCTGTGGTCTTCCTCCTCAAAATACATAACCCCAGTCAATAACGAGAAAGAAAAACATCAGAAAATCCGAACTTTGAGGGATATTCTACAAAATGCCGGACCAGTACTCCTCAAAACTGTCAAGGTGATCAAAAACAAAGAAAATCTGAGAAAATGTCAGCCAAGAGGACTCTAAGGAACCATGATAACTAAACATAATGTGTATTCTTTTCTTAGAATAGAGAAAGGATGTTGGGTAAAAATAAGGAAATATGACTCAAATACAGACTTTGGTTAATAATACTATATTAATATTGATTCATCAATTATAACAAAAGTATCATACTCATGTAAGGTATTTACAACAATAGAGGAACGTGGGAATGGGGTCCATGCACTCTTATTGCATTTTTTCTATAAATCTAAAATTTTAAAACAGGAAGTTTATTTTACAGAAAACCTAAAAGGCTATACATTTACTTTAAACTGGTAGAATTAAATAGTAAGATCTAATCTTACTGATATAAGCTGATATTTAATTCTCTTAAACAAAAAGCCACAGTATTCTTCATGTATTAACCTCTATGACCAATTGCTTTCTCCACATTTCTTTTTTTTTTTTTTTTTAAAGATTTTATTTACTTATTCATGAGAGACAGAGAGAGAGAGAGAGAAGCAGGCTCCCAAGGAGCAGGGAGCCCGATGCGGGACTCGATCCCAGGACTCTGGGATCATGACCTGAGCTGAAGGCAGACACTTCACCATCTGAGCCACCCAGGCGCCCTTCTCCACATTTCTTTAGAAAATATTAGCTCAAGTTACACATCACCAATTCAAGCCAGGTTACAATGTTAGGGAACTGCTGAACATAGGATTCATTTAAAGAAGAGTTTACTAAAAGGCAGGAAACATTTACGTGAGATATGCATTAGCTATACGAATATATCTTTCAAAGGGACAAAGAAGAGTCAAGAATGGTTTAGTGTTCTAAGATACAAAAAAAAACACAGCATAAACTAGGGAAGAAATGTGAAGTTTTGTTTTGTTTTGTTTTTTTAAGATTTTATTTATTTATTTGAGAGAGAGGGAATGAGAGACAGAGAGCATGAGAGGGAAGAGGGCAGAGGGAGAAGCAGACCCCCTGCTGAGCAGGGAGCCCGATGCGGGACTCGATCCCAGGACTCCAGGATCATGACCTGAGCCGAAGGCAGTCGCTTAACCAACTGAGCCACCCAGGCGCCCGAAATGTGAAGTTTTAAACCAACCAGAAAAAAAGATAAATTTCATCAAACTGTTATTATCATTTACTCTTGTTTTTTGATCCTAGCAAACAATGCACATTTGGTCCTCCCTACATCCTCACCTAGACCCATGCAAACTATATCTCATGAAATGCTGCTTCTGTCCATGAAAGCAATCCACAGCCATTCCGGGGTGAAATCTCTGTTATCTCAGGGGCACTCACTAGTTACATTTCAGATTCGCAGCCACAAAGAACAACTCTCATCCAAGTACCAGTCCTTCAATTACTGCATTGTGTTCTTTCTTCAACTGCAGTCCTTCACCCACTTTATATGTGACAAGGCGTGAGTTTGCTTCCATCCTTGTCACCCCTTGGAGTCATCTCTAATAGGTGTGCAGCCCCGAGGTGAACACAATCCTCCAGCTGATGTCTGAGTGATTCAGGGTCATGTGCACTCATTAGCTCTTTATTTTGGGTCATCTGAGTTCTAGGAAGGGAGCCCAATTATTACATTATTACTTCAAAACTGGATGAGAGATGCAAATACTACACCATCTGTGATTACTGTGAAGGAAGTTAGTACATTATTCTTTGGTTGTAAATATCATACTTGGCTGCCTGGAAGCCCTCCTATGATGACCCAGTCAGAGGTACTCTCAGATGACACACAGTCCATCCTTCCTTTACTCTAAAAAACCCCCCCAAAACCAAACTCCACCTTCTTCTTTGTTTGTTCTAGCTATACAGATACAAAATCAGAACCGAAAGTAATGGTGGAAAGTGAGCACTCTTTAACCTCAGTGCTTAATTTATTAGTATTTTCTCAACATCTTCAAGTACATGTATAAATTCCCATGAGAAATATTACTGCCTGTCTCATAATGATGTCATACAAAATTAACAATTTAAGGACGCTTTAAAATTCAAGTGCCAAAGAATGTATTTTTCTAGTTTTTTATAGAAAATATGCAAAATAATACAAATTTCATTTGTAAATTGTGAAAACTGTGTTGGAACAAAATGATTTAATGCAGATGATAGGTTTCTTTGAAATGCACTTAAAGTCCTGTTATTGATCCATCTGATTCAGTTCCATCAATTCTATTGACCAAGATACAGATATTTTAAACATTAATGCTTTCAGGAATATACAACACTAATAAATATGCCAAAAATGAAAAATATCCAAGAAGAAAATAAGTAGTGAATGCCAGCTAAATTTCCAACTGAAATAAGTAAGCTACTCAGTGATATTATTGGTATCTTTAATCTAGAAAGATGAATCACATTAGGTTTAGAAGTTTATTTATAGCGGACTTAGATTAACTAATACAAGTAACAGCTATAGAATTTGTAGATCGGTATCAGAGGAGAAGAAAAACATATTAATCAAGTAGACATGTTAACAAAATAAGAGATTAGCCAGGATTACATTTGAATAAATTAGCAGAGGAAAAAGATATCCATAAAAATAGCTAGTTTTAGGTTCCTTACAAGAAAATGGTCTGTTTTGCCGACTAATTCACACAAATGTCCAAGAAATAAGTACTCAATTCTACTCTTCATATATACTCTAGCATATATGAAACAACAATTTGCTCCTCCCTAAAGAATTTTTATTTGAGACTTTTTTTTTTTTTAAAGTAATGTGGGAATGAAGGAGAGGCTCTTCCATGCTAGACAGAAGGTTCCTACACACAACATTTTGTTGAGGCAAAGCACAATGCAAAAGGCACCAGGAACATTAATTTAAGAACAATAGACACGAGAGGCGCCTGGATAGTTCAGGCATTAAGTGTCTGCCTTCGGCTCAGGTCATGATCCCAGGGTCCTGGGATCAAGCCCCGCCATCGGGCTCCCTGCTCAGAGGGAAACCTGCTTCTCCCTCTCCCCCTGCTTGTGTTCCCTCTCTCACTGTGTCACTCTCTGTCAAATAAATAAATAAAATATTAAAAAAAGAAGAAGAAGAATAGACATGAAAGGGGCACCTGGGTGGTTCAGACAGGTAAGCATCCAACTCTTTATTTCAGTTCAGGTCATGATCTCAGCGTCATGAGATGGAGCCCCATGTCGGGTTCCTCGTTGAGCCGGGAGTCTGCTTAAGATTCTCTCTCTCCCTCTCCCTCTGCTCCTCCTCCTGCCCATGCTCTCTCTAAAATTAATAAATAAATCTTTAAAAAAAGAAAGAACAATAGCGCAGGCTGATGTGCTGGTTGCTTCCTGAACACTGTACTCAGCAGTTCTGGGGCACTCAGTGATGAATAGGTGTGAAGAATAGGGTTCTGAAAAGCCATTTCTTTGGAAATTAAACCTTTCCCCCCCCTTTTATCTTTTGCCTGTCTTGACTGAAGCTCTAAAGAAACCAAGGCTACAGAAGGTGTGGGAAAACATGCAACTCAGATTACCCAAAGGAGACACTCATGACGAGTCTAAATGAAAACAGATTACAGATTATTTTTTTTAAAGATTCTATTTATTTATTTGAGATGAAAACAGATTCTGAGGAAAGGTGGGGGGTGGGGTGGGGGTCACCATAATCTTCAAAATTCTTCTGATATGTATTGCTTTCAAAGCAGTGGATTTTCTCAAGGTAAAGCTGTTTGATACAAATGAACTCATCTGCCATTCAAAGATCTTTTACTCATCATCAAGTCAAACACTTGACTATTCTAGCATTAGAATCAAATTCTTAGTGTCAATAATGTAATAGCCAATTCACCTAACTTGGATGTAAATGAAGAAATGATAGGAAAATAGAAAAATGCATGGAGCCTTTATATCCTATATTCCACAATTCCATTCTTTTTGGTTTATGTGGTATTTTTAAACACTATCCAAGGAATTGTTTTGGGGGGAATATAGGTAACAGTCCTTTCACACATTCTTAACCAAAAAAAAAAAAAAAGCTTATTTAAACTGACCTAATAAATATAAAGGATTTCAAAATTTCCAGAAGCCTTGGTCTTTGTCTATATACTCATTTCCAGGCTGCCTGTCGTTTTATAATCATTTTCCTGATTTCCACTGTGCTTATCATATGAATTTATGCTTGAAACATTTCAAGCACAGGGAAGCAATTTTGTGAATTGACAAGAACTGATAGATCCCACTGGCCTCACTCAGAAGTTTGACTTCAACGTTCTTACACAACAAAAGTCCACAGACTCCAGAACATTTGCCTCTCAGCTGCAGATCTCCTTAAAAGTCACACCAGGCTGCATCACTGTATACTACTTTTGCCGTTACAAATGGAACAGGAGTCCCGATTCCAAAACCCGGCTATGATAGGCCATGAGAGGCAAGAGTGTGGGAGTGTTTCTAACTCCAAGATAGTCACTTGGAAAGACAGAACTTTTTTTTTTTTAATATCATAAACGTATTTTTATTCAGATTGTCCTTTTATGAATATCTCAATAGTTTCAATGGCATTTAATGAAATTTTGAAGTCTCATGTATGGAATTTCTTTCAATCATTAACTGACAACAGCTTCTACAATTTTCAAACAGCTTTTAAATATACTACAACTTTCACAGAAACTTGTGGGGAAGGAAAAGGACAGGAGGGGAAGTAAAATGCATCAAACACCTTACGTATATCAGGTGCTATGATTTTTATGTAACTCATTCTTCATGTGCTTCCATAGGACAAATTTCCCTCCAATCGGTATCAGAAGTAGGGGTGCTTCCTCTGAGCCACTGAGTTGCTTATATCTAGGGACACTGGGATTTGTATGTAAGCTTCCCAATGTACAGTAGATTCTAGAAAGCTTAATGAAAACTTCTATTTTTTATTTTTTAGAGAGAACTTTATATTTCATCTGGTATACCTGTAAACTTCATGGACTGCTAAAGGCTTAGAAGCTGGAGGGTTCTCTGTTTCCCTTGAGATTTAGACAAAATCAGTTTGGACTTCCTAATTTCATGACCAGTAAGAGTCCCAAAACTCAGCCTTTGATCTGTGATAACCTCCTAGGGGCAGGGCTCAATGACCTCTCTTGCTAATCTAAAATGATTCCTTTTAGATTTGCAAACCATGAACACCACCAGAAGCACTGACTTACTCAGGAAGGCCTGAAGTGAGACATACATACATTGATGGTCTTTTTTTTTTCCCCTTCTCTCTCTCTCTCTCTCTCTCTCTCTCTCATTGCTGGGGAGGGTTGTTTATGGACAGAGTACACATAGTTCTCAGCCTTCCTTAGGCTTCCCATCTCCCTCACCTGTCTGCTTATCTCCCTTCCTCATCTCCACCATTCTACTTGGCTCTGTAGGACCAAAGTCCTCCTCTCTTACACAGAGTGGCTTGTACCTTCATTTCACCTGAGCACCTACCTATGGCCAAATTCTCAGGGGACTCTCTTCCTACCCGAAGGGCATCTTCAAAGTATCTCTTCCAGTGCAGGAATTTCTCTTCCCCAAGGTTTTGGTGTCCTTTGTTCAGGTGATATAAGTGTCTTCACCGCATTACATATGTATGTAAGTATTAACATTATGCCTTGTTTACTTTGCCCCTCCCATCACTCTCCCCTATAAATCATAGTTATATATCTTTGCTGGCTGCCTTAAATGCTGCCTGGAACAAGGCAAGTTTTAAACAAACAAATAAGTAATAACTTATCTCACTGAATCCTGACAACAAATCTGGGTGATTGGTACTGTTGTTGTATTTTTCTTTTATGAATGAGGAAAGCGATGCTCATGAAAGTCGGGTGGTTTGCTCAAAATCAATCCATCAACATCTGACTTCAATCTGAACTTAGCTCAGATTGAAGCATGGGCTCCTTCCTTGCATCATACAACTATCTGCTAAGAGAGATGGGTATGAGACCTCTCAAATGCTTTGTCACAATACACGTGCTATTTCTTCTTCCTCGCCACCACCTCTCCACTCCCAGATTCTGATACTCCTTGTTACTAGGATGGGAAGATGAGGGCCGGATAGTTTTTTGCACACTCTCGCAGGCATTTCTGGTACTATACAACTATCTCCCTCTAAAACACCTTCTCCAACCCTCACCATGCCCATCACTTAGAGAAAGACAGGTCTAGATCCTTAAAATGTTGAAATTTCAGTTAACTTTCCAGGATATGATCTTACAGAAAAATACATAAATATATAAAATAGTTCTTGATGTTCTTCCATAAAAAACATGACTAAGTCCTTATTCTAATGTGCAAAGGGATTTCAAGTTTTTAATTATTATTTATCTAGTAGATATGGTTGAGGTTTTAAGTAAAATATGAAAAATATATCACACTCTACCCATTTCATAGTCTCAACTGACAAATTATTTTTCACATAAGATGCCAATATTTTCAATATTTCAAATATCAATATTTTTCTTGAGATGTCACTTAATGTTTACTTTTGACCACAACTAAAATCAAAACAAGAGCAACATGAGAAACTAAAGAACAACAAAAATTTCAGATGATATTGAGCACTTTAGATTCAAGAATCTGGCAGATCCTGTTAATTGAGCACCTACTTCTTGAGGAGAACTGTAGTAAGCATTTTACATACAGTATCTCATTTAATCCTTACAGCGATATGATGAGGTAGGGTTATTAGCCATATTTTCTGGATGAGGAAAAAAGAGATACAAGTAAGTTATACCAGATCATAAGTTGCTCAAGATCATAAAGCTCCTCAGTGGAAGAACAAGGATGCAACTATGGTTGTCTAACTCCAAAACCCACACATTACTGTCTCTCAGTATTTAATATGCTTACTATGTATGATGTGGCCAAGTTTGTGAAAAAGGCAAGAGATATGTAAGACATAGATATTTTTGTTTAGCCCTAAAACTTGTGTCAGTTATGGAACCTTACCAGTCAGCAGATAGTCAAACACTAAATTGTGCAGTCTTCTTTATGTTAATGGCACTTTGAAGAAGTGACCTATCTGAAGTCAAAGAAGGTTTCATGGAAGAGATGAACTGGTGGAAACAGGAAAACCTTGAAGGATACAGGTAGAGTTTTGATAGGCAGGGCGGAGGGCAGAGTGTCCCCTGTAAGGCAATCAGATGGGTTTCTTTGGGAACGCTGAGGAGACTGACATAATTAAAGAAGAGGAATTTGGTTCCAGAATCATGAGAATTAAAGATAGATTGGTGAGACACAATTACAGAGAGCTTTGAAGGACAAGCAGAAAAAAAATCCACGTGTTAAATCGTTCACTCATTCTGTAAGATCTAGTACATGGGCCAGAGAAAATAAAGAGAACAGATTAACACAGAAGCGCTGAAGAGTTCTGTCTGTAGTCCTGCAGCGATCACTATCAGAAGCCTGCCTGTCCATATCCCTCTGGCAATACCATCCTGATGGAATCCTAGTCTAAGCATGGGCAATTCTCCATGTAAGGTTTGGCCTGTGTGCAGGCCAGGCTGGAAATGCCAGGAATTAATTCATAGAAGTAGCCATGGCCCCAGTGAAGATGAAAGTTGGATGATAAATTCTCCAGTGTCCTCATTTCTTAGGCAGGACAATTCTGAAGCAAGTTGTACATCATCTCCCAAAGATCCTAATAGGATTGAATCCAGTTGCCTATCTCAGTTACCTGAGCATTAATGTGCCCTGTATGGGCCTTTTTCTTTCCTTTCCTGTCTCAGTTCTCCACTCCCCCACTAGTTTTTCCTCAGATCACCTCCTGAATAAATGATTTGAACTTGAATCCTGCTCTTGGGGCTTGCTGCTGAGGCAACCCAACCCAGTACTGATAAACAATAGCTCTAGTAACGACCAACCGTGGAAGAGCACCAGTATGCCAGATACCCTTACCCTTCTAAGCACTTTACATATGGTACAACATCTCATCCTACCAACAGCCTCTGAGGTACACACTATTATTGCTTCCATTTTACAGATAAGGAAACTGAGGCAGAGGGAGATTGACTAACCTTCCCAGGGTCCCACAGCTAGGAAGCTTGGATCCAGGTTTGACTAAGGCACTCTGGATCTAGAGTCAGTGCTCTTAACCACTAAGTCAGCTGCTTCTCTGTAAGTGGATATAAACTACTGCAGAGCAGCACAAATTATGCTCTGGGAAGTACAAGAGTCTCCAAAAGAATAGAAGGGTGGCTTCACTCTACCTAGAATTCAGGGAAGGCCAAGCAAACCAAATTCTGATGGATTAGAGTGTTTGCCACGGCAAAAGGCAAGAGGGTGGGAGTGCCTTCCAAGAGGAGGTCCATCACACAGCAGGGCAATGTTTTCTGACACCACGGAGCCCCATCAAGGGTGCTAGCAAAGGGTGGAGGGAGTCATGGTGGGAGGCTGCTGATTAGCCAGGCTCCAGCTTCCCCAGCCCTTCTTCAAAAGTGCAGCATTTAGGGCGCCTGGGTGGCTCAGTTGGTTAAGCCTTCGGCTCAGGTCATGATCCTGGAGTCCCGGGATCAAGTCCCGCATCGGGCTCCCTGCTCAGCGGGGAGCCTGCTTCTCCCTCTGACCCTCCCCCCTCTCATGCTCTATCTCATTCTCTCTCTCAAATAAATAAATAAAATCTTAAAAAAAATAAAAGTGCAGCATTTATGCAAAGCTGCTCCTCAACACCTCTCAGGTCTCCATTAGGTCACTGCCAGAGCTTTTATTTGACGGAAGGGTTCTGTGACTTAAAA
>NW_023270426.1:35140923-35170097 GCF_011800145.1 Mirounga leonina
GTCACTGCCAGAGCTTTTATTTGACGGAAGGGTTCTGTGACTTAAAAATACATGTTTGTAACCTCTATGCTAAAGAATGTATATACTTAAAAACTCATATATAGGATTATGTACTGTGGAATAATGAGGGGAGTAACACTAATACTAATGGTGGCTGGCATTTATACATGAAGTTAGAAACGTAGAGGCCAGAGGATGCAAGGCCTTATGCTTGCTGCCTGTATGCAACACACAGCCAATACATTTTTGAGGCAAGACAATATATACAAAGGAGATGATTCTTTTAGAGTGTGATTTGACAGTGCAAGATGGATGAGAAGAGAAGAGCCACAGGTGGAGGCTGGTCTGTATCTGAGAGCTTTGTAGCCTATCTTTTGGAAAAAAAAAATTTTAAATGTAACATAAGTGTTATAAATGAAGAAACAGACTATGCTATAAATGAAGAAAGGGACCAGCGGCAGAGGTAATTTACACAATTTTGCCTGGCCAGAAAGATAAAACATAGATCTCTTCAAGAAAAGAAGGACTGCTGTAAATAAAAGCGAGAGAACTGGTCATTAGTTTAAAGAAATAATTAGTGTCTTAGATAAGGAGGTGATTTGGAGCAATAGCATGTGGATTTTGCAGGTCAACACAATTCAGCAGGATGGCTGTCTTTGCAAATGCAGTTCAATTCTCCCAAGTATCAGAAATTAAGATGTGCGGGAATTATTCATGCTCAAAATGACAGTTTTTATAGAAATTTTACTTATCCAAACACACGGACTATCTGCTGGGAAATAAAAATAAAATAATCTTGAGAGCACAAAATTCCCGGCACACAAATTTGGAAATGTAATTTTGCACTCTAAAGCACTGATTGAGCACTTACTAGGTGCCAGGCACTGTGCTAGGAACTGAGAATCTAATGATGAAGGACATGAGTAAGACAACCCCTAAAGGCAAATTCATCCTGCATGAAGCAGGACCTGATTCAAAACTGGAGAGCATAGCAACTTCCCAAAGGTAGGTGCTTCTTGCAAAGATTAGAGAGATGATGAGGAATGCATTCTTCCCCATAATTCAAACTCAACCCAAGGCGTTGTCTTTGGTATATGCCGAAAGGTTCCCAGAACGTGACACACCAAAGAAGCAGTTTTGTCCTCCAAGCAATCTAGAGCTATGGGCAGTCCTAGGCTGGAGGAGCCTGTAACTGAGCAACCAGATTACCCTTGGCCACCTGGCTACCCTCTCAGAGCCTTGTCTCCTGATCTGGGTCGATAACAGTAGCTGCCATTAATTGGTTACTTACTGAGTGGCAGGTGCCCTGCCAAGCACATGACAGGTTTTCTCATCTAATCTTCACAGCAACCCTATGAAGTGAGAACTATTTATTGCCCCCAGTTGACAAGAGGCGAAACTGAAGCACAGAGAGGTTAGATAACTTACCAGAGGGTGTACCCTTGGTAAATGGATAGCACACCCTCAGGCATGAATTTTGGGAGCATCTTTCCAAAATCAGATAGTTATATGAAAAGCTTAGTCCACACCTGGCACTACAGAACCTTTTAAATGTGATATTATTATCTTTATTATATGTGTAGAAGTTTGCTTGTTTCATCTCAAAACATGGCACAATAGTGCTATATGAATAATGCAAAAAATAAATTACATAATATTCCAACGATGTAATTTTTATTACTCATCCTTTTCTTTGCACAGATGCATTTACTGAGGAAAACTTTGCATCGCACCTACTGGGTGTGACACTGGGCCAAGTGCTGGGGCTATGAAGTGGGCAAAGTAGTCGAGGTAGCTACTCATGAACAGAATGCAGTGTGATTGGTTACTATGAGTTCTCAAAGGTTAGCCCTGTCACAGAGAGTTCCTTGAAGCAAAAGGACATGCGGTGAAGGCTTCACAGAACGTGGTCATCCTTTAACATGGTGACATCCTGATCTGCCTTAACAGTCAACCGCTCTTAAGAATCAAACATGCACAGGTTACTTTCTAGAAGATGGGATTCTTCAACAAGTATTTTCTTCTTTTAGAACTCGAATGCTCAGGATTCCACGCCTGTTTATGACGTGAGAGGTCTCCTCCACTACCCGCAACGCTGTGGGTTTCAATGTGCCCACTCTCCACTGCCAGCTTTCCTTTCTCCTCTAAAACATCAAGGGTCGCCCCGTAATTATGTAAATCACTTGTTTTAAATTTACTGAGCAAAGACGCATACACAAACAAGCCGACAACAGGTTTCTGATACTGAGAACTTCATTCCCTGTTATTTTTTAAGACTAGATGGGAGCTAGCCTAGGGAAGAGCCTGAGATCTCTGGCCGAGAGAAGAGTGGGGAAGACATAAAAGACACATACACGGCATGTGAGATGTATTTTCTCAGCTACTGTGACTATCAGCACTAATGGGCATCAGGTTGCCATTTGACCCATGAACAAGGCTGATCTTTAAAGTATAGTTTTGTGAAGAAGGAAGTCAGCCAAATACCTAAGGCTGAGAGACTAAGGGTTTTTCACAGGAGGGGCCAAATCCTTCAGAAGGGCCTCAAGGTTAGGTCTCCGAGGAGTATGTTGATGACTGTATTATTTCTCAGCATTCCCTTCAGTCAAAGGACAGTTAAGCCTCAACAATATAGAAATGAGTAAATTAATAAGGTAAGATATAGACTCTTAGGTTTTTAGAGCACCACTAGTGATTATTTAGTTCAACCTCCTCACCTTCAGATTTAAAAAGGAAAACATGACAACTCCAAGGAAGGGAATCACGAAGTTCCCTTGTAAGTGAGTAGGACTGCTTGGGACCCTATTTAGATGTTTAGAGCTTCAGCAGAAATCCCACAAAGAAAGCCCAGACAAAGTAATTATGAGCACTGAACGCCAAGAATATTAAAGAGGAAGATCTGCTGACCTCAGAGAAAGTGCTAATGATCAGAAAAGATGAAAGGAATTCATAATATCTCCTCAACTCACTATATACTATATGATTTATAATTAACTTATAAGGTATTTTAGAAGTTCCTTTAATTTGCATCTTATATTTGACATTCTTCCCCTTGAGATATCATGGAAACATAAAAGATAATGTAAATTTATAAATATTTAAAATAGGTTATGCCAGTTCTGGTTGAAGTCATAGTAGGTTTTTTCATTTTCAGTAAGTTTCTCAGAGACGGGTGACACTTGCAAGCCAACTTCAGAAGGGTTTTGAAGAAATCTTTGTACAAGCAGGTTATATATATATATGGATTTGTGACATTCCAACATAAACCACAGAAAGGTTCTTATTAAAAAAGTGAACAAAGCTGAATCATTTTGCCTTCTCTTCCCACTGTGATTTTTATTCATTTGAAGATAAAATTCAAAGCAAACATCTTAGAGCCTCTGTTTGTCACCCAAGAGTTATTTCCAGGAAGCTCAGGAAATCTCACATTTCCAAAATTAGGTCATGACACTGTTACAGCAATCTACTTAACATGTTCTTAAAAAGGCCTCCTCCACTACCAAATAGAGAACCCCAACGGTAAAATCAATTCTGCATTCTTTGGAATCCCCAAAAATATAATCAACAGGAGAAATTCTAATGACAAAACAGCTTCCCAATTTAGTGATTAAGAATTGTAGATTTCTGCCACATCTCTGCCCCTTTTCCTGACATGATACTTTGTGAAAATAATTTTCAGTGAAATGTCCTTTATCGACTTTATCTATCCATTATCACTGACTCCCTCCATCTTGCTTGATATGCTCACACTTCCCTCCAATTCCCCACAGACACTGTTCCACAATGTGGCCATGGTCCTCCTTCTGAGATACAATCTTGAATTCCCCTCCGCCCCCCTCCAAAGAGAGCAGAGGGCATGAGACCAAAACTTCCTCAGCCTCTCCTTCCACCTACCTAAACTCTACATTATTTGCATCCATCCTCCCCTTTCTCCCTCTTATCAGGAAGGAAGTCATGTCCTTCACTGTCCTGATCCTCTCTATGGACACTTCCCTTGCGGTGTGCCCCCTGATCCTTAGAAATACCTGGTATTCCTCATTAACTACTGATTCTACTCTCCTTCTTCCTTCTGCCCCCCACTCTCTCTTTCTCTTTCTGTCCTTGTCCACAATTTTGAAAGTAGTGTGCACTAATTTTCTCTGCTTTTATAACCCCTGAAATAGAACTCACCCCAGATTTCCCTTAAACCACTCTCCAAAGTGTTGCCAATAACTACTAATTATCAAGTCCATCAGGTATTTTTTAGTTCCTCATTTCTAGACTTCTTTAAAGTATTTGGACCACCCAGTTATTTCTCCCTTTGAATGCCTATAACTTTGTATAGACCAAACATACTAATACGCTCCCTACTGTTCTATAATTATTTGCTTCTTGGCTGTTCTCCTCAAGAGTCTCTAAGTGTCTTCAAGGCAGGATTGTTACCATACGTATCTGGGCATACCCTATTCTTAAATGAATCAGTATGTTCCACATGTTCTAACGCAATTGAGTAAGAATGACATTTTTCAGCAGCTAAGATATTGGGCTCTTTCATGATTAAAATGTTTCTTTGGCAGTTCGGCACTGGCTCGGATTTCAGAAAATGTGAATATTCTTTATCCATGCAAAAAAAATAATAATTTTTGGGATGCCTGGGTGGCTCAGTCATTGAGCGTCTGCCTTCGGCTCAGGTCATGATCCCAGGGTCCTGGGATCGAGTCCCACATCGGGCTCCCTGCTCAGCGGGAAGTCTGCTACTCTCTCTCCCTCTGCTGCTCCCCCCTGCTTGTGCCCGCTCTCTCTCTCTCTGACAAATAAATAAATAGAAATCTTTTAAAAAAAAATAATTTTCAAGACTTGTAATTATAACATCTTGAAGAAAATAATAACGATGGTAGCAAAACTCAAAACTTCAATGACGTTTTATCGTCAGCAAAGCACTCTCAAAGACCTTTCATCTGACTGTCAGAACTGCCCTTCGAGGTGGAGGTAAAGCCCAGGTCAAAAGCGGGCCAGGGCTGGGCCATTTGATCACCGCCCAACAGCACAGTAAGCAAAGTTCAGCTCACGCCTGCTCTGCTTGCTGAGTATGTGCCCAGAGGAAGGGCTGCCTTTTGCTTTGCAAGGAGGTTCTATCCATTCACGAAACACCACACTCTGCATTTCTAATTCATCTGCCCGAAGTGGGACGTCTTTCCTAAAATATCTGCCTAGAGAAGCACCTTTTCCTAATTCACAGAAAGGACCCCGCTGACCAGAGTACCCCGGGGAACAGGATTCACCTCAAATTCCTTATAAAATGTATCATTCTGAGAAAACACAAGAAGAGCTGCTGACATAGTGGAAGTGTAGGTCAGGGACTAACATGAACAGGAAGTGTTTCTCAGGGAAAGCCCACAGGCATTTGCTAGGCATCCCATGTACTTACCCAACTTGCTAACTAACACAGTGAAACTGCTTCTTTTCTCTGCTCTTCCTGCTAGTCTATTTTCCAGAAGGTCCACAGACATAGTGCTAAGGCATCTGCCACAGAACAACATACAGTGATATAAACACGCTGGGTTTTAAAATGAGGCCAGACCTGGTTTTGAATGGGTCAGTAACCCTAAGTTATAGATATGGGACCTCGGGCAAGTTATTTACCTTCTTTGAGCATTCCTTTCCTCATCCGCAAACAGGGATTCAAATCAGACCCTCCTCTAAAAGTTACTGTTGTCATTAAATGATGTATTTATGTGAAACCAGGGGGCATATACAGGGTGGGGGGTTGGGGAATGGTGTTCAGTCAATGTTCATCTCTTCTATGAAGCCCCCAATGGTTACATTTGGTACCTATATTTTAAGAAATTCTCTCAAGAGGTTTCAGCATGCCATGGTCTAGCAGTCTAATAAATTATTATTCCCCATGTGCTATGTGAGTTTCTTTAATAGTCTACTCTTCGACAGGAAGCAGAGAAATACCTGTTGCACTCATTTTCAACAGGTAGTGAAGAGCTCAGGGAGCCTTCACAAGGTCACAGATAGCATTAACACCAGAATTTAGAGAGAGAAACCTGAGGGGTTTTTTGTTTGTTTGTTTGTTTTGTATTTCCCGAGCCAATAACCTGATGGTATAGAATCTCGATTATCCATCCTTGAAACCAAATATATATCCCACAACTGCACACAATATAATCGCTAGTTAAAATATCTCATCTTCAGTATGTTTACAGGCTGGTTTCTCTAACTACTGGAAACACCGTCCACGAGTCCATTGAGTGATAAACAGGGTCAGCAGTTAATTTATGGCTTGGAGGCATTTGGAGCTATTGTAAAAATGATGGCAATGATGCTGCAGCTAGACGGGTATTGATGAGCATTCATGTTTGTGGAGTGTGATCAAAGGAGAAGAGGAAGAGGCAAAGTGTGGATACTGTGGAAGGAAAGAAGGAAGGAAGGAAAGAAGGAAGGAAGGAAGGGAGGGAGGGAAGGAGAGAGGGATGAAGGAAGGAAGTTAGTTTTAACCTGCAGCAAGTGAGAAACTGGTTTTCAGTTTCCCTCCTTGAGGTATTCTTCCTCTCAGAATTCTGAACTATTTTCCTTTTCCTTTACTTGCCTATTTTTCTCTGAGCCCAAATACCTAAACATTAGTGGAAGTTAACTCAGTAATAGCTAAAAGGGATACAGAAACAAGGCGGGGGGAGGGGGGCGGGTGGGAAGTGAAGAATTTAACAGAAGCAAAACATCCCAAATTCATAGTTAATTATTTTCACATGATAGAGAATATTTTCTTCCTTTCTTTCTTTTGTAGGGATTGTCTAAAATCTTTCTGACATGGACCACCCACTTAGCTCATTGAGGATGTAACCTATCAGCAGTTTAAAGAGCACTATTTTACTAAGTCTGCTTAGACTAAAAATTACATTTGATTTCCATAAGTTGTGGGCATGCTGATATGACTGATGCCCACTTTACTCCTCTATTATACCATTCCATAATCAACTTTTATAAAAAATGACTTATTTTTATTTTAAAAGTATAAGATATTGCTAACAGAAACTAAGAAGAACACAGCTAAAGCAATAAAAGAGAATAAAATAGAAAACCTAGGGAAAATTATATGTTTAATAGGATCACTATTTCTCTAAAGGAAAATCTTTGCTGTATTATATCTAAACCTGAATTTCTGCCTTAAACAATGGCTGACTTTTCAATCAAACCCAGGGGATTTGTGAACAAGATGAGTTTGTATAATTATGATCTCTACCTAAATTCTATTGGCCACAAATTGTATTTGGCCATACAGGAATTCAGGATCAATCTGAGAATTTGGTATTAGTATTCCAGAATTAATGGGTAGTTTTGTCCCTCAGGGGAAGAGATGGTACTGAAGCAAGATCAGCAATGACCTGAAATCTCATCAGACAACAAACACTGGCAGAAATTTTAGGTTGACTAAAATGAGCAGACTCTGTTATCTTGTGTGAGACTTTGTGCATTTTGTCCTTCACTACACAGTCATCAAACTCAATGTTTCTCCCACTCGCCAAAATTCTCATAAGACAAGCGAGGTTATTATATTGGCCAAAACATAAAACTCTAGAAAATGCAATTCTGGGTTGAGTTTCTATAGTTTCAATAAATGAAGGAAAGAAAAACTTAAAACATGAGAGTCTAAGAGGCCAGATGAGAAGGATGATCCTTGCATCAGGAATCAGGCCAGCTTGCCTTTCTCTGATTATTTATTCATTGTGTTTGCTGTTGAAATATAGATATAGATATAGATATATATACACATATATTTATGTATTTATATATATACATACATATATGCACAAGACAGTATTAATATATTGATTTATATCTTGTTTCATTCCATAAAGGATTTAGATCAAAGAAAACAAAATGAGTGAGTACATGAGTTTAACCGTCAGTTTACAGAAGAACAATAAACCTTGACTTGCTGGAGTAAACTTTATTAGGGACCTGGGAAGGGCAAGATCAATGAAGGGATGTGGGGCCTAGAAAAAGGGAAAAGAAGCCTCAGTGTGGAGTCAAGTTACCATAATCACCCTATTTTGCCTCTTGATTGGAATCACCTCTCAGCACCATAAAGAAAGCTTGATAAAATAATTTAAACATGTAGCCTTTAAAAAATTAAATCCTAAGCACCAAATAAGTAAAAGAGTTAATCACCATCTACAGTCACTAATCCCAACTCTTCCTCAGGTTTCCTCAGAGGAGCATGTTGATAGCAGCCCTGGGCAGCCTCCCATAGCAGAGGCCTTTGGCTTCCGTTTCCCATTGTCTTCCCTCAGGGTCACTTGAGTCCATCATAAAAAGGAGGCAAAGGCATTTAAATAAAGCACCCTCCTAAATCTTAGAAGTCCACAGTTCAGTGGCATTCAACACAGACCTGGTGTTTCTGGAATAAAATTTTAGCATCTTCATAAATCAGATTACACGAAGTTGTTATACTTTTACATTAGGCAAAAATCTACAAACATATGCTTGGCACACTATGTTATGTCATTCTTGTTGGACCCCTGAATATGATTCTAGGCCACAATGCTTCTGAAGAGTCCTCTTAACTGCTCCTAAATGAAATTTAAGTTCCTAGAAAGTGGACTTTTTCATTTCCCTTTTTCCAACTATGCAAGACGAGCCATTCCTGAATTGCCTCCACACTATCACTATATTCTCACAACCAGCCAGAAGGAAAAATAAGAAGAGCTATATAGTACTTATTTACCTAGTGAAGCAAACCCTAATCTTTGTTTGGCTTGGAAGGAAAAAGGTCAACAAGTGTAATGGAAAGAAGCCTTTGCAATAAAATTCTTCAGCAAGTATTTATAATGTAGCTTTAAACAAGAAAAGCTCATTCTTCATACCACTCTCTTAGCACTTATGGGTTAGTGTTCTATTAAGACAAGTAAAAAGACCACTTATTAACTTTAACTTGTAACCAATAAACAATGAATTTGTAATACTATTGCTCAATTCTCAACACACTAGCCCTAGGGAAAGAGGATGAGAGTCCAAGGGGGAGCAGTATACACAGGCTTCTACTTGAATCATTACCTCTGATAACTGTTTGAAGACTACTCTAGATCTCAATTTTCCCTCCTTCTTGCTCTTCAAAAAGCAGAGAGAAAAAGAGCACGCACCTCTTTGTCCTGCCTATCCAAAGGGGTTAGAGCCTTCCTAGAGATGAGCCAGGCTCATCAAACCAAGGCACACATCTCCTTTAAAATGTTTATTAGTCCCTGGCATTGATTTGTTGCCAACTTCTGATCTGCCCTTTGTGAAATAAAAATAATAATAATAATAATAATAATAATAATAAAAAGAAGAAGAAAGGAAAAAAGACCAGACCAGACCTACATGTGAGAATGAGGAAAGAGAGCCCATGGAGATGAAAAGGAGAAAAACTTGGCAAATCCTTTCTTCTCAGCACAGTAATTCATGAGCATGGAATCCAGTCCAATAGGGACTCTTACAGTAGGACAAAGGGAGGGAAGGTTTTCTGTCAACAAACACCTAGAACCTCTTACCGCAGTATTGAAAGGTGAGGTTATAAATAAGAGGAAAACAACAATCAGGCAAGTTGAGAACCAAGCACAACATTAATTGGGTCACCTGGAAAAAAACACCACCTTCTTCCTTTGAGGTCAACGTCTTACTAATGAATCCTTCTAAAGGGCCCAGGCAAGAATAGATCTACAGAACACTCACACTCCACACTGGCTCAGTTTGGCCACCGCAACAACAGCAAACCCGCACACGATGCAATGAAGTATATGAAGGGTTACCGAGCTTCAGGCACAAAGGAAAACCACCAGGACTCTCAACTTCTCTATACAGCTTTCAAACATATATATTACAGACCTAGAGGAGCATGAATAAGCACATTTGCATTCTTTCAAAAACTACAGAGTTGAATAGCTCATTTCTTTCCTGTTAAAAGTACAGGTGAAGTAAATGTAACAAAATATGAGGTGATTATAATGTTAGGTATTCAAAGAGTACCTGCATCCTACCTATTGCAACATAAACAAATGGACACCAACAACCCGGCTCAGGCAGAACAAAAACTGTTGCTTTAGAGCAAGGTACACTTTCTAGAAATGAGACTGGTAATTTCAGCCCTAAACAAATTGCAATAACTACAAAATTAACCTTGAACAAAGGCAGAGGAATAGAAGAAAAAAAAAAATATTTGACAAATGCCTACTACGTGCCGGGGACTGTTTCCAAGACCTTCTTACTTTAAGGTTAAAGACTATTTATGTGATTGATTCTATAAGAATGACAAGAACCTTATTGCTGATGCCAGAACCTCACCATCAGGCCCAGTAAGGCCTTAGAACCAAAGCTCCCACTGAGTTGGGAACTCTGGTGATGCACTTGGAAGGGGGCCATTAAGGTTTGCAGGCATGTCACCCAGACTTCCTCCCAAACACATTAGAGATTGGGGATGGTGGCTCTGTAAGGCAGAGAAGGAAGATACGTCACAACGTCAGTTCTGGATGTATCTGGTAGTGATAGAAAATGAGTACCTTCCCAGAGTGACAGAGGATGTCACCCACCCTTCTCTACAACTGACTTTTAGCTAACAAGCTCAAACATCTATAACAAACCAGCAGATGATTTTGGCAGAGCCTTAAGATACCAGGAAGCTTTCATTTGAGACACTGTCATAAAACCAGTTAGAAAAGCCCTCAGAGACCTCTATTTTGATATTTATGACTTATCTTGAGACCACCCAAAAAATTTACCTGGAAAACATATTTTCAAAATCAGACACGTTGCAGTATCCAAAGCAAACCATGTTAGTGACCACAAAACCTTAAAATGTGCCTTTCTCAAGCACTGACAAAGTTTTTACTATGAGATTTAAATCCAGTCAACCCTAAAGGTGTGGTTAAAAACAAGCAATTTTAAAATAATGAGCTCTGTCCTTATAATACCCTCAGCAATTATTTCCTATACACATTTATTCATAAACTCTAGTAAGAAATGGTACATGATGTCATATGTCCTGAAAGCTTAATAAATTGCATTGAGCCTTAATACACAATAAAATATCAATGTACTAAGCAAATTCTTTAAGTCTGAACACTTGATGATTCATGTGTTAGAATTCTATTAAATTGGTTCATTCCAGTGGAAATATTTCTACATAGTTATATTAGAATTTATATAGCTACTTAACTTCTAAACAGTTAAATTCCTTAAATGTGAGGCACCAACACATTTTAGTATTATTTTAAAACTGAGTCAACATTCTAAGTTTTCCCTTAACCTTCTTTTGGAAAATTGAAAAGACCTAAAGGTAAGCAAGTTGACATTAGACATTAGATATCAGAAATACATGTGTGTCCTTCCCCAGGGAATTTTCAAATAAAACAGAAAAAAAAATCTAAACCTCCCTTTTTCTTTTATTTATTAGTTAAATACCTGCCATTCTCAAAATTATTGGGTTTTTTTCTCTATGAAATGTTAGCAATTGTAAATGTCCTCATATTAGAATTCTTATTTTGGGATGCTTTTATATTAACAAGTAATTTGTTATTGCATAACCATTACTTTCTCAGACAACATTAGGTTTTAAACATGTTTTACTTTTCATGCTCACTTGATACCAATATTCTTGTTCAAGAAAAATTCGCCTCTGGCACCTGTCAAGGAATTTTTAAATTCTGAGTTTTACAAACTGAAGGAGGGGTATTGATTACTCACCATATCCAGGAATGCCTTCTAAAGGGGAAATTATTCACGTGCATCATGTTTGCAGATCTTCTGTCATTAATATTTTCCTTGTCTCATATGTTACATGTAGTGATTTTCATAGATGAATTCCAACTCTCCTGTTTGAGCAGCTATCATGGGCAATTATTGCAACAAGTATTGAATTCCAAAAAAATCCCCCCCAAAAAACAAACAGCAACAACAAAAGCCCTTCCAGGATTTGGAAAAAGAAGTATCACAGAGCACTGCAGGTATGGGTCCATCCATTTAGGTTCCACTAGTTAGTCAACACACTAAAATAACCAGTTCAATCGCTAATCCTAAATGGTGGCAAATATTGTCCTGGTAAAATCCAACTGCCTAGAGTGTAAATTAATGCATCCTCTCAGGAAGGACTCTGGAATGTGGGAAAAAAGGAGTCAAAAGACAGTTTCTTGTTATCCTTGTTAAAGAAGTGTTAGAAGGGAAATGGAAAACTTCAGGTTGCTTTGCCATGCTGTCCTTTAGAAATGAATATTGCTTTTTCTTCTTTCTTAGGCACATATTCATGTGTGGTCACTTTAACGCAGTGCTGCCTTCTGAGACACGTCGGACAAAGACCTGGGCAGAGGGGCTAGAAACCATGTATAATTAAAGCCAACTTCGTTCCCAAATCTCAGAATTGCTGGTTTTCAACGGTAAAAGTAGGAAGGCAAGGAGCAATTTCTGCTTTGCAGGACAGGATTACCAGTAGCTACCATCCTGACTTCAGAAGGTGCTGTCATGAGAAAATTCATTTCTGCTGCCTAACCCCATAATAAGGCTGTCTGCTCTCCTTAAGTAAAATGACTAAGCTATTGATCCTTTCACTGCAGAAACCCCTTTAATTTGTTATCCAAACCGTGTGCGGGCTTTTCATATGTTGCCTTGGAAAGAAAATGAATTTCACGGCTGCAAGTCAGACGTTGTCTAAGAATTCTTCCCCCGCTGTCTTTCTTTTCTCTTCCCTCTCTCTCTCTGTTTTACCCCAAATTCAATTCCCAAAGAGGTGTCATTTACTCTGATGCGCTGACATCTTCTGAAAGATTCTCATGCCCAAGCTATACAGACCTTGCATGCTTTTAAAACACAAAGGCAACAGGCTCCTGCTGGGGTCTCCCAGCTCCGAATTTCCAGCAGAACCTTTGGGATCGTCGCAGCCGCCTTGTCTGCCCTGGGCTGTGCCGCCCGGCTCTGAGCAGCTCAGGACCCTTGCAGGCTCCGAGGTACTGTACATTAACTCTGCAGCAGCCCGCTCCCGCTGCAGACACTGCTGCCTGACAGGGGATGTGCTCGCGTCAAGGGGGCCCTCTAGGTGGGTTCCCAGACACTGCAGCACGCCCTTGCTTGCCTCCAAGGAAGAGTGAGCCAAAGGGGTTAAAGGAACAGCTCGCCCTAAAGAGCAGATTTCTTTCAGTAAGTAATTACCAGGCAAGACAAGCGAAGCAGTAAGAAATCTGTAAATAACCTCCCAGGGAAATGACACCTTGAACAAACAGATATTACGAAGGGAGGGTTTTTGTTTGCTTGTTTTTGTTTTTCCCTTCTTAGCCAGGGCAAAGAAGGGGAATAAAAGAAGTCCAGGAGAATTTGCAAATGTGGTCACTTTGTCTCCTTTAAAAAAAAAAAAAAAAAAAAAAAAACTGGGCTACGAGTGTCTTGCTAACTTTAATGATTTGTAACCATTTGGCTACAGATGACCACACGGTAATTTTTGGACAGGAAATCCTGTGGAAGCCCGTTCTGCGGAAGTCGGGTTATACTTCAGTTGCAATTGCGCATGCCATAAAGCTGCTTGTTTGATTAGGGGGTGTGTAGATTTGAGGAGTGCTGAGATAAAGCATTGCAATGCCTATGGTTGATATTTTGTATTTCCTCAAGCTTACCCTTTGTTGCAAAAATTCTGTTCAACAATCCCCTGAAAGCCCCCCATCACTGTTGATGCCATTTTGGAGCAAGAATAAAATAGTAAACTCTTATAATAGTAGGTTGGCACTTAAATGGTGTTTGTTGAAGATCAGTAGGAGAATGGACTTACAAGAAGCAGTGTACTCAATATGAATGTATCAGTTTTAGGCATTTTAAAAAGCTGTTATGTAATTGCTTAATATTAAATGGAATACTGGCAACATTTAATATATCATGACATTATCTTTAGTTAAGATTCCTCTGGTGAGGCCCTGTCATCACAGAAAATACTACCCAGAATTGGGGGAGGAAGGGGTATTTCCCACAAATTCAAAACCAGGTATAAATTTAGTCTTGAAAACTGCCATGATTTGAGAAATTTTCATTTTGATCAAATGATGATCTTAATGGAAGTATTCCTGGGATGAGGAAGAACTGAATGATTCCTTTAAAAGCAGTTTGAACTTGTAGGTTCAGATGGTACCACAGCTTGAAAGAAACTTGAGAATATATTTGGGGATTTTCTATAGCCTACGCAGTGTCTTCATGACCTCCTTTTTCTAAAGGGAATAAAACTCTTCCATTAGGTCATTTGTGATCTGAACCAGAAAACTTCCATCTGAATTATTTTTGACAAGCTTCGAATGCTGGGAATCAAGCATCACAGAGTAATTCAATATTTGATATTATATGACATATTTAAATATTACTATTTAAGAGCAAGGAAAAGTTACCATGCCCCTCATGTCCACCTTCCCCAGGGCCCTGTACTAAGGATGTTATGCTATTATCTCACTTAATCCTCACAACACTTATTAGGTAAGGACCATTACTAACCCCATTAACAGCTGAGGAAATTGAGGCACTCTGATATTAAGTAGCATGCCTAAGGCCAAACATCTAATAAGAGTCATGATTTGAACCAAGAAAGTTTGTCTCCAGAGCCTGAATGAATTACCCCTATATAGTGTTAATGCTTTGAAAAAAAAAAACTATTTTCAAAGGTATTACTTTAGCCTTACAGAATCATGCTGAGGAGACTATGACATTTATTGTGCCAATTTTGGAGATGAGTCTCCAAAAGGATAGTATTTCTTCATTATCACACATCATGTTAGCAGTAGATTTGGAAGAGAATTCAGATCAATAGGTCAGTGTTTTATTTGATGATGATGATGATGATGATACGATGATGAACATGAACTTATTTCAAAACCGATACTTAATCCGCACTGTTTAAAAAGTAGGTCTCCGTGGAAAGGGGCAAGTACAAATATTTACAAAATGACGTGGAAATTGATTTTTCCTTATAATAGGTACTATTTAGTTGAAAATTCTTTATTTTTTTTAGTCCATTCTACTCTACTCTGTTCATATGCCAGAATAATGCCTATGGGCCATCGGATATCCAAAACATCTCTGAATATTTTTCAATTACCACACAGTTCAACATTCTATACTTGTTCCCATTTGTGGGCAATCGTATATGCGAAGCACTTTAGAAGTAAAAAAAATATACGAACTACCCAACAGATTACTAAAGGAGATGTAAAATTAAAATATATTTAAACCAAAAGGAGATTTCAACTGAATATTTTTTAGATGGATTTTTCTTGGCTTTTTATTTCTATTTTTATATACGCAACTCTCTATATTAAGGCATAACAAATTAGAATGAAAGGACACACAACTGAGAAGCTATGACAAATAGTAGAAAAGCCAAATTTCTGCTTGAGGGATAATAAAGAAAAAAATGTAATTTATTTCACAGTTCAGAGAACCAAGACTACATATTAATAAACAATCCTAAATTGAGTATTTTGAAAACTCAAGGCAATATATATAAAAGAATGGGCTTGCTTAGAGGATAGTAATAGCTTTTCCAACATTTTTATTCCATGTATATTAGAAACAGGGTCTTCAGTGTTAGGACTCGTATTTTACAAACTGATACTTTACAAGACTTAGTATTTTACACGTGTTCAAGAAACAACATTTGAGCAGAACTAACAGGTTTGTAATTAAAAAAAAAATTCTCAAAGATGAATAACACTGACAGTCTAGAGTAACACAAATCTATTTTTTCTACTGACTTTCATGTTCCTTTCATGGAACTTCTAAGAAATGCGAGGAACATACATAACAGATTGCTGTTATTGCTGATCCCAGCCCCGCTGAAGGAGTGCTAATTATTGGCTGAGCATCATAGATCGGCATAAGCTTGCTGAAACCCTTACAGCCATGGTGCAGCCTTAGCTCTACTAGTACAAAGGTTGGTTTTTGAGAAAAAAAAAAAAAAAAATCTTAATCCCACAGCAAACGCAAGAGTAAGCAGCCTTTCAGGGACAGACTCACATTAACCATCATCACATGAGGCTGATATAAGAACAAAAAAAAAAAAATGTCAATTTATTGATAAAGTGTAAACTGCAATCATCTAACCAGCATTTTCATGAAAGATTGTTTAGTGCTCTCAGAATCAGAGAAGTATTAACTAGGTAGTGTCACCATATCCTTTTCCAACAACCAAAATCCTCTCCTGCCCTGGCTAGCGGATGATGCTTGCAAGGGTGATGGTTTTTAACTCAATTTCTTGTTGCCCTGTGGTTTTGCAAATTCAGGGCAAGTGCAGGGCAGAGGAGGCCAGGTTTCAACCAGAGCCCCTTTGCTTCTACCTGTTTTATTTTGAGGTTTGGTTTGAAAAAGGGAGTCTGGGGGCACCTGGATGGCTCAGTCGTTAAGCATCTGCCTTTGGCTCAGGTCATGATCCCAGGGTCCTGGGATTGAGCCCTGCATCGGGCTCCCTGCTTGGCGGGAAGCCTGCTTCTCCCTCTCCCACTCCCCCTGCTTGTGTTCCCTGTCTCACTGTGTCTCTCTCTGTCAAATAAATAAATAAAATCTTCAAAAAAAAAAAAAAAGGAAAAGGGAGTCTGGTTCCTAAAAATGTTTAGAGAAACCTAATGGTAGGAATACAAAATTAACACTTTCTAGGCAAAATCTTACCTTTGTATTGTCAGTTTCGAGACTCCATTGAGAGTTCTTCAAACGCCTTCAACTGATGGGTTTCCCTCACAATGAACGTCATACAAACAATGAAGTTAGACCTTTATGCTAATACAAGCATAGCATAATACAGACACACCCTAGTTTCTGAGCTTGGGTGTTTTCTAAACTCTTCAGTCACTTATCTGATAGGGAGGGTGTAATGACTTACCTCACAGATTTCCCTGAGTTTCACTTTCAGAATGGAACGGTATTTCAGAATGGAACGGTGTTAAGGTGTATCTTTCTGTCACCGTCACATTCTGCTATAACCAATAGCTAAAATCAATGACTCCCTTTTAATGAACTTACATAATAAAAGCTCCTCTGGATTTAGATATGAAATAACAAGGATCTAAAAGGTGATCTCTTATTAATCTTTTATGAATACTAATTATTAGTTCATATATTTTAGGGACGTGTCCCATATTTTCAAAAGGCTGGAGAACTTTTGTCTTGTAGTTGTCAAATGAAAAAACTGATCCCTCTATTCTACATACTGATTTTGTATAAAAATATGTACATATGCAAATACCTCTACAAACTTTTTTAAGCACATTCTCTGTATTTGTAGCATAAATATGTCATATTTTAGGAAACAGAAGCTACAGTAATTGGCTATCTTGGGGGATATGACTTTTTCACCTAAAGTCAGAAAAACAGTATTTTTTAAAAATTTCCAATGTTTCCAATAAAAATGAAATTTATGTGCACTTCGTACATGGGTATGTGTGTATATATATACATAAAACATATATATATATGTTTTTCTCTGTATTATATATATCACCAATTAATAAAGAGGTGAGAGTGGCACTCTTTAATATGTAGAATGAAATGTAAGATGACGGCACATTCCCCACCTCTACCTCCCAGTGGAGCAGGCATTCAAAAGCAAATTTTCTCTCCCACTCTTAAAGAAAACCAATCCCTCCGGAAAGAAACAGCATCTTCCTCTGTGTATTTGTAACACCAAAAACATTGTTGGCACTCAGTAAATGTTAACTAATGTTAACTAATGACCATGTTGATAGAGATGACTTCCCACTTCTGGCAAGTTCTAGCAAAGTCTGAAGGCATTTATAACTTCAGTACATTTATAACTGAAAGAAGAGGAGCTCTTCATGAAGCCATGGTTTCCATTGCTAAGAGTCAGAGGGAACTGTGTCATGTTTCAGCAAGTTGTTAGTACATTCAATTTCTACATATTCTATAATCAAGGATACAACCACTAATTGAAAAGTGAAAAAAAAAAATCACTAGGCATCTATTTTGATCACCTAAAAGCAACAGTTGCTTTGGTAGAAATTTTCATGATTTAACTAATACAAGTCATTTTGAATCATCACCTTCTCAGTTTAAATGATAAATCAATACATTTGCAGGAAAAAAAATTCTCATATCAAACACATTTCCTAATTGGGATATTTAGAATGCTTGCTAAATTCTACTTTTAGTATTTTTTAAAGTAGAAGTGGTAGAATACCTAACGCTAGAATACAAAGAAAGCACTTAATATTTATTATTCAAAAATCAAATGTGGAAAAAATCCACAGCAGCTTTGAAAAGAAAAAGTTGAATTTGCATTCTGTCTTAGAGTCTCAAAACATGAGCCCTTAATTTCAGGCTTTGCCTTTTACTTTTTGTGTAATTTTGAACAACTCACTAAACCTCCATGAGACTCCATTTCCTTATCTGTAACATAGAAATAATAGCAAATTCATAGGCTATTGTAATTTTTAACTTACTCAGGTAAATTATAGAAAAATACTATGTAATGAAAAGAGAGCTTTTTAAATGCTGTTCACATATACTTTAAATTCAATGATTAGAAAATGTGATAAAATATAGACTCTTTACTGGGTCTGCAGCTTACTTAAATTGAAATGGAAAAAAAATAGAAAAATTCAATGAGATAATGTTTGAAGTCCCTTCTGAAATGGAATTATATTTTATTTCTACCTATAACTTTTCTAAAGGCTTTATATCATATTTGTTTCAGAATTCAAAGGAATAAAAATATTTCTCGTGTGATAAGGTTCAGCTTCAAAATATACCTGTGTTTATGAAATGTTATAGAGTCCTAAGAATTACTTGGAAAAGTATCTGAAATATTGGTAGGTGAAAAAAAAAAAAAAAGAAAGAAAAACAACGCAGATTTTCAGAGTAATATCTTAGTATGGATTATTTGATACAGTTAATATGATTTTAAATGTGCAGGTGTATATAAATATATTGATGCCAATGTAGAAGAAAAGAACCAGAAAGATATATGCCAAACTACTGACAAACTAATTACCTCTGAGATAGGGAATTTAAAAGTGGGCCTCATTAAAAAATTTACTTTTTACTTTACTTATTTCTGAATTGATTAATCTTCTCAATGAGACTATTTCCATATATTATTTGCATAATTAAAATACCAATGAGGACAAAAACATATTTAGTATTATTTTTATATTTACTGTTAATTAAGGAAGAATAGTCATTCTTAGGTTTTTTTTATTATGTTATGTTAATCACCATACATTACATCATTAGTTTCTGATGTAGTGTTCCATGATTCATTGTTTGCGTATAACACCCAGTGTCATGCAGAACGTGCCCTCTTTAATACCCATCACCAGGCTAACCCATCCCCCTACCCCCCTGCCCTCTAGAGCCCTCAGTTTGTTTCTCAGAGTCCATAGTCTCTCATGGTTCATCTCCCCCACTGATTTCCCCCCCTTCATTTCTCCCTTCCTACTATCTTTTTTTTTTTTAAACATACAATGTATTATTTGTTTCAGGTCTGTGATTCATCAGTCTTACACAATTCACAGCGCTCACCATAGCACATACCCTCCCCAATGTCTTTCTTAGTTAATATCTATGTATTGGAATATAAAACCCAAGTTTTTAATATTTATCAGATAGAATCTCTGGTAGTCTTGAAAAATCCAACCTCAAACCTCAAAGCTAAACTGTCAAATTCAAAATATATATTTAATAAGAGTTTAAATGTACCACCAGTACTATTAGCTGAATCAATAACAAGCATTAAAAACAAAAATGGATAACTAATTCATTCTTTTTCCAGGCCCACAGGAACACTGTAGCTGGGGCCAGAAGCAATACTCATTCGCAGTTGGAAGCATCAACACTAAAGTTACGTCTACCTGCACAGTGAAGCTTCTGATCACACATCTTGATAACAGTATGTGTTTATTTTACTCCAGCTCAAATATGTGATTACTTGCAAACTCTAACTCCCTAATTTTGATCTATCTTTGGTCTGCTGGTATAATCTCCTTTCTTTAGTTACATATATACTATAGTAATAGTATAGTAATATATATAATAATATATATAGTAATAATATATTTCCAACCTAATTTATTGGTTCTTTGATTCTCTAGCAATGAATTGCCATCAATCCTGGGTTTTAGTGACTTTTTAGTTGTATTTTTTGAAGGGTATATTTTCATAGTCATTTTAATAGAAAGTTAGAGGCTATATCAAAGTGTGCAAATCAGATGCCATTTAAAAGGCAAAGACCTCAACTGCTGCTCCCAATGCATATACATATGCACACGCACACACCACTGACAGTTAAGAAGATTACCTAAAAGCAAATATGACTATGATATTTACAAATTATCTATATTTATAATATAGATACTATATAGATACAGACACATGTGTATTGTTATTTCCACATCTTGTATTTACTGTATGAAGACACTAATATTCCAGTTATCTTTAAAATAGATGGTTAAAGATCACCATTAAAATGTAAACTCCAGGGGTGCCTGGTTGGCTCAGTTAGTTAAGTGTCCGACTCTTGGTTTTGGCTCAGGTCATGATCTCATGGGTCATGATATCGAGCCCACATTGAGGGAGTCTGCTTGAAGATTCTCTCCCTCTGCCCTTCCCCCCAACTCTCCTTCTCTTTCTCTCTCTCAAATAAACAAATAAATATTAAAAAAAAAAAAAAAAAAAGGTAAACTCCGCAGGGGCCCTGAGATTTTTGGTCTGTTTTGTCCTTGCTATATCCCCAGTACCTTGAACAGTGTCTGGTATATAAGTGGTCAATGAAGTATTTGTTGAGTTGAGTCAATGATTATCATAAATAAATAAACAGCTACACCAAACATGATTGTCTGCCTAAAACTCCTTCTAAAGAGCTTGCCTCCCCTATACTCTATCCTTATAAAACTTGATTGGAATATGTATGAAAACTACGCACTGCCACCTGATTCATTCACTGTGTAGTGAATATTAATAGTCTATCTTTGGAATATGGGTGGTCATAAGAAAAACAGAGACTCTAATCAGTTCTAATTTGGCTTGAACCAAAATATCATGTGGACTTGGGAGCTGAAGCTGCCATTTTGGGTCAAGTGCAAACTGATGACTAAGGAGATTGTAGCAATCACAGAGAGAAGTTCCAAAGAGCCAAACAGGAATGGAAGATGACATGGCCACAAAAAGAGGAGGTGCTTCAATTCCTGAGTTTTACAAGTCCAACAAGGCCCATTTATACGTTGTTCCTGAGAATTTCAGTGTCTTTACAGTAACTGTATTCCCTCTTTTTTTACAGAAGCTGGTCTGAGTTGGTTTCTTTTCCTTGCAATCAAAATCTGAACTAGACAAGTCACCATATAAGAAACATTACTTTGCTGTTCATAAATCCTTTCCTTCCCTCCAAAAGTAAAGCAATTTAAAATTAATACTCTATTGTAATATTGAATAGCCACAGTGAATTAGCTTGACATTGAATTAAGGATTACTTGATCAAGAGGCTTAAGTTAAAACACACACAGAGTAACTAACAGTTAGTGTATCTTCATCTATATCCACATCCAGAGGTTCTGGAGAGAGCATTCTTTTGCTATGACTGACATCTGGTACACTCCCAGTCAAAATATTAGCTTCTTTTTCTCAAACCCCTTTCACCATTTTGTTCACAGAATGTTAATGTGTTTCAGATAAGGAGGCAAAAGACAGAGAGAGAGATTAAGGAAGGAGAAAATACTGTGCGTTTCATTAGCTTTGTGGAATAAGAAAATTTAGTACTTGAAACGCATAATTCCTTTTTAAGGGAAGAAAAGGCATAGATGTTATTATTTTAACACAATCACTTAAAAGATTTAAAATATTAAAATGTATTAAAACCAGAATTTGATATTTTGGAACAACAGTTGTGAAGTCATTTTGATATAACTAAGTAAAACATTCTGTGCATTTGAGCACAAAATAAATTCAAGGCCAGTTATTAAATACTGGCTGCCTATTTTAGATAGATCCCCTCTCTTTCACCTAGCATTTTATACCCTCTACTCTATTTTTTTTTTTTTGTAAGATTTTATTTATTTGACAGAGAGAGAGAGAGAGACAGCGAGAGAGGGAATACAAGCAGGCTTCCCGCAGAGCAGGGAGCCCGATGCAGGGGCTCGATCCCAGGACCCTGGGGTTATGACCTGAACCGAATGCAGCTGCTTAACGACTGAGCCACCCAGCTGCCCCTGCTCTGTTGTTTTTAATTATGACTTGGGGATAAATTCATAATGTTCAGTATCTTTCTCTATAATTGCCATATTTCACCCCTAAAAACATCACCACAGACCCTACAAATCACTTAATAGATTCAAATGGGCAAAACATAACATAGGTCCCACAGTGAATGAGGCAGAAAGCTATTATAATATGAAATCCAATTGCCTAGCAATATATCTTATACTTTTCTCTACAGGAAGCAAGTAAAGAGTGGGAAAAAAATTCAAAGTACAATATAACCTGGTTTCATCTGTTGTTCTTAATCACAAAAAGAAAAAGAAGAGAAAAAGGATGAAGACACAAATAAACCTTACATTTTTCCAAAAAAACAAAGCAGCAAAACTGATCAAATGGTAAATTTACTGTGAGGATTTCTCCTCTTTTCCCCTTGACTCTTCCCCTTTAGATTGGTGATAGAACAAGAGGCGGAGCAAAACTAAAAAGCAAAAAGTGGACAGATGAGCATCCAGTGCTTTGTTGTCAGGACCCTCAACAAACTTCTTTGGTTTTTGAAATTCCTGCCTCATTTTTAAAAGAATGGAAGTTATACAAGGAGCAGGAACAAAGTTAATGAAAATAAAAACTCGCTTTTCTCCCTCTCCCCAGTAATTACCCACCGATTACAGGTACAGGCCAATTGGGATGAGGCTGATAGGATTGGATAGTTTTGTTCCAGAAGGAGAAGGATCAAGGGACTGTTGCAGCTCCAAACCCCTGGTGGCCTCTCCTCATTGACTGTAGCTATAATGAGCAAATGACAGTCCTAAACTCCCAGTCCAAAGGAGTCTGAAGGGAGGCAGTGTTGAATAAGGACAAGGGTAAGTGATAGACGGTTGAGTGGGATTTGGTGGGTATTACTACCCTGTACTAACTTTCCCATTTGTCTTACTTTCCAAATGACTTACAGCTTCCCACTCTTTTCAAGCAGACCTACACTGAGAGCTTTCTCCTGGAGCGCAAGTGTTTTAAAGATCAGAACATTTGTTGGACGGTGTAAATAATTTTCCTTGGTTCTCCTCTCAAATATTAGAGGACAATAGGATAAATATCCAAATAGAGATACAAATGTATTGTGGTATTGTCAGGATATTTTTTTTAAATATGTATATAACAGTATCAATATTGTAACAAAATCATTGAAAATAAGGACATGTGACACATTTTATTTGGTTTCTTAACTACCCCTTTAAGTTTTATTTAGGAAGAAAGTCTTGTGACTTTTCGGGGCACTCTTAGGCAATACAGAGCTTTATATTCACCTTATCAGCCCAGATTCTATTCAGAAATTAGAATAGCCATTCCAAATTGTAATCCAAAAATCTGAACGTGATTCAACTCACATTTCCTTGCTGCTTGCAGCGGTGGGCAGTAAGGTGAGTGGGTGGGGCAAGTCAGCTCTCCTGACTTGCCAGGTGTTGGTAGTGAATACTCTGGGGTTGAAGAGCACGGGAGGACATGATGAAAGAAAGGACAAAGTTGTTCTCCTTGAACTGGCACTGTTATAAGATGTATCTTGCATCAGGGGCCTGGCAGATGTTGAGAGCTGCCTCCTTGTCTAGTGGGCACTTTTGCGGGTTCATCAGCCGCATCCCTGCTGGGCTCCCTGGCTGCAATTCCTATGAGTCAGGCAGAGCTTTGCTTTCAAAGTGCTGCTCGTTCATCAACGCCCCACCAAGCCTCTGGTTTTCTAGTGGTCCAGTCCGTATAAACTCTTGCTGTTGGAGTCCAAGTGCTTTTTCCAGATAGTTCTCATGGGAAAGACATAAAATGGCTTTACGGCCAGCCGTCTCTCTAGTGTGGTGTACATCTGGTCCATGAGAAAGATTCCCACCACTGAATCCTCTCTCTGGGCTTGCCTGGAATGAAAGGACAGCAGCCCTCTTTGAGGGAGGGCAAGGTAGTACTCACAGCAATGCCCAGTTATCTCTTAAAAAGAAAAACAAAAACAAACGCCTTTTTGTAAATTACTCTTCTTTTCCCTCTCTGAACTCTTTTATAGTCTCAATCTGAGCTAAGGGCATTTGTATCCGGGGCCCAAATGTCATGAAATTGATTTCTGACCACCTATTTTGAAAACTGGAATTTAGGATTGGGGTCATATTTTGAGATGAGCTTCTATTGCATCTCACTGCCTTTGCTGACACTTCAGTTTTAACATTTGTAACCATGTGATTAACATCATAGTTCCTTTAGCACTCCTGATAAGCTACTCAATATCTACCCTCCCTTCTTCCTTACTGGCAGAAACCCCATTATTTTTTGTGGGAATCTACTTTTTTTTTTTTTTTTAATTTTTATTTATTTATTCATGAGAGACAGAGAGAGAGAGGCAGGCTCCCAAGGAGCAGGGAGCCCGATGCGGGACTCGATCCCAGGACCCCGAGATCATGACCTGAGCTGAAGGCAGACGCCCAACCATCTGAGCCACCCAGGCGCCCGTGGGAATCTACTTTTTGAAGCAGCTAAGTGATCAAAGAAAGAGGCTCCATACTCATCTGAGGGGTAAATCCTAAACGGTCTAATTCCATTTAATGGGCAGTAATTCATTTATGTCCCAAGACCAAACCTGCCAAAGAGATATAAAGTTAGCTGAGATGACTTCTGGGTGAAGTGTTTTCTAGAAAGAGAAGCACAAGGAACAACAGGTTCATTTTCTACCTTTGGACCTTGTGCCTGGCCAGGGCCATCATCTTGTGATAATGGGGAGAGTCAACCTGAGCAAGCGGACAACATGCTAACATGGCAAAGCAGAACCGACATGATATTCCCAAGCCTCTTAATAGCCATCCCTGGGGCACTCTACCCTGAGACTTCATGTTCTAAGACAGTAAGTTACTTTCACATTCATGTTCAACCGTTGAGTTGACGGCTCCAAAGTTGCGCCATCTTCACTAAGGTATCTTCATCGAGAAATTTCACCATGAATATTTATTGTAATCCAAACAAGGGCATTTCTTTTTTTTTTTTAAAGATTTTATTTATTTGACAGAGAGAGAGAGAGCACAAGTAGGCAGAAAGGCAGGCAGAGGGAGAGGAAGAAGCAGGCTCTCCACTGAGCAGGGAGCCCGACGTGGGGCTCGATCCCAGGACCCTCGGATCATGACCTGAGCCGAAGGCAGATGCTTAACAACTGAGCCACCCAGGCGCCCCGAAACAAGGGCATTTCTTAATAGGTAATCAAGTTAGACAGTAAAGGGAAACTTATGTTGTCTCACTTTGTCTTTCTAAATTGTGAGGGGTGCACTCATCTGCTACAAAGAGCGCTTTAAAATCAGATGTTCAAGATAATTCTCCAAATTGCAAATGCTATTCTTGAATTGAAACAACAGTTGTGATGACACCTGCGAAAACAAATGTAAATAAAAACAAAGGCTCTGTTCAATTTGCAGATCCATCATTTATCAGTAGGTTTGGCTCTCTCTTAGAGTTCATGGGGAAACCAAAGAGATCTCGAATATTACATGATATTGTCAATATTCAGGGCAACAATCACTTCCCAGTCTCAGCAAATCAGAAGATGATGTGTGTGCCAAAAATCCCTTGGAAACTGAATCATACTTAATGCTGAATTCCATTTAGAGGATCAAGCAAGAACCTATTTTACTATTCCATATTATGATGTGGGTGTGCTTATATTAAATTACTTTCAGAGAAAGACTAGGTGACTAATTTGTGACAATGATATGTTTGCAGGCTAACATGTTCATAAGAACAGCAGAATAATGAGCTAATTTGTAAAGTACCAGATGGAATTCACTGAAAGCTGGTGGCCCAAGCTATCATAATTGTCCTTTATACTCCAAGAAGACACTTCTGGCAATCCTCCACCCATAGTTTTGCTTTTGGATAGATAGGCCAAGGTATAACCAATCCTCTCCCCACAAAGGCAGGTCTCTGGTATTTGAATACACTTGCTGCCAGGAGAAGCTGGTAGTTGGGTGTATGCAGTTCTGCTTCATTTAACTCCGCTGTCTGAACGGCATTCCATAATGAGGGACCATCGATCTTAGTGTTGGCCAGTCCATGCTGTTGTTGTTGTTGTTTTGATGTTGTTTCTCCAGCAGGTCACAAACACTTAAGTGCGTTCCCATTTATACTTGGGCTGTCTCGTTTTCCTCTGCATTTGTAGTTTGCAGGCTCCAGCTCACTGAGGAAGGCACTGTGGCCTCAGTACTTTTGAGATTGCCTTTTTCATTTTTCTTTCCCTTCCTCAGGTCAATCGCAGGATGGCTTTATCCCTCTTAAATAAGCCTCGCCCTCCCTCCTTTAGGCCCAGCCAAAGCTTGAGATTGATAAACCTAAGCCTCAGTTTTGGCCCTGTCTGCATTACATCTCCTTAGCGCCCCAAGTGTACTGTAAAGTAGCTAAGGTCAGAGAACTTGTACTGAAGAAAGCAGGGGCTGCTGGAAGGAGTACCGGTTTCTGGTATGATCAGACAGACTTGAGGTCTCTTATTAGTTCATTTACCTTGGGCTCATTTCCCCACCTTCACTGAATCTTAATGTTTGCATCTGGAAAGTAACGAAGATACAGATTTCTTAGATGTGTTGGAATTACACTGAAAGGTAGAGGTTAACCACATGGCACATATGTGTTCCCCTCAAGCATTTGCCATCTAAGCTGCTGACTGCAGGGGTGGGAAGGCTGAATTAGGAAAGAAGGAAAACAATAGTGGCGAAATATGAAGAGGCCAAATGACACAGGGTTCTCAAGCAATTACTCATGCAATGTGAGTTAGCAGGATGGACTATAAACGTAGCTGTGGTGTGGCTTTTGTATCATTGCTTTAAGAAGAGCCTATAAATTAATTAGAGTAAGACCAATAACCTAAAAGATAAATGGGAAATGGATGTGAGCAAGTATCCTACAAGGAGAACTACAAATACCCAATAGCTATTTGAAAAGATGTTCAGGTGCGCCTGGGTGGATCAGAGGGTTAAGCGTCTGCCTTTGGGTCAGGTCATGAAACCTGGGTCTGGGATCAAACCCCGAGCAGAACTCCCTGCTCTGCGGGGAGTGTGCTTCTCCCTCTCCCTCTGCCTCTCCCCCATTCGTGCTCTCTCTCTCTCTCTCTCTCTCAAATGAATAAATAAAATCTTTAAAAAAAAGAAAAAGATGTTCAATCTCACTGGGAACCAAAGAAATAAAATTAGAATGAGATATTTTGCCTACATGTTGGTAAAAATTAAAGACAAAAATATCCAGAGATGGTGAGGGGGTGGGAAATAGGTACAGCCATACACAACTGGTGGAAACAAGGATTGGGAAAGACTTTCTTGGCGTACATTTTTGTAGACTTTTTTTTTTAAGGTTTTTGTTTTTTTTTGTTTTTTAAAGAGAGAGAGAGGGAGAGAGCACATGCATGCACACATGCGTGGGGTGGTGGGAAGTCTTAAGCAGACTCTGTGCCGAGCATGGGCTCAGGGCTCAATCTCACCACCCTAAGATCCTGACCTGAGCCAAAACCAAGAGTCAGTCTCTCAACCAACTGTGCCACCCAGGTGCCCCTAGTAGACTTTTAAAATTGCAGAACACAAAAAACCTCGACTGGCAAAAAGTCTATTCTACAAAAGTGACTGCTCAAGTGCAAGGGTGCATGTGCATACCCACACACAAAGATAGTCATTTTGTAATCATTTATAATAATACAAGAATCCTGTTTGTTTCTCTGACCACATGCTGAGTTCTAGAAGAAGCCATACTTTTCTCCTTCCTCCCTCCTTAGTAACTTTCAAGCCTCCAAACATATAACAGGGTTGAAGATGTTTAAGAATGCACACTAACAAATATAAAATAACAGCACATGATCAAAATACTTTCATTATGCATAAAGACAGTAATATCGATTTATGAAGTTTGTAGGATATTTGCTATTTCCAGAGATTAAAAAAAAGTATTTAATAAATGGCAATTCAAAAGTTTATTCCTTTTTTTCTAACCGTTTAAAAATTTTGGAACATTGTACAATATAGTTGATTGATACCCAGCTTTCCAACCCTATATAAAACTTACTTATATTTTTGATAATAAATTTATTTCTAAAGATTTAACATATTTAAAAAAAATTAAAACATCCCATAAAACTCTACTCTGTTTTTATGTCTGTCTTTCTTGTTTTATTCTCCACCCCTGCCCCCATGGAATACACAAAAGTTTGCTATACTGCCACACTTTCTCCAACATCTGAAAAACATTGGGAACACTGTCATAATAGGCCAAAATTGATCTCATTTACCCCAAGGATACAACATTTCTCAAATGAAAATTTGAGAAACTCCTGTTATTACAACTCCTGGGCTCTGTTCTTTCAATTAGAATCTAATTTTCTTGCAACATGGGATGTGGGGAAGGAAGATGGTGTCTTTCAGACACAAAGACCATGCTTGCGATATCATCAGGAAAGAGTGCCTCCAGATCACTTTTACCAACAGTGAGACTGACCCTCTTCAGTTACCATCTGGACCAAAGTGGCATGGTTAAGAGTATCCATTAATAAGCTGTCTGGCCTAGGCCATGAAACAGACTTAATGGAACTAACCACTGGTCAGTCCAACTTTACTATTATAGATAACTAAGATCCAATATTATAAAATGAAATACTTTATTTCTCAAGGAGAACTACACTATATAAGACAGGAAATATATATAAAACTCCTTTAATCAGTGAGAGCCCCAGATCAGGCTGGTGTAAACCATGTATCTGTATATCTTAGCTATATAAATCGAGCTGAGCTTCTCAAAAGAGCATTGTATTAGTTGAAGCATTAAAATAAGAAACTAATTAGCTTCCTTCCATATACCATTTAGAAACAATAGTGCAATATCGCATTGCAATACTGCATTGCAAATGAGGGGAGAAAGAAAAATAAAGCTAGCATTTTTAAGAAAGATTGATTTATATTTATTATTTATTATTTATTTATTTATTTATTTATTTATTTATTTATTTATTTATTTATTTA
>NW_023270426.1:35170107-35355756 GCF_011800145.1 Mirounga leonina
TTATTTATTTATTTATTTATTTATTTATTTATTTATTTATTTATTTAGTGCAAGCAGGGAGAGGAGCACAGAGAATCCCAAGCAGACTCCACACTGAGCATGGAGCCAGAGGCAGGGCTCGATCTCACGACCCTTAGATCATGACATGACCTGAGCCAAAATCAAGAGTCAGAAGCTTAACTGATTGAGCCACCCAAGTGCACCTAACATTTTTTTTTTTTTTACTCTCCTTTCTGGGGAAAGTACTGTGCACTGAGTTTTACACAAGTTATTTGTTTTAATGCTTGCAATAACCCTACAAAGTTGAATATTAACACCCCCCCACTTTATAGATGAAGAACCTGAAGAAACTAGGGGCGTTATTTATTGCTCAAAGACCCAGAAAGTAAGTGGCTGAACTGCAAGTGGACTCCAAAACCCACTTTACCCACCACACTGAGAGCAGCCTTGCCCTGCGAGGTTAGACATGGCTGGAAAGAACTGGTTGGGAGGGAGGTACCATTATAGAGACAGTAGTTGGGGTAATGATGATCATGAGCTATGTATTTAGCAAGTGCCAGATGAGATGCTAAACACCTGACTTGCTTCTCCACATGTAATCTTCCATAACAGTACAGCTAGTTGTCCATTTTCAGTGAGGAAACCAAAGCACAGAATAGTTAAGCAAGTCATCTATAGTTTATGCAGCTAGTTAATAAATCTTATGGTCAGACCATAAGATTTCATTGTTTTCTTTCTCTATACTTATCTTTTTTTCATATTTATTTCTTACAGAGGGAAAAAAACAAGTGACTTATTCTACAATTTACTGATTTCATACATGTTTGGGACTTCTACTGCCTTTCAGATAAAAAATAATGTTTTCTCCATCCTTGAGATGCCAAGATGCTATTTGGGGATATTGGGAGGTGCTTCACTGACGTCCTGCTTATGTCAACAGATACGCATAGAATTAGGCTGCAGTTTGATTCCTAACCCTATCACTGACTTTCTAAATCCTCATCAAAAACATCTTGTTTTAGTTCTTCCATACAGAAAATTAAAACAGCTAGGTGTCTTTGTTTAAAAATGCTAATACATGATTTGGCAAAGGCTGATACTTTATATTGTCTCCTTGGCTGGTGTTTGGGGATTATTCATCTAGCATTGAGTAAGCAGCCAGTGCCCAAGCCCCTCCCCTTTCCTATTTATTATCAGGCTGCTGCAGTGCAGCGTTGAGACATCTGGTCATTTAGATCATTAAAAATCAATCCAATGACCAAACATTTCTGTACATTTTAGAGAAATGACAAAAAGTACAGTATTAGATCGCTATTAACTTGCTCTGGGTTTTCTTTTTACAGCTGCCAGGAAAGTCATTTGGTAAAATTGATTAAACCAGCATGCCAAGGGGAGAGAGGAAAAGAGCAGAGAAACGTAAACACAGTGAACTTAGAGGGGAGGGTGATGTTTTTCTTGGGAATGAAATGTCACTGGGGGAAGGAGGAGGAGGCGGGTAGGAGGAGAAACCCTGCATATAGTGAGCATACTATAATTTGGGGTATAAGATTCAAGATGGTAGGATTAAAGCAACCAAAATGCAGAAACAATAGAGGCAGACAGAATGAGGAAGGAGCAAGCTATCCATGTGCTTCTAACAGACTGTCTGCATTGGTCACACTGCATGGTTTGACTGAATTAACCCAAAAGACATCACTGGTCAATGATCAGATGCTGATTTGAAGAATTCAGTAAATCAAACTCTTTCAATATCAGGAGAAGGGAGGGAGTAGTGCCTAGTTTCCTGCACAGTAGGGTTTATTTCTGAAGGAACAATTAACAAAGAAAAGAAAATAAATCTTTCTACTCTTGCTCAGTAAAACCATGAATTTGTGGAAGTTTACATATGCATTTCCTTATTTGTTATTATAGTGGCCATACATATTCCCTTCCTCCAAATATGAACTTCCTTCCCCTTACAAAATTGTATTTTCCCTCTAACATCTTTCAATGATTTCTTGATTAACCCGAAAGGAATGTGGAATCACGGAGTGCTGACAAGGATAAATTTTAATATGGGGTTTGGGCGACCATTCCACTCTTTCTAATTCCTCCCTGTATCCTATTTAAAGTCATGCTTGGCTCACATAGCTCGTGCTTCTACAGAAAGGGGCAGGAAAAACTATCAAGTATTTATTTGCTATATATTATGTCTGCTTACATTTAAAGTACAACCACCTAAACAAAAATGACTTAAAAATAGCATTTTAAACATAAATAAAGCAAATGTTCTGCGGAAGAGTGAATGTACTTCCTTGGATACAGGACATAGAAAATGTGACCTAATGTATGCCCACTGACTTAGAGAATAAACATCTAAAAACCCACCCTTTTTCATATATTATTAATTTGGTTAATTTATTATTTACACTTTATTACAATAACCCATTCCACATCTACCTTGTGTCGTATGTCAATACATGGTTCTACCTTGATCAGGTCTCAACCTAAAAATTTAAAACTTTTTTGGTAAGAACCTCATTTTAGTTTAGAACAATTTTAATCTGTTCTCAACTGCCATGTCTTGTGAGACAGTATATAAATCATAACTTAGTCATTATCTTAAGATACAGTGGCTTAGTATAAAAAGACATGGGTACTTGAAGCAAAGATGTAAGTAGTTCAGGTGAATCAAAACCTTGAGTATATGTGCATTAGCTTTTTTGATAGATCTATGTCTCAGAAACCCAATTAAAATATTTTATTTATTTATTCAAGAGAGAGGCGGGGCAGGGAGGAGCAGAGGGAGAGGGACAAGCAGACTCAGTGCTGAGCTGAGAGCCCAGTGCAGGGCTTGATCTCAGGACTCTGAGATCTGACCTGCGCCAAAACCAAGAGTCAGACGCCCAACTGACTGAGCCACCCAGGTGCCCCTCAGAAACCCATTTAAAACACACCAGGGTAAAGCAAAAAATCAACAAGTGGGAAGGAGGGAACTAAGGGAGGCTTTTAGTGGTGAGGAAATGAAATCAGGAAAGCTGGGAAGAATTCAAATGCGATGTTTTTATTTCAAAATAGGAGAGGCTTGATAATAGCAGAGGGTGGGGAGTCAGTGGAGAAAAAGTGTCAGCAGAGGGAAATGGGCGCTAAGGGTATACTGTGTCTCAGAAGGTGTGAAGAAGTGGACCATATATCTGCACGTGCTTATAGAGGATTGTCATACATAGCTTCCTCAAATACTCCATGTGTTGAACCTTCAGGGTGGCTTCTCATGAGACCTGGTTTAACACGCACAGCTCTGTTATCCTCTCCCCTGGCACCCTTCCCTTCCACTTTTCCCTTCTAGCGCTCACCACAATTTGCACTTATATATTTATCTGTCTGTTGCATGCCTATTACCCCAACTAGGATAGAAGCTGCCTGAGGGCAGGGATCCTATCTGCCGTGGTCACCCTCCCTGGTGCAGGACCTGGTACACAGATGTTCCATAAACAGTTGTGGACCAAACAAATCAGGATAGGCACAAGAATAAATTTAAAATTATCTATCTTCACTGGTGAAAATTCTAGTACTGGAATTGTCCTGGTCCCTCTTTGGCCTACCTGCTATTCTTAAACGAAGTCCTAGAATCAATTGTTACCCAGTAGTCTTTCTACCTTTGTAAGATCTTGTTGATATGTGGAAATTTTCAATCTACTGTGGATGACATAGCAGCCAAATCTATCCACAACACTAAACCCAATCAGCCAGACTGTCATTCTTACTCCGATGCTATTTAGAATGTGCAGTGAGCCACCCGATTCTACTTCCTAAAAACTAATTTCCCTAGAGCTTTTGCTCTATTATTTCATCAATGCCCCTGAGGTCAGAAACTATGATTTCTTCTCTCCTGAACAGTACAATGTCTCATTAAAACTTCTTCCCATAAGCCTGAATATTTCTTTAGAAATTCAAAGAAGTTTCAAGGATCATGAAGGACCTTTGGTTCGATATCAGCTATATTTAGTACTTTGGGAGCAACGGCACAATCAAGTTCCTTAATGACCCAGAAACAACTAATTCAATATAATTCTGATTTCTTGATTGCCAGTGTTTTTTGTTTTTTTTTTTTTTAGATTTGAAAAAAACAGTATTTGATCAAGCTTTTAAAAATGCATGTTCTTATAACATTTTTTACCTATCCCGACAACCAAGTTGGGTTATATTTATACATGAATATGGGCAAATCTGATTATCTAATAATTTAGATTATATTTTCATATTTTTATAGTTCCCGCTTCTACCTAGGGAGAGGAAGATGGGAAGTAATCATTTATTTATTCACTCAACAAATGTTTATTGAGTACCCCCATGTTCTAGGAACTAGTCAAGAGGTTGCGGATATAGCAGTGACCTATGAAATAGACTAGGGGCTTTCATTCTAGCTGGAGGAGGGTCAGAAAATCAACAAAATGAATAAGTAAAATCTATAGACATTAATACAGTAGTAAGTTTTAGGGAGAAAAATGAAAAAGAAAGATGGAGATGGAGGTCTCCACGAATAGGGATTATGTGGATATAAATATCAAAAAGAATGGAGAGGGAAGGCCTCACCAAGAAGATACTTGAATAAGGAACGAGAGATGTGAGGAAGTCAAACAAAGGGTTATTGCGGAGATTCAGGTTCTGCCCTAAAGTAACAGAAAAAATAGAGCCCCTGAAACAAGACTATGCTTTGAGAGCTGGTAAAATAGGAGGAAGTCAGTGTTCCAAAGCAGTAGTAGGAGCTGAATCAGAAGCAGCAGGAACCCACAGGTGGTAGGCTATTGTGAGGATTTTAATTTATTTTTAAGATTTAATTATTTATTTGAGAGAGAGAGAGAGAGGTGGGGGAGGGAAGGGGCAGAGGAAGAGGGAGATAGAGTCTCTCAGCATGGAACCTCATGTGGGGCTTGATCTCATGACCCTGCAATCACAACCTGAGCCCATACCAAGAATTCGATGCTTAACCGACTGTGCCACCCAGATGCCCCGTGAGGATTTTAATTTTGATGAAGATCAGAGGTCACCTAAATGTTATGGGCAGAGGAGTGACCCACCATGTCCCACCCAGGAGGTGGAAGTGCCACTCAGCTGATGTGTGGAGCACAGACTGAAGTGAGCAAAGGGGGTAACAGGGACGCTGGTCAGGGACAGTTGTCTCGCAATCCAGATGAGAAAGAACGGTGGCCAGGAGCAAGCTGGCAGCCATGGAGGGGGTCAGAAATGGTCAGATTCTGATTTCTGTTTGGAAAGAGAGCTGTCTGGAGTCGCTGACTGGATTGGATGGGGAAGGTGGGGGGTGGGAAGCAGGGAAGAGCCGAAGGTAACTGCAGAGTTTGGCCTGAGATGGGGAATTCACTGGAGGAGTGCTTTGGCAGGGAAGAACAAGACTTTGGTTTTGGCCATGTTAGGTTTCAGGTAGACAGTAGACAACCAGGTAGAAATGGCAGGTAGGGGGCGCCTGGGTGGCTCAGTCATTAAGCATCTGCCTTCGGCTCAGGTCATGATCCCAGGGTCCTGGGATTGAGCCCTACATCGGGCTCCCTGCTCCGCGGGGAGCCTGCTTCTCTCTCTCCCACTCCCCCTGCTTGTGTTCCCTCTCTCACTGTGTCTCTCTCTGTCAAATAAATAAATAAATAAATATATTTTTAAAAAAGAAAAAAGAAATGGCAGGTAGGCAGTTGAATATTAAAGTCTGATTTCAGGAGAGAGGTCAGGATGGGTGGTAGAAGTTTGCCAATGGCATACAAACCTTCAGACTGTGTGATCAGATGAAACATACAGGGGATACGGAGAAAGAGTATGGAAGAGTCCACAGACTAAGCTGGAGACGTACCAATGCTAAGATTTTGAGTTGCTGAGGAGGAAGCAGCAAAGGAGAATGAGAAGGAGCAGCCAAGGCAGAAGAAGGAAAATCAGGAGAACAAGATGCCCTGAAATCCTAGTGAAGAGAGTATTCTCTAAATGTTCCTGAGCATCAGCATAAAGATACCAGCTTTGCAAGTTTTATTTGATCACAGGATTCAATGTACTTTCCAATAAACTTTCATCTGAATTAACATTAACTGGAGTTGCAAATTTTGGAGAGTCAGGTAACCTCTGAAAGAGAAACAAAAAAGGAAGGAAGAAATGCCAGAGATTACGAAATCTGCAAGCATAACTCATTATAAATTGTTAACCAAAATGAAACTGTATTCAGGTAGATATCAATTTATGTTAATAATGTTACACAGTGGGTGCCTGGGTGGCTCAGTCATTAAGTGTCTGCCTTCCGCTCAGGTCATGATTCCAGGGTCCTGGGATCGAGCCCCGCATTGGGCTCCCTGCTCGGCAGGAAGCCTGCTTCTCCCTCTCTCACTCCCCCTGCTTGTGTTCCCTCTCTCGCTGTCTCTCTCTCTCTGTCAAATAAATAAATAAAATCTTTAAAAAAAAAATAATGTTACAGAGTGGAAATTACCTTACTCCTTGGCTCAATTTTTTTAAACCTGAATGATTTGAGTTATTTATTAAGGGAGAAAAAAATTCTCCATTTACGTTTTGCAACATACTTGCATAAGTTAAACTTATTTCTAGACAACTACATAATTTAAACAGGTTACACAAAATTTAAACAACCCGTTTCTTAGTTTTGGCCCTGATGGGACTGACCTGACCATGGAGTACATAGTGAGTTCGAAGACTGCTCTAAACTCTTTTTTTTTTTTTTTTTTTAAGATTTCATTTATTTATTGGAGACAGAGAGAGAGAGCATACAAGTATGGGGGAGCGGGAGAGGTAGAAGCAGACTCCCCACTGAGCAGGGAGCCAGACAAAGGACTAGATCCCAGGACCCTGAGATCATGACCCGAGCCGAAGGCAGATGCCCAACCGACTGAGCCACCCAGGCGCCCCAAAGACTGCTCTACACTTACGTTACTCCATAGGAAAAGGCAATTTTAAAATGCAAATATGTAGAATTAGGAAGGAAGGCAATCACACTGCAGTGCGCATCTTATTTTTGAAGAAAAAACAGAACGGAATTTTATGCCAATTATAATACCCAAGTTTTGTGTTTTAATAGGAATTATGTTTTTGTTTTGTTTTTTACTAAAAACCCCCAAAGATTTCTTTGCAAGTGTGGGAAAGACAGATTTAAAGATAAAGTAGAGCTAGGTGGGATAGAGGTAGCACTAGCCTTATTGCATATGATCACAGCTCAGAGCTATAAAATCAAGTATAATATGCAACTAAAGCAACAACATTCAAAGTTACACAAATTCCATTTCCCCCTTTTAAAAACAGACATCATAATAGACATCAGTCCCCTTGACTTAATCAGATGAGGTCATGTATTTTGAAGCATTTACAAAAAAGAAAAAAAACACTATAGAATATTACAGAATGTCAAAGGATTAATTCTGTGTCACCTTCTTTTGATGGGTGAAAAATTTAAAAGCCCCAGTTGTTTCCTAGTCACTTGGAAGGAATTTATCTTTAAATCCACACATCCTCAGGCCACGGTGCAGATACTCAATTAAACTGAGTTATTTAAAATGTGGGTTTGGGATATTTTTAATGTTGAACATTCTTGTTCTAGCCCTGCACTCCTTGTTTGGATGTCACTAGTTACATATAAAGAATAGCATTTAGACTTCGAAATTAGGAGTCGACTCCAGGGTTTTCTAGGATGTATTAGTCAAAATGAAATTGACCACCAGTATGTTTAAATTCTCAGTATTCTTGGTACACTGTGACTTTCTGGTTCAGAAATGAATGCCTTAAATGGCCTCATAAACTTTAAAGTTTCTTGGACATTCAATATCCTATGACATTTTGATGAGTCTAGTGTAAATGAATCAAAAGCACATGGATTAAATTCCCCATGAACTACTACTCTTGGCTATGAGACACCTTTGGGAAAGTGTTTTGGCAGGGAGTCAAATATGCTTTGCTGACCCTTCAATATTTTCAAGATACTCAGTGGACAAAGACTCAGTCAGCATATTCAAAACAAGATAAAACTGACCAGAAGTGCCCATGTTGTCTGGATGTCACGGGTCTTCGTGTTGCCTTCAATTGTGAGGAAAGGGAGCTCTTTAACAGTACAGTCTCTGTGAGCTGGGGGCAACCTGACCTCCTGGTTTTGCTGTTAGTTTATTCTGAAGGCCACCGTAGTAAGTTTAAAATTCTTTAGACTGCCCACCCTAAACTCTCAACTAGCTAGTTAGCTAAATAGAAATGAGTGTAGACCCAAAAAGGACTATCTTGTGAATTAAACTGGATTCTATCCTTGAAATAGTTAAGATTTTTTTTTTTTTTTAAAGATTTTTTATTTATTTGACAGAGAGAGATACAGCGAGAGAGGGAACACAAGCAGCGGGAATGGGAAAGGGAGAAGCAGGCTTCCTGCCGAGCAGGAAGCCCGATGTGGGGCTCGATCCCAGGACCCTGGGACCATGACCTGAGCCGAAGGCAGACGCTTAATGACTGAGCCACCCAGGCGCCCCTAGTTAAGATTTTCTAAAGTATCTCTATAACTTTTTATGAAGTTCTCCCCTCCCCTGATTCTTTATATCAATAATCAGTAAAAAAAAAAAAAAAAAAAAAGATAATTTATTTATATTTGATCCATTCAGAATCATTTGAGTATTTGAGATATTGTAAAACATCTTATGGGTGAAATGATCTTATAAAGAGATAAACAGTGGGGCACCTGAGTGATTTAGTAGGTTAAGCATCTGCCTTTGGCTCAGGTCATGATCCCGGGGTCCTGGGACTGAGTCCCCCTATGGGCTCCCTGCTTAGGGAGGAGTCTGCTTCTCTCTCTCTCCCTCTGCCCTTCCCCCTACTCATGCCCTCTAGCGCTCTCTCTCAAATAAAAACATAAAATCTCTTTAAATAAATAGATAAACAGTTCTTGAAAGACTTTAGGAAGGATCTAGTTTATACCAATCTAATTTAGTCCAGTATTAAGCAAAGTATGGGAAGTTTCCAATATATTTGGTAAGTTATCACCGAAGTCCTCAAAATGGCCTGCTGGGGCTTAAAAAAAGTAATTATATTTTCTGTAAGCATCCACAATCTGTCTCAAGAGTAAACCAAGCAGTAAGGCTTTCTAACTTCCAAGGCAAGTCAAATGTATTTGCAAACATGCTGGTTTTTTTAAAACAATATTTTAGACTATAATTTATAATGGCATTTCAAAAATGCAGTCATTTCCACCCATTTGATTCTTATTTTATATACAAACCAGTTGTTTTCAGTTTTAAAGAATTCAGCACAGTGTTTTGGAGTCTCAGCACTTTCTTTGCATTTTGAAAATGTGCCAAGTATTGATGTGGTCTGGTCTAGGACTCCTCAAACCATTAGAAATTATAACCGTGTGATAAATATAATGTACCAATTTTCCAAACTGGCAACTCATGTTGAATTTAAGAATAAGAGCTACCTACGAAAAACTATTTCCAAGTCACCAGATGCCTATCCCTGCAATAGGGAGATGTTTCCTAGCAATGCTTCCAATCGATGGAATGATTTGCTGGCCCTTGTCTTTTCAAATCTTATCTGTGAAAATGAAAAGTAAACTGCTGACGTTAATCTAAAATTTAGTTTTCCGACAGATTCCAAACAGAACTACTTCTGTGGTTTTGGTATAATGTTGCCCCCATGGAGATAATAATTCTTTTTTGTTTTTCTATTCTGTGAATTTCAAGAGCTACAATTTGGGTAGGAAAGTCTTCTTCTATATATACTCTTTATAACTTACAAATGTATAACTGAGACCTAATAATGATATATCTATCCAAGATTTTAAAGTATTAGATAATACAAGGACATAACATTTTATGCTTTTTTTCTTTTTCCTTTTGTTTTTCATTTTCTTTCAAAAGATTATCTGTCAGTTTTCTTATCTCCCACTGCTGAGGGTATAGATTGTCTTCTTATTTTCTATCAACAGTATGACTAAAAATATACCCTCCAACATGCCTACAAGCTGTATTTTAGATAGGTAAGTTTCAAGCCTTCTTTGCATGTGGGTGAATTAGCTAAAGAGTTGCCATGGCTGAGGACCTCCTTGTCCCCCATGTCCAACTGTGGAGAGCACAGCTTGGAAGTCAGTGTTGCAGTCCTGGGCAGCAAAAGTCATTTACATACTTCTCTTCCCTGGCCACCACAATAGACATTATGCTATAATGCAGACTCTTAAATAGGAGATTAAAAGCTAGTATTGATCTATGAATGTCTGACCATAGAGCTATGAATAAATAGAAGAGTCTGGAAATTATTCTTTAATTCCTACTTGTTATGGATTGACTTGTGTCTCCTCAAAATTTATACACTGAAGTTCTAATTCCCAGTACCTAAGAACATGACCTTCCTTGGAAATTGGGTTACTGCAGGTGCAAGTAATTAAGATGAGGCCACACTGGAGTAGATTAGGGTGGGCCTCTAATCCAACAGGCCTGCAGTTCTTATAAAAAGAATAGCATGTGAAGAGACAGGCATGTGAACGGGGAGAGTGCCATGTGAAGACTGAAGTTATGCTGCCAGAAGCTAGAGAAGAATCCTTTTCTAGCACCTTCAGAGGGAGCAGCCTCTGCCAACACCTAGATCTTGGATTTTTCAACTCCGGAACTGTGAAGCAATACATTTCTGCTGTTTATATCACTCAGTTTGTGGAACCTCGCTACAGCAGCCCTAGCAAACTAATAAGCCAGTGATCCCCAATTTCCTGCATTCTGACTTCGATTCTTACCATGCCAATGAAACAACTTTCCACCAAGCAGTAACCTCTATTCAGGTCACTCAGCTCAGCCCACTTATAGCTTCTGACCTGCTGATCACCCCTCTTTAAACCTCTCTTTACCATTACTTTCCATTTTTTGTTTTGCTGACATTTCTGAATACCCCTTCTCATCTCATTTCTTCAACAGTCATTGGGAGTTTTCTATGTGTCATGCAAAAAAAAGTATTGTGCAATAAATCAGAGTCTCCGCATTCAAGGAACATTAAGTCAGGCGTGAGAGAGAAGTAAATCATTAAGTAGAGGACAGTCTTCTACTATAAGAAGTCTTGTGATAGAAGAATATGTAGGCAGCACTCCCAAGTCCAACCTTCAGGTTTAGGCAAAGATCTTTTAAAAAAAAATGGCGTATAAGCTAGAATATAAAGAGGGGTTACTGAGACTGAGGCCAGAGTGGAAAGTGGGACAGCTGGGCCAAGGAAAAGAGGTGCTCTAGGCACACGGGGCAAGAAAGGCCTGCACTTCCAAGTGACAAGAGAGCACAATGAACACACAAGATGAGGGTACGATGAACTGTGAGACACTGAAGCAGACAGCCAGAAACTATTTAAAAATAGAGAGTGGTCAACACTGTAAATACCGAAGAGAGTCGAAGTAAAATAAAGACTGGACAACACCCACTGGATTTAGCACTAAAGATTTCCATATCTTTGCTGGGGGGAAATGCAAAATCAGGAGAAAGAACATAAAATCCTTTGGCTGCAAAGGTGAGGAGGTCAGTAGGCCAAGGGGGAAAGAAAGGCTAATGAAACTTCGCTTTTTCATTGCTTTGGTTTTTAAAGGGAGTATTTTGATCATGTGTATTTCTTTTAAAATTTTCCAGCTTTACTGAGGTATGACTAACAAATAAAAATTACATATAAAGTATAAATGTGAGGTTTTGATATATATATAGTTAAATGATTACCACAGTCAAGCTAATTAGCATATCCATCACCTCACATAGTTACCATTTCGTGTGTGTGTGTGGTGAAAACACTCAAGATCTACTCTTAACAAATTTCAAATATGCAATACATTATTATTAACTATAGTCACCATGATGTGCATTAGGTCTCCAGAACTTATTCTAAGTGAAAATGTGTATCCTTTGATCAATATCTTTCCCCTTTTCCCCTACTGTGCAGCCTCTGATGACCACCATTCTGTTCTTTATCACTAAGAGTTTGACTTTATGTTTAATATGCCACATACAAGTGAGATCATACAGTCTTTGTTTTTCTGTGTCTGGTTTATTTCACTTAGCATGATGTCTTCCAGGCTCATCTGTGTTGTGGAAATGCTGATGTTAATGAGTCAATACCTGGAGTGGTGTGAGAGATACAAGTGAAGTGACAAGTGAAGGAGGAAGTCCACTGAGGAGGCACAAGAGGGTAGGATTCAAGGCACAGGTGTAGGGTTCTTCCCCAAACAACAGAGATGGAAGCTTCCGAGCAACAGAAGGGAATGGGTTTTAGCGTAGGAGAAATGGAGACAAGGCTGACCAGAGAAACATGTGGAGATTTTGGCAGTGTTGAGGCTCCCTCTGGTTGGGAGCAGAGACCATGAACTTTCTGTGGCACCAGTGTATGTGGCTATGATTCTCTCTGGAAACCATAGGGGTAGAGATGGAAAGATCACACAGGTATTATAATCCTGGCCTTTAATTTTCCTATTTGGGGACAGCAGGAGAACAATGAAGGGTTAAGTAAGACAGCAGTTGGAATGGACTACAGGGTCTTTAACATAATAAGCAGAGCTAGAAGGAAAGAAGGGCATGTTGGGAGTATGGGCTATTTGAGCTTAAGATTTCAAGGTTGGCTGGAGCAATTCTGGGCAGTTACAAGGTTTGAGAGTGGCCATGGGGGTGGGTAGTTAGAGTAGAACTAAAGCCAAAGTCAACAGATTTGAGGAAGGTGAAGATGAAAGAATACAACTTTGGTTTTCACCCTTGGCTGTGCATTAGAATCACTCAGGGAGCTACAAAATTTCTCAGGACACAGGCCCTGGTAAAATCAGGATCACTGTGGACAAGACCAACATGATATTTTTTTAAAGGTACAAAGGTTGAGAACCACAGGACGGGTGCTATTGCCTTTTTGTCTAACTGGGTTCCAAACTCACTCAAAATGGTGAATTGCACTCAAGATGGATCCTTTTGGTTTTAAAACTCTTACTTAGGAAAACATTAAGGGAGATGAAAGAAATGGCAAAATAGCCAGCATGGGGAAGTAACAAAGAGTTCCAAGAGCTCTTTAATACTTTGTGGCTTATATTAAAAGATAAATGCAACTCAAATGGTATTGTTAGACTTCTTTCTTACAGGAACCTAGAGAAACCTCCTATAACCTCATTCCCTCTTTTTTCTCCAGAGACTTGGATTTCAAACATATCTCCACTTTCTCTCTTTTTAAAAGTTCCATCAGACAGGTTAGAGCCACTGGCCTTATAAAACATTACCAGACTCAACTCTGCAATCCCCATCCTCGACTTCAGAGGAGTCTCGGATTTAGCTTCTTAGACTGGGGCCTGCCCTGGCTAGTGTTTCAATCACCTCCCACTCCCAGAGATTGGAGAATTGGTCAGACCCCTTCCAGAGGTTGCGTATTAGCATAACCCTTTGCTTCACAAATAAACTAAGAGATGTTCTTAATGTTTCTTGGAGAGAGCACCTTCTTCCAGGATGCACTGAATAGGAAACCAGCTGAGTTCCTCTTGTCGCCATGGTGACCTCAGTATCCTGGAATTAGAGGTTTTCACAGGAGTTCACCCAGGTTTTAAGGCTTTAAATATGATCACAAAACAAATCTGCTAGGCCCATATATGACATTTCAGTTTACCAAAGCAGCAAAAGAATAATTGGGTATCCTTTGGCACAGTAGGTAAATCATAGCAGTTTCTTGCTGAATAAATCAGAGGGACATTTTTCTTCCTATTTTTCTGCCTGCAGTGACAGAGGCAGAGACCTTTACCCTGAGAGGTCTAGGGTGGTAAAAGACTTTGTTATATACAAAAATACTCATAATCCTTGTGGGCTGTAGTCCTTACCTAGTCTGATTTTAGATTTAGACTGAGGTATCTAAATCATTTTGATTTTTTCCCTACCTAATAAATCATAATATATGTCGCTAAATTAGGCTGTATAACAGTGGAAGCCAAACAAAGGATTTTTAGGGCAGTAAAAATACTGTGTATGATATTAGAATAGTAATTATATATCATTATACATTTGTCTAAACCCAAAGAATGTACAACACCAGGAGTGAACCCTAAGGTAAACTATGGATTGGGATATTTATAATGTGTGAATGTAGGTTTGTCCTTGGTGAACAATGTACCATCCTACTGAGCAATGCTGTTAATGAAAGAGACTGTTCGTGTGTGAGGGTAGGAGATAGGAGGAAATCTCTGTACCTTCCTCTCAATTTGTTGTAAACCTAAAGCTGATCTAAAAACATAAAGACTTAGGGAAAAAAAAAAGAAAGTGACCTATAACTTCAAAAGATGAAACGTGCCCCGAACTTAAATCTGAAATTAACGGACATGCTGGAGTCTAAGTTCAAAATCGGATATTTTCACTCGGGAAACAGAATTCCTTCTGCTACACTGTTTTTATATAAATGTATATGTATACACACAAACATATATGGATATATTTACACATATACATAAATGTTTTAAGAGAAAACAAACATTTCAGGGAAAAAAGTATTATAGTAGGTGTTAAAAACCACATGGGATAAATTTAAAAGGTCGTAATTCTAATTTTCTATAAAAAGTCATGATAGAGTTATTGTAGCATCAACAAACCAAACAAACAGAGCAAGTAAACAAAAACATTCAGTTCCAATCTGACTCTCTGCTGGGACTGGGACTGTGTAGCTCATTTTTATCTAAGTTTACATCTCAAGTCTAAATCCTGATGTATAGCTATTGATCTTAAGTATCACAATGGCTTTTCCTTTGTTTTGGACACACCTCTGTTTCTCTCCCTTTCTACAGGTTTTCCCCACCCAAAGAAAAGGGGGTAACCCTTCCACCCGTTTCCCTCCCAACCCCTCATGCCCAATCTTAAGGAAGTCATGCTATAGTTGTCAAACCTAGCTCAACACCATCCAGGAGAATTCTTTACAATGACTGAAGTCAATAGCCTGAGACTCACCATCAACCCAATTTTTGGTCAATAGGAGTACTGAGAATCTTGAATCAGATACTAGAAACCTGAGAAAGTAAACTGTTACCAATACACCATTACTATAAAGTTCCAACTGGTGCCTTAGGGCTAGTATTTTCTAAATTTAGCTCATTTCCCATTATCACACATCTCTCTAGTCCTCCTGTCAACACTCCTGACTCTTTATCTTTGTGATCACTACCCAAGATGAAATCCCTTTGGCTTTGTTGTTACCATATTTCACTGATATTAAGATGCCACTGATTGTGAGATGCATCATCAATTTGTTAATAGTTCTTCAGAAGAAAAAAAGCCCTACCTTATTAAATGAGCACATCCACTGTATGACTCATACTAATTTCAGAAGTGCTAAAATAATAAAAGAATATTTCAAAATTGTGAAATACAGACAGAATGTCCTTGTTTATATCCTTGTTAGGTATAGTTTTCTTCTGCTCCAATATGTTCTGTAAGACCCTGCACTCTCACTTCCACTGTACCTCCAGCATGACGGTACATATCCACTGGAATTTTTTTTCCATTAGAATTTTTTATGGTGCTATAAATGTTCTAAAAATTGGTGCTGTCCAATATATTGAACTACAGTGGCTGTTGAGCGTTTGAACTGAGAAATGAAATATTTTACTTTATTTGAACTTAACATGTAAATGACCACATGTAGTTAACTGCTACATGTCCTGGTTAGCATGTTCTGGAATTCCAGATTCAGCATCCTCGGGGTCCATTAAGTGGGCACTACTTCTCCTGCAGTTCTCAAAAATGTAATTATTTGCCTCTCTCATGTTACTGTAACTTGAGGAGTAGATAACAATCATGGTTCTCCACTGCCCTTCTGGTCTACCATTCCACCATCTTCTTTCAACTACCACTGCCTGCTTTGAGGTCCACGCCATCTATTATTTCCTAATATCCAGAACCTCCTTCTACCAACTGCACACGAATCTTACAGGTGGGTCACAGTTTTTCCTCTTGTCCCACCTGTACTGTTACCCTCAATCACAACCTTTGTCATGTGGTAATTTTTTCATATTCAGCTCCACTTCACTTTGGAAAGCCAAAGTCATAAAGATGGTCATCTTGAACTCTGCTTTCTAATACTTTAAACTCTATAGTTATCCCTCTTTTCCTTCAGGTACTTAGGGTATTTTAAAACACTTTTTAATTTTTGAAATTTTAAAATTTAAAATACTGCCAGAATTTTCATCTCTGACTCAATGTGTTATTTTAAACCTCCTACTTCACTCTGAACTTTGGATTCACCCTCATGAAAACAACCTGATCCCAGAGCTCCTACCTCTGACTTTTTATAAACCTTGATGCCTGTTGTTTTCTCTGTACCTTCCAGAATGTTAAGCATTGTTAGAAAAAAGACTAACCATGGTAACTGGATGCTCCAGGAACAATGCTGATTACGTTTGCCAAGGGCTCAATGTTTGTCAGCAATACTATTATTCAACAAGTTATTAAAAATCTTTTTAGGGGCGCCTGGGTGGCTCAGTCGGTTAAGTGTCTGCCTTCGGCTCAGGTCATGATCCCAGGGTCCTGGGATGGAGTCCCACGTTGGGCTCCCTGCTCAGCGGGGAGCCTGTTTCTCCCTCTCCCTCTGCAGCTCCCCCTGCTGTGCTCTCTCACTCTCTGTCAAGTAAATAAATAAAATCTTTAAAAAAAATCTTTTATTATTTTTAAGTCACAACCTTACCTCATTTTTTCTTTATAGTCAGTAGAAAATAATGACAACAATACTAGAAATAGCTAACATTTCTGAACATTTATAATGTGGCATGCCCTATTCCAAGCATGTTACATGTATTACATCATTTAATACTCACAAACATTATTTGACAGTGTTCTATTTGCCCTATTTTTTGTCACTTTACAGAGAAGAATATATATGTAAAATTTTCTCATTATAATTAGAAAGGATAAAAACCACCCTACATGAACTGGTTTGACATCTCTCATCTGAAACCACTACTCATCCTCTTTCCTTTTCCTGCATTGCAGAAAAATAATACTTCTCTTTCCCAAGCAAATTGATCCATGAAGGCTCTTAATTCTTTCCCCTTTTTATCTTTCAAGGCCTTTCTCTTGTTTTCTTCCACACTGTCATCCTTTAGGACCTTCTCTTTCTCCTTCCCTGGCATCTTCAGTCTATTCCTCCTTTCCCTTATATGCCCCCATCCCTGCCCACAAGTATTCTATTCCATCTACAAATTCTCACTGAAAAAACCAAAACCCCCAGATTCTCTTTCAAATCCACCTGTTTTTCCTCCTCATTCCCTTTTCTTTCCTCTCTTATCTCTTCTAACTTCCTTACAGAGTGGAGGGGCAGGATAGCAATGTGCAAGCACGACCCTAGGCAGGGGTGACGGAGGAAGCCATGGATAAGTGGTGGCGCCCATATAGTAGCATTCAGCTTTAATATCAGCAACCGACAATGTCCAAGCAGATTGCTGCATAGAAATGTTATATGGCCTTTGCTGCCTGATCCTATCATCAAGACATTTAGTCTCTATCTTACACTTAAGAATTATTTCAATTACCTGGTCATTTCTTCATTTTACTTGGTAGTTCTTCATTACTCAAATAATAAAACGCTCAGTATTCCTTTAAGCCCTCACTGCTGGATTTCTGTATCAGTTCTGATCCCTACATTGTAATTCCTAAAAGATTTAGCCACATTTTATGGCTATTATTATTATTTGTCTCAGCATTTACATGCTAAGGGTTAGTCATCCCTCCTTTTATGTTCTTTCCATTGTTTAAATTTCTCCACAAAAATTATACCTGTTGGCTGATGCAGAATCCTAGGATGGCCCAATGCATTACCTTCAGCCCTGGTTATACTCCATGATCAAAGTAAATGGAAAAGGGAATGTTTGTAGCTGTGATTAAGGTTACTAATCAGTTGATTATGATGATAGATTTTGGGGGTATGTCTAGCTTAATCACATGGGCTCTTTAAAAGGAGGCCGTTTTCTTTGGCTGAAAGTAGAAGAGGAAGACAGGGAGATTAGAGACATGTGAGAGATCTGGCATGAGGGCGGTTTTTCAATGCTGACGTGGAGATGACCACTGGGGCAAGCACCTGAGTGGCCCCCACGTCGGAAGGGACCCCAGCCAATAGCCAGCAAAGAAATAGGGACCTCAGTCCTAGAACTACAAGGAACTGAATTCTTCCAATGACAGGAATGAGTTTGGAAGATGACCCTGAGCGGCAGACAAGACACAGCCAGCCAACACCTTAATTTCAGCCCTGTGAGATGCTGAGCCCAGCCTAGCCTAGTCAGCCTGGATTTTGTGCCTAAGAACTGTGAGATTAAAAAAAAAAGAAAAGAAAAGAAAAAAGGGTACTGTTTTAAGCTGCTAATTTTGTGGTAATTTGTCATCAGTAATAGAAAACAAATACAGCCAAAAGTATCTGGGTAATTTGTTGCCACATCCTCTGTATCTTTAGATAAGAGGAACTTACATCTCATAGCTTTGAAACATAAATTTGTGAATTTTCTTTTAAAATGAAGTCTCACTTCAGGGTTATTTGGAAAACATAGGGTTTCCAGCAATAGTCTATTTATTTATTTTTTTTTAAAGATTTTATTTATTTATTTGAGACAGAATGAGAGAGAGCACATGAGAGGGGGGAGGGTCCGAGGGAGAAGCAGGCTCACCACTGAGCAGGGAGCCCAATGCGGGACTCCATCCCGGGACTCCAGGATCATGACCTGAGCCGAAGGCAGTCGCTTAACCGACTGAGCCACCCAGGTGCCCCAGCAATAGTCTCTTTAAAAAATCAGTTAGATTACCTTCTTAGTCATGGATTCCTTATAACATTCCAAAATAAGGTAATTTATTTAACTAAAGGCTAGTGTCTTTATTTGGGCCTGCTAATGTATTAAAATAATATTTGTTGAATAAAGTCACAGCTGGATTCTGAAGCATTCACTGAAGTGAGCTTCCCTTATCTCAAACACTCAAATGGTCAAAACAAAATGGTAACACAGAACCGTGGACTTGGTTGTTTAATGGCTATTACTTTACAGAACAAATGGGTGACTTAATTAACTTCTTCATTTGGAGAGTCTATTATATAAATTTTGGTTAAACAAACTTCAAGTTTGCAGTTTGCAAACACAGAAACTTTTTATAAAAAACCTCTGAAGTAGAAATATAATACAAACATTAATATTTGGATGGTGAAAGGATGAGCATATTTTGTTTAGCTTTCAGTGGTAAAAACATATTAAGATCCAAATCATGTCACAAGTTATTTGCAGCATGAGAATAGAATCAATATTTTGATTGAATAAATTAAGGTAATAACCTTAATGAGTAGTGAGCTAAAATACCAAAATGAAGTCAGGAATGGATGCATTTTGAGAGCCTATGAATGTATGTGCTTTTATTGCTTCCTGTTCCAAAAACCTAAATAAGATCTTTAGTCTACATCTTAAGAATTATTAAAAATATTTTCTAATCTTGCTTTTTTAAGATTCCACAATCCTTAAATGATAAGGCTTGTCTTTTGAAAAATGGCCTGACGGACTTACCATAACATTTTGTATTTTGCACACATTTAGTTTTTCACAATTGCCCTATCCAGTTGCTAGAAAAGAGTCTGCTCTACAACCACATTTAGAGCACAAAGAACCAGTTATGTACCAACCTAGAGTCTAAGCCCTCCAATAGTATTTTTTTGTTCCTTAGGGTAAATATGCCTGGCTCACTGGAGGCAATCAATTAATGTTTCTTATTAAGTCATTAATTAATTAAACTGGATGATGATGAGTTTGATGATGTCCTTGGTATTATAGTAGGAAATACCCTGAGACCCCCTATTATTTTCAGACAAGCCACTAAGCAGGTAGCATGGATATTTTTGCTGCTGTTCAAATAAGGATTAAAATAATAAAAATAGAGCTTATTAAATATGTATTGAATTCTAAGAATTTTTTCAATATAGAAGCATATTCTAAGTTCAGTGTCCTATACATTTAATACCTTATTCTTATCAAGACACCGAATTTTATATAAACAATATGCATTCTCTTTTTTCCTTTTTAGAGAGAGTGAGAGCCAGCAGAGGGAGTGTGGGGGGAGGGGCAGAGGGAGAGGGAGAGACATGGGGCTTGATTTCATGACCCTGAGATCATAACCTGAGCTGAAATCAAGAGTCAGATGCTTAACCAACTAAGCCACTCAGGCGCCCCATATGTAAACAATATGCATCCAATTACTAACTGCCTTTTGCATTAGTTATGCACTCCCTCCCTACACCCTTTCATTTGGCAGGTGATGTCACTGAATCTATCATTAAGGAGGATGATCCAGGAGTCAATAATGTATTTGAAGGTATGCTATTGCCCTGAAGCATCAGCCAGATTTTTTATATGAAGCCAACTCTTTTTTGTGTAGATTTTTTGTTTGTTTGTTTGTTTTTTTTTTTAGAGAGAGAGCACGAGCAGTGGGAGAAGCAGAGGGAGAGGGAGAAGCAGACTCCCTGCTGAGCCAGGAGCCTGATGTGGGGCTCGATCCCAGGACCCTGGGATCATGACCTGAGCCGAAGGCAGACGCTTAACCATCTGAGCCACTCAGGCACCCCTGTGTAGATTCTTATTCATAGCAATGGTTCACACCACCAAGTATGAGAGATGTTCGTTAGCCTTTGGGTTGTTTTCTGAGCATGAAATTACCGTAGCATTTGCTTGTACCTATGGCAGAGACTGAAGAAGGGTGGTGAAAATCTGTGTATTTCTCAGGGTTGAGGGAAGAAATGAGCTCATATATAGACACCTGCTGGCTCCCAGCTAGCCACACCTGCACCTGCATCCATATTTTATCCTTAAGCAAGAAATAGCTCAGTACTGTGTCCTTAAAGACTTTGTTTCTCAAAGAGCCATTTGTAAGTTTTGCAAAACAGAGTCTGTAATCATCTACACCTACCTCTTACTTATCTGAATAGCAAAGAGGAAAGAAATTAAAATAAAAAATTGCTGCTGCAGAATCCACAGCAATTATGTTAATGTGATTCTCATGACAACCCCTTTACAGCCTTCTAAAACTTCAAGTTAAAGTTTTAACTTAATAACTGAAGAAAAGAATGGTTGCAATACACCCGTACCATAAGGAGGCAAGAAGAAAGGAGAACCTGGTCAGGGACATAAGGGAGCAGCAGTGCAGGGTCATGGCGTTCCATCAGGCAGCACTGGCCCAAGCCTGCATTATCCCCAGTACCCTCATCAGGCTTCCATGGTTCTCTGTGTGTGTCCAGCAGTGTCCCACGGGGCATTCTGCAATAATGGGGATCTATTTTGTACCAGGCACTGTTCTATGTCCCAGTATAGAATGATGAAATCCCACTGGGATTTCAGACTAGTGTGGGCAATAGCAAAGGAATAAGAAAAGAGATAATAATTTGATTTACTTTTCTTTAGTTATACATATTATGTAGGCAAGGGACTAAGTGTGTTGGGGAGGGCTAGGAGCATTCTTAGAAAATGTTGTCAATGGGTGCCTGGGTGGCTCAAATGGTTAAGCATCTGCCTTTGGCTCCCTGGTCATGATCTCCAGGTCCTGGGATCGAGCCCCATATCAGACTCCCAGCTGGCTCACTGGAGAGCCTGCTTCTCCCTCTCCCTCTGCCTCTGCCTCTCCTCCTGCTTGTGTGCTCTCACTCTCTCTCTCTCTCTCAAATGAATAAATAAAATCTTAAAAAAATATATTGTCAAACTAGGTATCTCATGAGACTTCAAATAGTGTTTTGGATTGAAATTCATATGTTGGAGTCCTGACCCTCCAGTACCTGAGGGTATGACCTTATATAGAATTAGGGTCATTGCAGAAGTAGAGCGGACAAAACCACAGGGAGAGGGCCATCTACCATCCAGGAAGGGGGCCTGGACCAGAGCCTTCCCTCATAGCCCTCAGAAAAAAAACACTGCCAATATCTGGATATCAGACTTCTAGCTTCCACAACTGTGAGACAATACATTTCTCGTGTTTAAAGCACCCAGTCTGTGGTACTTTGTTATGGCAGTTCTTAGCAAATAATGCAAGTAGCCTTGGATGGGCAAGCCCTGTGAATCGTGCATACCATTTAATCCTCAAAGTTGTCCTGTGGGTTAGGCACTCGTATCCCCAATTACCAGATGAAAATATGGAATTTAAAGAGATTAACTAATTTGCCTGAGGAAATTTTGCTGTTATGTGGCAGAAATACGAGTTAGCCTGACTCCTATGCCTGAAAGTCTTTTAATACTATTCACGCTGACTGCTTTGACTTATCTTTCCCTGACTCCACCCTATATCTGATTCAATGGAAATTAAATAATTTTGTATGTAAATAAAATTAAACTATATAATAATGGCTATAATGTAGTGCTTCACTTAACATAAAAACTTATAATCTAGCTGAAATATCTTATTTGACTTTTTTGTTTAAAACTGATTCTGTATTTGTCTCAACCATCTGTAAATCTTGGCCTTTGGAGTGCTTGTAGATGTCTATCTATCAATCTATGTACCATGATATACATACATGTGCATACATACACAGATGATGTTTCGGCTATTTTAAATTTTAGGTAAATTAAAAGTGTTGTGTAAATTCTGTAATTCTCTTGTCTTGCATGTGGACAGGTCGACACTCTTATACTATCTTGCTTCAGAAGATATCAAATTGTTGTAAATTCTATTTCCATACAGACAGGTAACTCCCTTCTGGATGAAGGAGTATACCCGTTTACAGACCCTTCCCTTTGTCAAAGAAACTGTGGCGTTCTCTTCTGGACAGTGTGCAAAGTTCACTTCTGAAAATATCAGTTCAACACTAGCCCTCCTGGGAATGGGGTGGCAGGGAGCCCTTGTAAGGAGACGGCCCATGATTTGGTTTGTTCAACTGGTGAAAAGAAACCATTCCAGTGGGCAGAAACACTTATCCAAATGAGAAAGGCTTTTTAGAAATGTTCCAAATGTGGCCTTACTTTAATCAAGCAGTGCCATCTGTTCAGTGAGTGGCAAGGTTGCAACTTTTATAATAGGAATAGCATCCAGTGCCAGAAATGAACATACAGAAATGCAACTGCGGCCTATACTAAATATGCCTACTTATATTCTAGGAGCTGTAGAGATACAGAAATAGATACAGATACAGGAGTAGACACAGATAGAGACACAGACAGATACAGATCGAGACACAAACACAGATCTATCCATTAGTGTCTGGTATGACCTCTACTGGAGATACTTTGGTCCTAGTGCTGCTACTGACAAGCTGTGGAATCTTTGCTAAGTCACTGAACTTTCCTGAGACTCACTTACATTGCCTCTGGCCGTATTTGTGGTAAGAATAAAATGAGGTCGTGTTTGCGAAGGTACTTCGTGCACTATAAAGTGAAATGTAAGCAAAAGGCATAATTTGTACTAACTGTGAAGAAAAGCTCTTAGAAAAGTTAAAATTAATTTACAAAAATATCTTTTGAGTACCAAGCACACTGTCAATCACTTTCCATGGATGGCATTATCTCGTTATATCTCATAACGGCACGATCGATTATGTACTATTACTATTGCCATTTTGCAGAAGAAACTAGTTTAAACAGCTCAAATGAGTTGCCTCAAGTTATCCAGCTAGTACATTCTGGAAAGTGTACTTGAGCCCAGGCTGATCTCACCCCAGAGCCTATTTTCTTAAGAACACTTCCTCTCCCCTTGCCCTGTACCCCTAAAAAAAGAGAGAGAGAGAGAGAGAGAGCTTTTGGTTTGTTTTAACTTTATTACTGAGATAAGTACTTTGCCTCTGTTTTTGGAGAAAAGGTTTTTAATATTCATGACTAATTTTTCAAATTCTAAAGTAAAACTAATAAAGTTTGCGTTATATATATATATATGGCTTTCTGTAACAGAAAAGTCAATACATATATTGAAAACCTTTGGGATGGAGTCTTAAAATACTATCCTGCTATACATTTGAAAGACCTACCTTTCAGATCTAACAAGTCCTCAGGAAAATACTAAAAGTACCAGTATTCACTATTTTTAGCTCTTTTTCAGAGTTCTCCATTAATTCTTGTACATTGATATTTAAATCAATAAATAGTTTATAATATTTGACTTAATATTGTTACTCATGCCAATTATATTTTACAGTATAAAGGAGATATGGGGAGGGGCAGAGGGAAACAACAAAGAAAGTAAGTGTTTGGAGAAGAGATTAAGGTCTAATCAGTTTTTTGCCTGACAATGTTAAGATACTTTCTATGAAGCAATGGGTTATTATCAAATAAAAAACTCCTAACATACCACATTACATAGAATTTAATAAAAGCATCTCTGTAAAAATAATGAACAGTCCACCAGTGTCAAAATGTATGCAGACTGCAAAGCTACTGCGTGTGTGTGTGTTTTTGTGTGTGTGTGCGCACGAGCACATGGGCACAAATATTGAGCCTTGGCCCCTCAAACCTTCTGACTGGGCAAGGCTAATATGTAACACCAGATCCCGCCACCAATATGAAGCCTAATAATAAATGCTATTTAAGAGACAGGAATGAGCCAACAGAAGCATGTGAGAATAGCTAACTCCTATCAGGAGCATTATCAGGAGACAGATACAGAACCAAAAAATTTAGGCAGCAGAGCTTTACCCGCCACTTGCCCTCTTTGCCAATCTTTTCACCATTACTTTTCTTTGCCTTTAGAGATACGTATGAACATAGTTTTTTTGTTTGTTTTGTTTTGTATCAAAGAAATGTAAAGAGAGCACAGAGTTGTGGATAGAGTGAACCAGAGTGGACTGAGGACAGTACGTGGTGTTCTATATTAGAGATTCTACAGAAATTTTTCTTGAAAAAATGGGGCAGATATGGGATGTCCCGAAGCCCTGGGTTTTCATAACTTTTAAGGCATTAGTGGATTTGTTGTGGAGCATTTCACATTTTTTGTGCTAGGTTATAGGACTGGGCTGGTTCCTGAAATCCTTGCCAGAAGTGCTACTTTTTGTCAAGAGCCACCTTGCAGGGTTTTTGTTCTGTTTTAGTTTCATTTTGCTCTTAATTTTTTGGGAGGTGGGGCCAGAAAATTCTGCTGAATTCCACCACCTAGAAATCTCTCTTTATAGTATAATTTAGTCTCCACAGCTTTTTCTATGAGCATTGCTCAGTAATTTGATTTTTATAACTAATATTATCAATTATTTTTCATTAAATACAGATCTATAGCACTATTTAAATGCTATTTTACAGTCTATTGGTATAATTAATCCTGTCTTTTGGGACTCTTAGGATCCTTTTCTTAGTTTTCTTTCATAAACAATACTGTGGTGAACATATTTGTAGCATACATCTTGGTGAATTTATCTGAATACACTCTAAAGTTATTACAGAGGAGAGAAAGCCTTGTTTGGGGAAGATAATGTGCTATAGAATGATAGTTCTTGGTGGTAGGCATTGAGGGATGGGCTGGTGGGGGGAAAGAATAAAGACTGAGAAGCCCGTAACTTAAACTCAGGCAGTGGCACCAGAAGCACAGATGATGAGCACAGGAAAGATATTTGGAAGGTGAAATCAACAGGATGTGGAGACTGATCCATATGGGGTGGAAGAGAGATTTCAGGAGAGAGAGGGGTCAAGGGTGACCTGAGGCTTGCAGCTTGGACGACTGGGGAGTAGATAATGAGTTCCAAATGGACCATGCTGAGCATGAGGTGCCTTCAAGGCATCCTGGTAGAAACGGTCAATGGGCAGGCACAGGTAGAACTATGATAGAATCCCAGGGCAGAGACCTGTTCTGATCTATACCAATAAGACTAACACAGTAACATCTAGTTTTATTTCACAACACTTGCCCTACTACCACAAGTCCATTTGCTTGCTCCTGTTACCTTCTTTCACCCCTCAAATTTTAAAGACACAATGTGTACGTGATGAGGTGGGGATTACATAGTAAATTTCCATGGTTGTTATCCAAAGTCACTGAATTTGATGTAACATTTTTTCTTTTTCTTTTCTTTTTTTTAGCATTAATACCTTAACCTTAAAGAACATCTTCAGTTTTACTATGGAGTATACCGATTGAGGAAGGAAAAAATCATTGTACATTTAAAACCGGAGTTCATATAGAACAAAAAAAACATTATTGGAAAGTAACAAAAGTAGTGTTATATTTTGAAAAATACTGATACACGCATTAAGACATTTGATTTTTACCATAACCTTAGAAGGCATATAAGTTTTTTTTAAAGATATTTATTTATTTATTTATTTATTTGAGACAGAGAGAATGAGAGAGAGAGAGAGAGAGCACATGAGAGGGGGGAGGGTCAGAGGGAGAAGCAGGCTCCCTGCCGAGCAGGGAGCCCGATGCGGGACTCGATCCTGGGACTCCAGGATCATGACCTGAGCCGAAGGCAGTCGCTTAACCAACTGAGCCACCCAGGCGCCCTAAGTTTTTTTTTATTACCAATTTACAGAACTGAGGAAACTGAGGTTCTAAAAAGCTAAACAATTTATTCCATTGTTTTTCACAGTGAATAGATTTAAAGTTCAGACTTGAACCCTGCACTTGAGACTCCAACATCGGACTTCTTCCCACTATCTGTCAAGTGCATCAAAAATACTTTTCTCTACTGCCTCTTCCTTCTCTTTCTCTTCTCCTCCTCCTCCTAATCAAGATACTTTGATGCTGTTGTGAATTCAAAGTTTATGTCATTCTTAAGGCAAAGAAGGTTTCAAGTCATTTCATGAAAATTACGAAAGTGCTCTGTGCTACAGAGCAGGGGCAGTGGGTCATACTCACAGGCACTTCCCCCTCTGAAGCTTCAGCTTGCTGTCCCAGTGGGCTAGGGCTTGAGCCCCGGCAGACCCACTGTTCTAGTAACCTGTTCTTCTAGTATATTCTTCAGTCATCTCCCCTCCATAAATCCTGCCTGATCACTGGGGCTGCAACTCAAGCTCAAACTGCATTTTGGAGCCTTTAAATAGTCACTTCTGGCACTAAACAGAAAGATTTTTAAGTGTGCCTCTTTCTCCATACTGAGATCTCTAAAATTTTATAAGATCATGATCTTTAGCTACCTGGTTCAAGTTTAAAGCAATCCTATATCTCTTTCTCTCTTGCTTTCCCTACCTCAGTTCCAGAGATTTATAGACTGTAATTCCCACATAATGCTACTCAGAAGTCATATTTATGTTTCAGTTTTTTATAGACAGAGTTTAATCTGGAAGCTTTTGTTTTACTAGTTCAGTTTCCTTAACCTTAAAGGTGAAAGGTAGTTCAATTTATTTTGGAAAGCCATCATAACAGTGACAGGAGAAATTTAACCAAGATAACAGAAAAACTATTCTAATCAAACTCAATTTTTATGTTAGTTTATTGAATGCTTGGTGCTACTTTTTTTTAAAGATCAGCTTTATTAAGCCACAACTGAGAAACCATAAACTGTACCTACTTAAAATATACAACTTGACAGGTTTTGACATATGTATATACTTGTGAAAACATCACCACAAGCAAGGCAAGGGATTTATCCATCACTCCCAAAATTTTTCTTGTGTTATTTCTGAATGCCTGCTTTCCCCTCCACCCTGGCCCTCCCTTTGCAGACAACCACTGAGGCATGTTATAGTCAGCCATCCAATCCTCTCCAATTTTTCTATAAACTCAATTTTATTTTAATAAAAACCACAACCAGATTCCTTTAAAATGTGGCAAAATTATGGGAGGGAAAACTTTTAAGATGAGTTGTTACAAATTAGAAAATAAAACAATGGGGGCACCTGGGTGGCCCAGTGATTAAGCCTCCAACTCTTGATTTCGGCTCAGGTGATGATCTCAGGGTGATGAGATCGCTCCGTGCTAGGCCTGGAGCCTGCTTAAGATTCTCCCCACCCCCCAAAAATTCTCTCTCTACCTCTCCCTCTGCCCCTCTTCCCTCCTCCCTTGATTTAAAAAAAAAAGGAAAAGGGAAAAAAACCAAAAAGAAAACAATGAACATGCCAGTATAAAACTAGGCAAAATCCATCAGTGGAGAGTGCCTATTCCCTCAAAAGGCCGAGAAAGAAGTTGAAATCTAACAGTCAAATGGCAATTAAACTAACATATTAATTCATATGAATCTTTAAAAAAAAGATTTTATTTATTTATTTATTTATTTATTTATTTGAGAGAGAGAGAGAGAGAGCATGAGCAGGGGGAGGAGCAGAGGGGGGAAGAATCTCAAGAAGACTCTGCACTGAGTGAGGAGCCAGACTCAGGGCTCAGTCTCACAACTCTGATATCATGACCTGAGCCAAAACCAAGAGTCGGACGCTTAACTGACTGAGCCACCCAGGTGCCCCTATATGAATCTTTTTGATAAAGACGTAAAAGATAAAATAATTCTAAGGGTTGGATGCGTTTTTGAAAGCAGACACTAATATATTGCTAGAAAAAAGTGCAGATTTTTGGAGGGTAATTTGGCTATAACTGTTTTATGGCTACACCATACCTCCACACCTGTACATACAGTAACATGGCTATACTATATTAAATGCACATATTTTTTGGTCAAGCCACTTGTCTAAAAATTAATACTAAGAAAATACATGAACAGTGTCAACAAGTTAGGAGAAACATAAATGTCTGTCATTAGCAAACTGGTTAAATATACTTGGTTCACCCATATAATGGAACAGAAGCCATTTAAGTGGCTTAGTTTATCTCTATGGAGTAAGGTGGAAAGAGAAAGAATAAAAGAGAAGGAAATATATACAGAATGATTTACTTTGTATGGAAAAATACTCATAGTGTGTTGTGCATGCATAGAAACAACAGTGGAAAAAAACTATATGACATTTAACGGAAGTTCTCTCTGAGAGTGGGTGTAAAAGTACGATTTTTGCTATATATATATACACACATATATAAGTTTATATATGTTTATATATAAGTTTATATATATGATTTTATGAGAAGTATTTAATACTTCTATAGTTTAAAATATTTCATTTGAGTATCAGTATGTATAATATGTTCCTATATTTTTCAATATTCTATAAACATCTAGCTAAGAAAATTCTAAAAAAAAAAAAACAACTACAAAATGTTGACCATCATTTCTAATTACAGGGAGTATTTTTAACAACTTTTGTTAATCTGGACTTTTCTCATATTTTTTACAATGATCTTTTATAACTTGTGTAACAAAATGCTTCTAATAAACTTCCTCTAAGTAAAATCGATGTAACAAAAACATCACTTAATATGAAATAATCAATCTCTAAAATGTTCTTTTCAGATGCTGACCATAACAATCAAATATATATGGTCACTGGGGAGATTTCTGCTTCCTGCCAAGATGGAGCAAAAGGAGCCAGGTTTACACCTCCTCATGGAAGAATTGCAAAGCTAGACAAAATATATGAAACAACCATTTTTAGATGTTAGGCAACAGGTTGCATGGGGCAGTGAACAGTGGAAAGGAAAACACATCAGGTGAGTCCCATAGCTTCCCCAGCTCTCTGCCTGCAAAGAGTTTCTAGGCCTCAGCACAGGGAGGGGGAACCCAGCCAGAGGCTGCTAGTGTCCAGGAATTTGGGGAAGTCAAGGCAGATGGTTTGCTGAGCAGAATGACATAGGAGAGAGATAGCAGCACATGCAGAGTACTTGGGACACCTGCCCTGGCTTCCCTTGAGTCCACGTGAGCACTGATCAGCTTCGGGAAGGTTGTAATGAAAAAATACATAGTGAAAAATGAACTGATAGAATAGGTAATGGCTAAAATTAACTCTTTCATATGCACAATACAATCTAGCCTCAATTCACAGGTCTTCATCTTATCCAATTATACGGTAAGAAAGCAAGAGAGGATGCTACCAAAACAGCTATATACTTTGCATCCAGAAGCAGCAAATTACTTTGAAAAATCTTGGTGGTTTTCCCTAATAGACCAAAATTTTCCTAACATGTGAATATTTAATCATGACTTATCATGCTAAGAAACCATAATTCACTAATAACACATAAGGCCGTAAACCAGAGTTTGCCTGCCGCCTCCCCCCATAATACCGATAATACCTAGTATCTTTAGAAGATGTGCCAAGGTTATTACCTCCAAAAGGGAAAGGATTCTAGGCCAAGACAGGTACAATCAGGCACGGGGTAGAGTCTAGGGAATGAGAAAAGCCTTGGTTTAACTGAACACTGAGAACCATTCTTTGATTAGGACATTTGTAGGAGAGCAGGTCAGTTAGGTGACTGTATTATATGGAGCTGGCCTGAGCTGTATCTGGTGGACAATGTATGTTCCCTGAATCAGCAAATTATTAGTGGGACAAATTTATCTATATTGACTGTTCTTAACCAAATTATGTGAGGTAAAATAGTATCTTGGCAGCCGATTGTGGGGATTTTGGGTACTGCACTGGTCTAAGTAATGTATTATTGATCTATAGTTAAATTGATCTGAAGGTCAGACTTCTAGGATTTCTCTCAGTCTCACATTCTGAATCAATTGTTGTCTTTTAGGAAAGGCTACATTAGAGGTTCCTGACTCATCCTTAGCCGGGATAACAGGAACAAACCCGGTATTGCAGTATGTGGGCTGTAAATGCAACGAAATTAGTGCCTCTATATTTTGCTTTACAGATTGTTCCCGAATTATGGCCCCAGAGTCATGTGCATTGTTCACTTGAAGTTTCTATATTAAGAGAGAATTTAAATAGCCCATTTGTTTACATTGGAACTTAGTCCATAGGTTCTCATCACCATTTATTTCAGGTTTTTTAGATGAACAATGCTGCCAATTAATAGGTGAGTTCACAGAGAAATTTTCTTTCTTATGTATATGTATGTGCGTGTGTGTTTGTGTGTTTTAACCAGACAATGGTGGATTTTCAGCTTCTTGAGGACTAAACTGGAAAACATAAAGGACAATCCAGATCGAAAATAGCATATTCTACTCGCTGAATTGGATTTCCATCCCATTATCACACAATACCATTTGTGCTTTAAAATAAACCAAGGGGAACATTTCACATAAAAGGTATTACTTCTTACTATGCAGATCCCCCTACTGGGAAACGAATGAATGTTTAAAGCTTACTGCAGCCCAACTGTTTTCCCTCTCAAAAGATTATACCTATTAAATGACTAGGGTGACTTGAAAAAATAGTGTAATTTGCAGAATATTGGCTATCAAAAAAACTTCTAAAGGAGAGTACATAAAATACTATAAAATATCTGAGAAGTGGTGGCTAAACTCTAGGAAAATTATAACTATTTCTGTGTCACTGTTAAGTCAATTTCTCTATTTCCTCAGGCAAGCCACTTTGCTGTGGTCGAGAAATTTTATAGTCCACTATAGAAGTGGGTTTATCATGAAGCTAGGAAGCTTCATAGCCTCTTTCCAAGGCACTGGAGATGGTTCTAACTCTGGAGTGACATTCTCAGATGATCTGGGAATTTTACAAAAGTAAGATACTTCCACTACAGTTGTTTAAGACTAACGTCTCCTCACTCTTTTTTCGTACTGATGCTTTCCCTTAGGTGGGGTGGTACTGGATTGACCATGGCCTTTCTGGGAGCTAGCTAATTAGAAGTTGAATGAAAGGCACAGTTAGTTGTTGTGGTTTGGTGAGTGTACAGGACTGTCAAATCACTATGTTGTACAACTGAAATTAATATAACACTGTATGTCAACTATATTCAATAATAAAAATAAAAAATAAAAAAATTTAAATATTAAAAAATAAAACAAGAAAAGATATATTGGTAAAGTAAGGTTAATATTTTTAAAAAACACTAAAAAAGCCTTTGCCTTTAGCTAATAATAATAATAGAGTTATTATTTTTAAAACTATGAATCTACATAGGATATGCTGAATAGCTCTTTATGCTTCATGCTATTATGTCCTATCTTTCCTTGTACATTGTTTGTACATATACATTTTAAATTTATTTTTGAAGTTGGGGATTTTCTTTTTTTTTTTAAGATTTACTTATTTGAGAGGGAGAGAGAGCATGAGCTCAAGCGGGGGCAGGGGGGGGGGGAGACAAAGGGAGTGGGAAAGAATCTCAGGCTCCCCACTGAGCATGCAGCCAGGACCCTGAGATCATGACCTAAGCCCAAACAAAGAGCTGGATGTTTAATCGACTGAGCCATCCAGGTGCCCCTGAAGTTGGGGATTTTCAAAACTTTTTTAAAAGATAAGGAAAATACTGATTTCAAATATACCTATACCTGTATATGTGTTTGGGTGTGGGTGTGTGTGTGTATATATATATATATATATATATATATATATATATATATATATGCATATTTTACAGGTATATTTATAAAGCTAGTGACACAATTTAAAGAATTAAAAGTTGTCCTAAGATGGATCATCTCTCATGTGTGGGAGATAACTGTAAATAAGACTCAAGAAGTTTGGGGTTGAGGATTTACAGAGAAAAATATTTTTAAATATTTTTAATTATGAAAATACTTTAAAGAAAGGATTCAGAAGAAAAAGTTTGTATCAAAAAATATGATTGTGTTCACATTAAGAAACCCAATATTCTAGGGGTGCCTGGGTGGCTCAGTCGTTAAGTGTCTGCCTTCGGCTCAGGTCATGATCCTAAGGTCCTGGGATTGAGCCCCGCATCGGGCTCCCTGCTTGCCGGGAAGCCTGCTTCTCCCTCTCCCACCCCCCCTGCTTGTGTTCCTGCTCTCGCTGTCTCTCTCTCTGTCAAATAAATAAATAAAATCTTAAAAAAAAAAAAAAAAAAGAAACCCAATATTCTATAAATGAAGATTTGAATTAAAATTAGTTTAGGAAATAATTTTGCCTTAAGATTACTGAATGGAGCCAAGAAACACATAACTTATTAATATAATTTTATTTTTATATCTCTTTATAGGACGGGAAGAGATATATGTAGCTGAAGTACAACCAAATCAGTGATTTTCAACCTGGAATCAGTACCCTGTTAATGGAAACATGGATATGATTTCAGTGGCACTTGTACCCCTAAAATTAAATGCCAGCTCTCTGTGTGGTCATATGGACATGTATATCTACCAGATCTCAGATTCTTTTTTTTGTTATGTTAATCACCATACATTACATCATTAGTTTTTGATGTAGTGTTCCATGATTCATTGTTTGCGTATAACACCCAGTGCTCCATTCACTATGTGCCCTCTTTAATACCTATCACCAGGCTAACCCATCCCTCCAGATCTCATTAGATTCTTAGAGGATTCCAGAACCCCTAAAAGAGTAAAAACATAAACCTAATTTATTCTATTTTCCAACTGGAATAGAGAGAATTTTCACTGGGAAAAACAAGGAAAATAAATAGTTCTCATTATGATAGTGACGGCCCAATCCCACCCATGCATCGAAAAACAGGGAGGAAAAAAAAATCCAAGGAAGATTTGATAATTTCAAGGAGCAAAGTGTTCAGGAGACATAGTCATTGAACAATTCCCAAAGTGCTCATGTGTGAGCAATGTGAAAATCCTAAAAATACTGTTCAGTGTCATCTCAAAAGTTCTTTGAAATACTACACTAAAAAACAATCTTTTTCCAAGTCAGTCTCAAATATGATTATGTTACCCCTATGTTTTTAGAATCATTGAACAATATTAAATACTTTTTGAGTCTATGAATATTAAGGCTATGAATATGAGCTGACAGCAAGCTTCCCTGTGAGGTTTGCTGACCCATTATATCAGAGATGCAGTAAGACAAGAGTGAAACTTTTCAAAAATCTGCCACTAGAGGAATTATTGAAGCAACTTGGACATCTAACCCCAAACAGAAAAGGTTTAATGGAGGAGATTATGGCCATGTTCAGTTGTATTTTCAAAGTTAGGAGAGATTATTAGAATTATTTTGTATCTTTCCAGTGACATGCCTCATATCAAGAGTAGGGGTTGGTAGGGAACCAGACTTCAGCACAAAGAAGACTTTTCTCAAAAGAAGTCCTGTGCAACAAGGAAAGAGCTTATCTTTGTGAGTTGACTTCCTCTCCTGACAAAGCAATTTAGGGATCAGGAATGTTCTGAGATGGATTTCTATAACGGGAAGTTGGAGTCTTATATGTGGGGAATCCTTGTCTGTACTTACATTCTGTGGTTCTATGATTTATTTATTTATTTATTTATTTGTTTATTTATTTATTTATTTTTAAAGATTTTATTTTTTTTGAGAGAGAGAATGAGATAGAGAGAGAGAGAGCATGAGGGGGGAGGGTCAGAGGGAGAAGCAGACTCCCTGCCGAGCAGGGAGCCTGATGCGGGACTCGATCCTGGGACTCCAGGATCATGACCTGAGCCGAAGGCAGTCGCTTAACCAACTGAGCCACCCAGGCGCCCTCTATGATTTATTTTTTTAAAAAACTGCTTGCTACTACAGAGAACACGGCCTGGAAATAAGGCATCTGCTTAAGGAACACCCTTAGACAGCTCCAGGTGAAAGCTAACGTGAGACCAAAGGAACAGAGAGGTCAGTCAGTACCGAGTAAAGTTGTGCACAAAGCCCAGCATCTTACTGCCAGTTGCATTAGTGAATTTTGAACCACAGCTCAATTACTTTTTTCTCTGAGAAGATATGAGAAAAAGGTTAAAGCTCTTCAAGGCAAAAGCATTATATAAATCCAAAGCATTCTCCTACTTTGGAAATGTACTTGCATGTAGAAATGTGAGCAAAGGGAGAAATCGGAAGTGATAAGGAGGAAGGCGTAAGCAGGGCCAGAGTGGTGAATGGCCTTCAAGATAAGGATAAGTAATTTGAAATTGGTTCGGAAAGCTATTGGTTAGGAAAGCCAGTAGAAGGAATTGACATGATAAGTAATGGAAAGTTAGAAGATTAGAAAAGCGAGACAGATTACCTTGGGAGGCAGGATTTTGAAATGATTAGAGTATAATGGCCAGAGAAGAGATTGTAGAATTGAGATAGGAAACCAAAAGACAAGGATGGAGAGACCTACTCCTGAAACAGGAATAATACCTTCATTAGGATCCAGAAGGCACTTTGTAAACGGCAGAACCGAGGCCTTTACTGAAACTTGGGTGTTCTATAGCTTTGATCCCAGAAATGGCATATACATGTGCCACTTCCTAGACAACTATCAGGAAATGTTTGTTGCATAAATTAAGAAAAACACAGTTCTTATATACAACAATAATTTAAAATCATCACTTTGCGACACAAAAGTCGACCGTAAAATGAGAAAGCCTTGATAGTTTACGCTACGGTTTCCTTTAAAGAACTGCTTAGACTTTTATCTACAAATCAAAGAAGAGCATTAATTCTTCAGGTCTCAATCTGAAAACGTCATTGAATTTGTTCTCAATGTACTAGAGGCTGATGAGAAAAATACAGGCAAGCTAACAACTGCAAAGAACATGTAACTTCAAAGAGAAAAAAAATCCAGTACTTCTCCCAGATCTTTTCAAACTAGATTCAGCAACCTGATTAATTTTTACTTACATGGTTTAGAACCAAGATGAATGAATTAGAAGAATGGTTCCATTCAAAACACCTTTTCCCTTTTTAGTAAATCTAACACAGTTGTCAATAAAACAATTATTCTTTTAGTCACAGAAAGCTTCAGAAGCTGTTCTGATTCTCCTATTCTTTTGGCAGATGCAAATTATATCTAGAGGGAACTAATTCCAATAGTTAATGGAATAAAGTGGCTGAAGATGGGGAATTCAGCGCTTTGAGTTATCTCTCTGTGCGTCTTCCAGGCGTTACTCTGTGTTTGCTGCAGAGTCAGCAATGAAAACAGCTATCCTGAGTGGGAAGTGGGCTTTAAAAAAAGTCCATAGAAATCTTAAGACTCCAGACATTAGCCAATTCCTAAGGGCCATTTAAGTGACCCTTCCAATTCTCTTAAAAAACACATAATTAAAAACATCTAGGAAAAGCTAAGAAGTTTTCTGGTTAGTAGTTTCTATACTATGTTTAATGGTAGAGTTGTTTTATTGTAATGTCTTGCTAAAAAATCAGTATTTGATAAGCAAAGTTGTTTTGTTACCAACTCGATATCTTGATTTCATATCATTTACCAGCATCTCAACCATTTGCTATTTTTTGGATGCTTCAAAAGCCATGCAATAGCTAAATAAAGACCCCTCAAAAGTGAATAGTCAACCAAACAACAATTCAGCCCAAATGAATATGCTGTCGTTTTTATAAAGTCTTATGTTTACACGCTGTATAATCAGAAGAGACTCAACTCCAGTAAACTGTGGGCTGCTGGGGAGGGGGGTGGTGCAATGGGGTAATTTGGTGATGAACATTAAGGAGGGCACTTGAAGTAATGAGCACTGGGTGTTGTATGTGACTGATGAATCACTAAATTCTACCTCTGAAACTAATAATACAGTATATGTTAATTTAAAAAAGCAAGAATTTGGAATTAAAAAAATAAATTTTTATTTCATAAAAAATAGTGGTTAAAAGAGAACAAAACTTGTCAAATCAATGTACTCTTTTCATTTCTTACCAACTTCTATTACACATAAGAATGATCTTTGATGTTACATTTAGTGGGCACTCAATAAATATGCTTTTTTTTTTCTAATACAAAAGAAAAATAATTAATTTTATCTGGACCTTCCTTCTGACATCTGGCTGTCAGGATGCTAATATCACCTAGATAGGGACTGTCACAGGAAGTATTTGGGTCATGAGATATATGGAACTAACTTTTCCATGGAAAACAATTGTGGTTGTTGAGTATAATAATAATTAATTCCTGTCTTGACATGAAAAGAATAGGTGGACTTATGATAACCAAGAGCCTAGTCCTTTAAAGTATTTTTGGAAAAAAAACACTAGGTTGGGGGAGAGAAAGAAGGAATGAAAGAAGCAAGGAATCCATCCACATGGCATTTCTCAAAGCCTGCTAGTTCCAAAATATCTCACAATTTGCAGTGGATGCTGTGATGATAACCCCTTCAAGAATGAATGACTCATTTTCCTAGATTCAGGAAGTGCTCTCAGCTATCAGCCCCCTTTGTGAATTGCCTCAGCTAATGAGGGCCACCTTGTCCAAGCATCTAATACCGAGTCAACAAGAGGATGTAAAGGCCCAGCTCCAGAGTTGTTTAAGATAACTCTGAAGAGCCACCCTAGCTTCAGAACTCTCTACTGGGTCTGCTGAGGCCTGCTTAGAAACTGTATTGCAGACCAACTTTTTCTTCTTCTTCCTCTCCTGATTCAGCTTTCTTCTCTCCCCTTCCATAGGTCATGGTCCCAAGAATCCCCTTCTCAGTCTGTTTCCCAGGAAACCCAGTCTGTGAACCAATCACATTAAGAGTACCCAGTTAGTCCCTGCCTCTGACCGTTCATTCTTTGTAAGAGTTTACGATTGAAATAGAGCCTCTGAAAAAATGAACCCCAGACATTTCCAATTTTCCATTTTTTCCCCTATGTGCATCTCCTCTGATACACCACCCTAGGTGTTCACACACACCAGCACAGATTCTCTGCTTGCACAATAGGTTTGTGTTGCAAGCTCAGGGTAGGTAATGATAAGCACGTAGAGTATGCTAAGAGAACTTTCCTCCTGCAAAACATATAAAACTCTTATAACCAATATTGATATCTATTTGAGATAGATATCAACGGTAATATAATTAAGAGGTGTGTATTTCACTGTGGCCTTTTTAACTTCCTTATGATTGTGCATTTGTTTGATAGTAGAGATCTCAGGCTTTATTGCCTACCCATTTTTTTTTTTTTTCCCCAGAAGAGCCATCATAAAAATTTAATGCTTCAACCATTCTTCAAATCTCTAGATTTCCATTAATTGGAGATGGGGAAATACTCATTTAAATACAGCAGTTCAGATCTGATTGTATGTTCATATTAAAAAAATTCCATCATGGAAACTGTCAGAAATACAAATGCAGTTGATTGATAAATAAGAGATGCCGAATTCTCTTATTTGGTAAGTCAGTGATTCGCTCATGCCCAGGAAGCTAACTTAGATAGTATTCCATGATACATAAATACCACTTATCTGACTCTGCTTATTCAAAACAAATTCATGGATATTTAATAATAGTAATTAGAATTGAAGTGTCACATTCCAGAAACATTTCACTGAAAAAAGGTACTTTATAGAAATACCAATTTTTAAAACTGAAAGATATTATCCCACATTTCAAAACTGAAGCTAGTAAAATATATCTATTGGTTAGGTTTCTCATGACTGCCTATTGAGCTGACTATTCTTTAACTAAACGTTAAGCCAAAAAAAGGGGCAAAGGGGCAGGGAGGTGTTAAAAGACAGTGATTATATGTGAGGATGTAATGGGAGCATACATTCTGTTCCTGAGAGATCATCTGAAACTATGGTGAATGCGCTATTTATGTCTAGAAGTGGAGCAGTGTGGAAATGGTGAAGACTATACACAGAACATGACAGAACATACTACTTTATAGGATTAGAGATGGAATTAGAAGCCACAGAAATAGGAGAGAATGAGGGAGTTCATACATAAAATTTTTCCTATTAGCAATTTGGCCACTGAGGGTTTACTCTAACTCTGCACTTGCCCCAACCTTGTCTAAGAAAATACTTCAAAATCATGGAAACAAAGAAAAGTTCCTCCAAATGTACACTCAACTATAATTTTTCTAAATTAATTCATCACAATAGCAGTGTATGGGGAGAAAAGTTCAAGAGGAATGGAGAGGGAAGAAAAGAAAATGACTTTCTTCACATAACATTTCTCAGAGCCTGCTGGTTCCAGAATATATTGTCATATATTAAAAAGTTGAGGGTTGCTCATCTATTCACCACTGCTGGTCATTCAACCCTTGACAAAAGCATTGGTTTCCAGGCAGACTTTGTGGTTTGGAATGCTTTGTTAATATAATCGCCTCCTATTCTATGTCTGCTGATTTGTATCCAGTATGGTCATGACTGGCTCCTCCTAGAACTATTGGTAGAGTAGTTGGGGAGGGTTCACTATGCAGGAAAATTGTATTTTTTAAGAGTTTTATCAAGATGTAATTCAAATACCACACAATTCACCCACTTAAAATACATGATTTTAAGTATATTTTAATGTATTCACAGAGTTTGTATACCCATCACTATAAATTTTGAACATTTTCATTATTCCCAAAAAGAAATCTTTCACTCCTCAGCCATCAATCTCCTATCCCATATGCTTCCTCTAGCCCTATATATCCACTAATATACTTGTTATCTCTGTAAGCTTGTCTATTATGGACCTTTCATATAAATGGAATCATGTAATACACCATTCTGGCTTCTTTCAATTTGTATATTTTCTCAAAGTTTATCCATATAATAGCATGTATTAGTTCTGAATAAATTTTATTGTCAAGTAATACTCGATTGTATGGATAACACACTTGTTTATCCATTTATCAGTTAATGGACATTTGGACTGTTTGCGCTCTTTGGCTATTATGAATAATGCTGCTATGAACATTCATTTACACTTTTTTGTGAGAACATATGTTTTCAATTCTTCAGGGTATATGCCTCAGAGCATAACTGCTAGATCACATGGTAACCCTATGTTTAATCATTTAAGGAATGGCTGTTTCTGTATCATTTTCTTCCATTCCTATATGTCTAAAAGCTAAGTATCCAAAAAACTCAATGCCAAATTCTTCTAATATGGTACAGCCTGCTGCCCCACATCTTAAGCCAAAGCTCCTAGTTAAAGTGGTCTTGGTTGTTCCACGAATTAACACAGCAAATGCTTAATATCCTAGACATTCACTAGACATAGAACTATAATAGCGTAAGTCTTGTTGATACAACATACCATATATTATCAATAAAAATTAAGTTTAAAAGAATGAGGTGTATAATGATAGGTGTCTTACAATAATATGCTGCATGTTATTTTTTCTTTGGACTTTCAATATAAGACACATTGAAAAAATAATGTCACCACTAATAAAAACAGGCAATATCTTACGTTTATGTAGTATTCTAAAGTTTATCAGTAACTTCAACCTGAACATTATTCATCTAACCCTCATAGCATTTAAATTAAAAATTCTCCTCTTGCAGAGATGAGAGAACCACAATTCAAGCAGGCTAAGCAGCTTCCAAATATTAAACAGCTAGTTACAGAGCTGAGCAGGACTTGATCCAAGACTCCAAAGTTCAAGTATAGAACACTGTCAGTTATAACTATTCCAGTAAAAGGAGGACTCGAGCTATGAGCATTTGCCCAATCTCTTCTTTTGCCTTTCTTTTCTATATCCCCCACCTGCCACACACCACACACTATACTCAAGCCACAGGCTCAGTTCGTGCACATGCATATACAACACACATACACGTGCAACACCCATACCACAAGCACATATATACCTCACATACACTCTACACACATAAACACAACACAAACACACCGAAGACACTCCTACACACACGCACTACACTACACACATAAAAATTCCATGCACATGACATTCGTATATACACACACTACACAGACCTCACACACATTCACACCTCACACATACATGACAACTCTCACACACATTAACACACAAGAGAAGAAAAGCTGTGAATTTGATGCATCAGATTACAAGGCATTAGGCCAAGTTTATAGGAAAGGGACATAACAGGATAAGGGGACCTGTTGCACTCTCTCTTAACCTTCTTTCCTCCAGTGCTAGCCAGGTAAGCAGAGTCGAGTTGTGCCATCACTCTTGCTAGAAAGCACCTCCCAAGTCCATGTGTCATGTGGGTGACAAGAAAGCAATTAGAGCCAAAGATTTGGATCTGGGCTTTGAGGACAGTAGGCATCCCTGCTTCAAACCTAAACTGTATGTAGGACACATCGGGAGAGGATTCTGACATTTCTAAGCCCTCAGCTATATCTTCATTGCTAGTTGTGAGAACTTGAGTTTAGAATTTCCTTAGACTTTGAAATCTCATTGTCTTTATTATGATAATAATAGAATCTACCTCCTACAACTGTTTTAAGATGTAGGAGCAAAGACTTCACATAAAATACAAAGCACAGAGTAAGAACTGAATAAATGGCAGCTACTGCTACAATTACAATTATTTTTATCCCCACAAAAGTATATAGACTTAGAATTGTAGTTGCAACAGAAGTTTTCTTGTTTTTTTTTCCCCTGTCTTGCCAATAAGAGGACCTTTTCATCATCAACAATTTAAGGATGCGCCTGTGTCTTACTCTCCAAATCTTTGAAGCGCAAGTGAATCTATACCTCAAATGAATCTACACCTGATTTTACCTGAACAGGCAAAAGTTTGAAACTAAATTTCTGTTGAAAAATAAATGTCATCATTTAGTTCTTAAAAAAAAACTATACCTCATCTACACCTCAAATGAATCTACACCAACTGAACAGGTAAAAGTTTTAAATTAAATTTCTATTAAAAAATAAATGTCATCATTTAGTTCTTAAAAAATAATTGCACCTCGGGGCGCCTGGGTGGCTCAGTCGGTTAAGCATCTGCCTTCTGCTCAGGTCATGATCTCAGGGTCCTGGGATGGAGCCCCACGTCGGGCTCCCTGCTCAACAGGGAGTTGGCTTCTTCCTTTGCCCATCCCCCTGCTTATGCTCTTGCATGCTCTCTCTCTCACTCTCTCTCTCTCTCAAATAAACAAAATCTTAAAGAAAATAATTGCAGCTCCGTATTTTTTCTCTATTATATATATTAGATGGAGTATATAGACGGTATAATATATGTGTTATATACCATCTAATTACTTTAACTCAGTGAGGAGGATTGAAATTTGTGTGCTGATCTATTGGTATTTAGATTCCTCCAAAATGTTATTCATTACAGTCATCTTCCTTCTTCAAACTGGCTTACATACATGTCATTAGCTCATAACAGCAGATTTATAAAATAAATACAAAGATGACTCTTCTTCATACCAAAGAATGCTAAAACACTGTATATATGTTAGAACAAGGCTTTTTCTGAATCATACTTGTATTGTATAATCACTTTTTAACATTTAGCAATCTAAATTTAATCAGTGTTTATGTTACTCCTCTCTGCAAATTAATACAGCCCTTATAGTCACAAATATGGAAATATTTGACTTTATTACTTAAAAATGCACATGGGCTTTAACCCCCCCCTTAAGTATCCTTATAAACAGGTTTAGGCGAAATCTTAAATTATTCTTTGCTATATTATCCTTTGAGTGAAACTTAACAACTGTTCAGTTAGAATCATCATAAAAGAAAAAAAATTGTGAATATCACTTATTAAAAATAAAAAATAAAAATAAAAATTCCACTTCTTGTTTGTTTACTCTATGCCACATAATCAGTTTTTAAATACATCTTATTTAATCCTTAAAAAACCATATGAGAGAGATATCATTATCTGTACCTTATAGATTAATAAAAAAAGACCTGAAGCTTAGGCATATATGACTTACCAAAGTCTCATGCCTGGCAAGTGTTGGTCCTGGGTGCTATAATTCTCAGGTCTGTTGAATTCAAACCCTAGGCTTTGAGATGCTCTACTCTATACCACCTACCTAGAAGCTCAAAGTGGATAGCTAGATTTTCAAATGGGCCACTTGGTGGATGCTGCCTGAATGATTACAGTGGTTCATAAATATCAATGCCAAAGCCAAAGATTCTCTTTTACTGCATGGTTTTAAAAATTAACTTCATAATATTTTAGAATATTTTAATGCTACTTAAACATTTTAGGGCCAAGCCCTTACTGTATAATCAAAAGCTACAAACTCCAAAGGAGAGCTCTATGCTAGGAAAGGATGTGTTTAACCAATAAATAAAGGCAACTTTTGTAAATTTCAAGTAATGTCTGATGGGAGATATTGCTTAGAGTGAATCACTTAGGTGGATGAACAAACTTACTTGTTTCTCATTGGCAAACGTAAGGTAAATGGTGTCTTAATCTTTCTTTTGAAAACTACAAGGGAATTTTTAACAGAAGAGAAATGAAGCCCTAAAAAAATGACTATGTCACATGAAAGTGGAAAGAAACAGGCAGAAAAGACCTCTACAGATAGGCAGTAGGGTCAGAGTATTAGTAAAGAGAAGTGACTAATTGCCTTTTGATTTCTTCTGCAAACTAGCTGAGTGGGGAATACTATGAGGAAAACCAAAACCACAAGTGAGAAACGCTTTTCTTCTCCAAATATAGCATCTAGGCCTCCGTAGTAACAAGGCTACAAGAGAAAAGTTTAGGAATGTTAGCAGGTAAGGAATCTGAAGGATAGTCTATTCAAAAATATTGCTTTTACTTAGTACTTTGTTTCAGCTGTGTCCTTTCTCTGACAGTGTTCCACTACATTAACACTATACCAAACTGCCTAAAGATTGACCATATTTGAATGACTTCTGTATTATGACCCCTTGCTCCCCCACCAAAGGGTGAGCCTTCTGTTCCAGTGTACATAACATGGTCTGAACGACACTGTGCATCCCTGGGCTCCACGTGCATCAAGGGATGGGCAGCGAGAAAACTCCCAGTCCCTTGCAAGTGTTTCATAACAACTAGACATTTAAAAAAAACTTTTAATAATGTCAATAATATCTGAATAAAAAGCAGAAAAAAAACATTGAATTAATAATCTTTGCATTTCAACCCCTGATTATATCTATATCTATATCTATATCATCTATATCTATATCTACACACACACACACACACACAAATAAGATTATCTATCTACCTATCTCTCTATCTCTTGGAGGTGACAGTATTTTATGCTAATGAAGTCTTTCTGTCCAATGTTTGGTAAACGGAACTTATTTTTCCTTTGGGCTTCAGGCAAAAATTGTTATATCTTTAAAGTTTTCTTTTGTGTTTATGGAAGCTATATTTAAAAACACTTCCATTTATTTATTTATTTAAATTATTTATTTATTTGAGAGAGAGTGAGCCAGAGAAAGAGTGAGATAGAGCACAAGTGTGGAGAGGGGAAGAGGGAGAAGCAGACTCGACGCTGAGCAGGGAGCCTGATGTGGGGCTCCACCCCAGGACCCTGAGATCACGACCTGAGTGGAAGGCAGAATCTCAACCAACTGAGCCACCCAGGCACCCCTAAAACCACTTACTTTTATTTATCTTCTGTCCCTGAAGGACAAATGACCATGAGTTATCTTTTTTCCTTTTTCTAATTTCATCTTTCCAAAAGCAATTTATTCTCTAAAATTATACAGCCACCCAACTAGAAAGCAGGTAATGTTTTAGGGTAACTGAAAGTGGGTGTATATTTGCCTTTTTAAAAATTAGAGTTGTGACTGCATTCATATCAGGCTTTGTGTTCTAGGGTATCTGGAATCCAAACCTTAAGAACTGAGAATACTACCCAGGAAAAAAGATGCTAAATTCAACTATAAGTCTACTTTATAATTTTGACCTGTAGATTCAATTTAACGAAGGCTAGACAATCAGCAAGGCTGAAAAAATGAACTATTGAAATATGCCTCATAGTCATATGAATGGGATAAAAGCTGCCAAAACAGTGTTCGAAGCAAGTTCTCACAAATTGTGAGTATTGTAACTACATTCACAGGGAAAATACGTACTTTAAAAATACCACTTATTATTTCTTCAAGCTTTAATCCACCACTCTAAGATCATAATGCTAGAGTAACCCCTACTGGCCAGTCTACTTTCTGGCTAATGCTGAAGGATACAGGAGAAAGGATGAGACACAGTTGTAAACACCGGAGCAGGAACAGTTTTCCAATACTGCATTTAGTGGCAATATTATTACCTTGTTTCCCTTTTTGGTCATCTAGCTTCTGTAGTCATCCTCCTGAAGATCTTAGCATGGTTCACTTTTATGAAGCCAAGTTTTAATAAACACATTAGAATTTTAATTCTTGGCAATATAAATAACATTTAAAAATCAACAGACAAAATTAATTTTGCCCAAGTGAAATAGCCTTTCCTAAGTATTACTTTCTGAAGAGGTAAAATTTTCCAATGATATTTGAAAACTTGGATACCTGCGCTAAGTTAAGGTGCCTGACAGCGGAAAGAATGAACAGAGTGAGGGTGTGCCAGCACAATGTTAATTTATATGACAAAAATGAAGGAGAGGTGAAGTAAGCAACATGTGGACATACCCAGCTCACACCCTACACTTTGTCTACTTGCAAAGTGGCATATACGACTCTGGGCTTTTGCATTAACAACATGCAAATGCCCCTCTTTATGGCAGGTTCTGGATGCCAATAATTGACTTGTGCTTTCTGAGCTAAAATTAGGTAAATAAACTTGTGCATAAGGAATTTGCCATGCAAGCCTATTAATTTCCCCTATCAAGATTCCAGGAATGCAGCAGAACCCAAAGTCTAGAATAAATCACATGGACGGTGATATTCTCACTTCTTCCTGGCCCACCGTATCTCTCTTGCCTTCCTTTTATGTCTGTAAAAATCAGATTAAAATGAACTGAGGGTGGTTCCTTTTAGATAAGAAAGAAGATGCAAAGGAGCCCTGTAGTATAGAAGAAAGCTGGCCTGGGGTAGGGATTTTGGCTTTTCTGCCTGCTTGCGGTTGCTGGATTTATGGACATCACGTACTATGGTAGATTACGTTCTCATTCCTAACAATTCACTCCTTTCTCTATAAGAACATTTGCCTAGTGAGCTTACAGGCCTTCTGGTAGAAGATAGATACACTGCTTTGCCCAGCTGTCCGGATGGCCATGAGCTTGCTTGGATCAATAAAAAGTGAGTGGAAGGGACAGTATGTCATTTCAGAGGCAAAACTAAGCAGCAGCACGTGCTTCTACCAGCTTCCTGCTCTTTTCCAACAACTCCATGTAGGAGTTGTTCCTTTAGCATGGATCCCAGAATGGGAAGACACATGGAGGAGAACTGCCTACTAGCCCTCACCAACATGTAACAAAGCAAGATACAAGTTTGGAATTTTAAGCCACTGAGATTGCTGCTTCTTGTCACTATAGCAAAGCGAACTGGTACATAATTCTTGATCTAACTTGTAAGAAAGATTAACAAAAGAATAGCACCAGCTTAAGGGGCCTGCTTCTTCTCCCCACTACATCTCATTTTCTTCGAGCATTAGGTTGAGTCCCTCAGGGTTGGTTTGGTGGCCTGGTGACAGATAGCAATTCAATGATCATCAACCCTACCAACTGTTCCCTGTAGGTTTCACCGAACCCACTCCTCCACTTTCTTCCAGCGACTCTAATAGTCCAGCTCACTGAACTGACTGTGAAAAGAAGAAAATAATTTGCATGGAGAGAAACTATTCTACATCATCTCAGGGGAAATCCTGGGCAGTTCACACTTCTCTTTGAAAATCTTACCTGTCCATGGGCAAGGTATGGGAGGAAGAACAGGTATATGCAACATCTGGACCTTATTTTTTGCCAACAGTGGAGCAGATGGAGTGATTATCTGTAGCCTTACTTGCACTGACCCTGAATATCTGTTGTTTGTCAAAACAGTTTGAGTGCTTTTGGTTTTGGTTTCCCACACATATGATCACATTATTCATAGAGTTTACCTTTGAAAAGATTTAAAAAGAAAAAGCGTAAGAATGAAACACCACTGGTGCACTGAGGTTGCTATTTCTAAAATAATTTTATAAATTCAATAGAAAAATAAAACACTTTTTTAAGGAAACCACATTTACTCTCTTTCTAATTGCATCTAAAAAACCGAGCAAATCAGCCTCAATGAAGAGAACTTAATCAGATACTCATTATTTTATATTTTAGTTTTACAAAATTTCATATGTCAATGGAGTAAATATGAAAGACAGGCAGAGGCAGAGCAGAATGAGAGTCCTAAATTCCAGAAAGATAACTTGTACTTCTGCTATTCATTATTGTTTTTCTTCCTTTCAAAATAGGGTTTATAGTTTCAGATATTTCTAATTTTACTGAAATTCATTGATAAAGAAGGCATTGTATATGCAAACAAACATCTAGAATTCTCTATAAATGATTTCAGTTGGAAAATGTTAACCCCAGCTGAATGTGCCCTACGCTTAAAGAAAGTATTTATTACAAGCCAGCGCTTCATATTAAACTTTGTGGTTTGTCCCCCCAGTGCTTCTAGAACAAACTTATTTCTTAATCACTTACACAGAAAGTAAGTTTAGAAATTACCCATCTTCTTATTTGCATTGCTATCTTTTCAAATGGAAAATCAAATTTAAGTTTTTTCTTAGCCACTTGAAAGAAATACTGAATAATCATTCTATTTAATCTATCTGATGCTTGCTTGGTTATATTTTGATATTTCTAACTATTTATATTTTTCTGAGCAAATGAACTATTTCACCATATGTTTAGTCTCCCACAGAATCTTACATGGTCTCTTAAATAATGGTGTCTATGAAGCAGAATGATTTATTTATAAATGAATTGCATTTCCAGTATCATTACTGGCAACATATTCCTGAACAACTGCTATGGAGACAGAAAGTATCAAAATATACAGCGGAAACTTGAACCACATCAAGCCAGCGGCTTGACAAAGGTTACCAGGATAACGTAACATTCAGCTCTGCTTCTTTTCTGACATTTGCCTCATCTCAACACACATGCAGGAAATGTCTCCTTTTTGGCCCCTCCTTCATATTCTAAAAAGGATGTACTGCTTTGTTTTAAAATTGAAGCCAAAGTAACCAATGTTTCCCTGTTTTTAAAAGCATTTCCTTCATTCTGATGTGTACTTTAGTCACAGTGTTGAAAAGAACTCTGTAGAGTCGATGAAAGTTCTGACGCCAATACCAACGTTCTCTTCTTTGTTGCTCTCTCACTGAGTTCCCAAGGACTGATGTACATAAATACTACAGAATGCCACACATGGATTTTAGCCCCTATTTCATCCAAAAAAATTAATAGCCCTTGTTTGTTAACATTTTGGAGTGAGAGTGATGTAGACATTTCATGCCATAGAGTGTGACTGTTGTGTTGGCTCAGCTGAAATCACAACATAACCAGATCCATAAGTGACCAAGGTGCTATGTACTAATACATTTATTTTGACAGCACAGATCATTTAGTATTTTGACAAGTGTACATCATTTCATAAGAACTTTCATACCTATTATTTTATTTTAGTTTTTGGGAAGTAGACAACAGCTGGTTCATCAACAGCCCTGTCTTCTGTGTTAAGAATTTAGATTTTATCTAGTAGTCACTGAGAGCTCTTGAAGGACTTAAAGCACTTAGTTTCGTTTCAGAAAGATTTCTCTGACAGGCATAGAGCAATAGTGTCCAAAGAGAGATATGTGCGTGCTAGAGTGTAGTCAAGGCCAGCCCTGGGGTATGAGAAGAAAACACAGACATGTCGTATGTGTGTGTACGTATATACAAATGTATATATGTATATAAATATATATATGTGTATATATATGTTTGTGTGTATATAATACTATTTAATTTTGATATTTGTTTTAAATTTTACATATTACATGTATATAATATTTTAAAAATCATACCTAGCTAAACAAACATATTAATTCATGTTCAATCTTTATTTTTTTCCTTTTCTGATGACGTATGAGATCAAAAAATTTAGAAACTATTAACAAACTAATCAAAAGCAGAAAATTAGTGAGGGGCCAATGAAAATAGTCCAAATAAGAAAAAAAATAAATAAATAAGAGCCTGAATGAAGACATCAGGAATCGAGAAGAGAAGGGAGATGCATGCATATTCTTATGAGAAAGAAATGATAAAGCCTGATTAAATGTGAAAAAAGAGGATAAAGGAGAATGAATCTGGGATGCACATCCAAATGGTCTGATGCAGCTCAAACTCGAGGAGAGACTCATCAAACGTTGAGAGACTCAACAAAGATTATTTATTTATTTATTTTGGTAAAAAGTTTGAGGGAAACTAGAGCAGATAGAGAAGAGATGCAAAAAGAAAAATAAATGGGTAGGGGCGCCTGGGTGGCTCAGTCGTTAAGCGTCTGCCTTCGGCTCAGGTCATGATCCCAGGGTCCTGGGATCGAGCCCCGCCTCGGGCTCTCTGCTCGGCTGGGAGCCTGCTGCTCCCTCTTCCACTCCCCCTGCTTGTGTTCCCTCTCTAGCTGTCTCTCTCTAATAAATAAAATAAAATCTTTAAAAAAAAAAGAAAAAGAAATGAGTAAATCTCCAGACTGCCTACCTCAACAATAATGATGCAGTTTTATCTGTTTTATATATTGGGAGTTTTGTGCAATATTTTGTTTGTAAAAAGAGGTTTCCTGGCTTTTAAATGAAATAAAATTAGACATTTACTGCTATGAGGTTCAGTACCTAAATCTGAGAAATCAACACTTAAGGGCAGGAAAAATATGCAAAAGATAAAAATAAAGATCTGTAAATAAAGATAATGGAGCTAACCTATTTATGCTTAAAAAAAACCCCCAACTTTGGGGCACCTGGGTGGCTCAGTTGTTAAGCGTCTGCCTTCAGCTCAGGTCATGATCCCAGGGTCCTGGGACCGAGCCCCGCATTGGGCTCCCTGCTTGGCAGGAAGCCTGCTTCTCCCTCTCCAACTCCCCCTGCTTGTGTTCCCTCTCTCGCTATGTCTCTCTCTGTCAAATAAATAAATAAAATCTTAAAAAAAAAAAAAACTTTTTAAACGGCAAAAAATTCTGTCCATCAGATTAAGATGAACACATGCCCCTAATTATCATTACCTTTAGATAATATCAATTTTCTGTGGACAAAACTTTTTGGAATGCCATCCCATATCCAAAATGGATACTGCTAATGCCTAAAAGAAATCAGATTTGTGGAGTCATACACCTAATCACCAATATAAGGTAATTATTCTTTTCATTATCATGACCTCTCACCCTTCTATAGCTACATGTCCTTCCAGAATTGGACAAAATGCTCTATATAAATAACAAAGTTGAAATGTCTCCAAAGGATTATCAACTGGTTGTCTTCCTAGAGTCTTTGTAGGGTGGTAGTAGTAAATTTGTCATGGTAGAAACTTGAGTATATACCTTGATCTCCCTCCAGGTATTCTGGAAAGCAAGGTTTAAAAGGAACTGTGACCTTGTAATCAATATTAATGGACAGACTTTTGTGCTTTATGTTAGTTTAGTTGCTAGAGCAATGTTACAATGCTTCAAGGATTGTTATTGAAGGATTATTATTCCAAACAGAACTCCAAGTCAATGGAGTAATTATCTTACTTTCTTATGAGTATACTTTTCCTGCCTCAGGTTCCTGAACCATTTTTTTCCAACATAAAATTTCTATCCAAAAAGAAATCTAATACAACTGAGGACAAAGACTCTAATAGTATTACATTCAGAAGAATCCATTCTGAGGTTCTCAAGTGCTATGATTGGATAGTATACATATTGCCTATGTGCAGAAGCATAATTATCACAGCAAAATTTAATGTGAAGATTATCTAAAATAGCCTAATCTACTCTCAGTGCCAAAAGGACTAATTCCCCCACTCTTCCCTGGAATCTGAAACAGTTCAATGGGCCTTTCCCTAAAAATAATAGTAACAACAACATCTCCAAAAACATTATTTTAGAAAAAGGCCTATGGAATCCTATAAACTTCCTTGCTGTTTGCTAAACATAGTCCCAAATCTTTTGGAATTTTTCAGTAAGCAATAAAGGGACTCTGCCCAAGCAGGTTTAAAAAAAAAATATTCCAAGAAGGAGCCAAAGAGCTCAGTCCCTGTATTTGGATGCAGCTGTTGTGCATTTTATTCATAGGAATGCATAGCGTGGCTTACTGTTGCCGAAGAAGACTGCTGAAAGGCAGATTTTTTTTTTTTTTTTTTAAGCAAGCAACTGAATTGTAAAAGGCCCTAGCAGTAATAGATTTCACAATCCCTTAAGAATGTGCCCCCTCAACCCTCCTGGTTTTTGGATTCCAGGAAGAATGGAAGTGGTGGCTTATAACTGTGTGAGGGGCAAGACAGAGGTTATTGGCCAAGCCTGCTGTCAGAGTAAAATCTGTGTCTTCCCTGTTAATATTCAAGCCCTCTTCCCCGTGATGGACTGCAGTACCCTCTTCAGATTGCGGGCACAGCACACCGTTTCGCTGCATGTCAGAAGCATAAAGAAGGCCCTAGGTGCTGTGCAGATGAATCATGTGTTTGTCTGGACCAGGCTACAGCACAGGAAATGCCCAAATGCACAACAAAAGCAGAACAATTCCATGAAATAGACACTGTGAGGGAATATTACATTCCAATATAACTTCCTGTCCAATTCAAAAATTTAATTTGCCAACCAAAGCCTGTTAGCAGAACACACACATTGTCAGTTAGCCTGAGAATCTTCACTAGGCTTGCCCAGCTTCCCTGCCAGAAATAGTTATTATAGATCCGAAGACAATATTTCTTTGACTCAACCCTCCTCTGGGGGCTGCTTCACCCGGAGGCTTTGGCAATTTCACAATGATAAAAATAAAGTTAAAAGGAAAACTTCGTATCTTGTATCAGTTGGCATGCTTTTGGCTTCAAATAATAGAAAACTATGACTCTGCTGGGGTTAAAAATGAGGAAATATTAAATTTCAGCTGCCACAAAGTGCAAAGACAGGTGACTGCAGGTGTGGTTAAAGTTGCAAGGCAGTGACATCAAGGAAGTACATCCTTTCCATCTTTCTGCTCCTCATCCTCTGTGTCAGGATCCCTCTGACTAGCTCCTCTGGTAGCCACAAGACGCCCAGGATAGCACTGAGAAAGCTTGCAGACAAGACAAAGCAGGGTCAATGCTCCTCCTGAATGTTTTTAAGAAGCCTTCCAGCAAACCTATCCCATACTTCACATTCCATAAATGTGCCACCTGCCCAGCTTGGAGGATACTTGACTGCCCCTCATCCACCTTCTAACAATACAGTACTGGATGTGATTCGAAATCAAGTCCCCATCTGTGTGTGTTTAATAAAAAGTGTTGCAGAAGGTAGGAGTCACTAAAATCCCTCTTCTCTCATTGCATTCCAAACAGTGGCACAATTTATCAGTCAGGTTGACGTAACGATTGAATCACTATGGCTTATCCCCTCTTCCATGAAATTCTCCTAGAGTTTGCAGGACATCAAATCCCTCCAACTGAGGGATAACTACTTGCATCAGCTGTGTGCACTCCAACTCAACAAATCATTCCTGCTTCCCCTCCCAAGTTAGCATCTTCTCCTGATTTCCCCATTTCTCTTCCCACCTCATCATTCCTTCAGTCATTCAGGCCTGAACCTGAGAATCATCCTGGGTGTCTCTCTCTTTCTCAACTACCATATTAACTTGGATAATAATGGTATAATATCTTTGAGATAGCTTAATATCTGTCCCTGAGCCTTTCCTTTATCACAAAACCTAACTCTACATTACCTCTTACTCCGTTGAATCCACCAGTCTTAATGCTTCTTAGACCACACACCCAGCCTGTGCTCCCCTGAAACCATTCCAGATGAATCTTCCTATGGCATTGCATCAACATCTGCCTGCTAATTTGCTCCACACTGTACTTGAATTCACTGGCGCACTGGCTCTTTCCCCAAATTGCACCATACTTCCTGTTTCTGTGCCTTCCTCCAGTGTTCTTTCCTCTTTCTGTAATTCTGCTGTGCCTGCTTCTGTGGAAATCCTACCCATCCTAAACCTCAGAGGGTTGAGAGGAAATGTATCCCTAAGACGATATATGAGGACTACAGTGGTTCAAGTCTCTGTGGCATTTATTAAGTGATATTGAGCAAATATTTCAATTCTATGAGATTCAGGTACTCCTCCGTAAATGGGGAAAGAAGATACTACTTTCCCTGCCTTGTCATAGGATAATTGAAATTAACAGAAATTTTGGGCGCCTGGGTGGCTCAGTTGGTTAAGCGACTGCCTTCGGCTCAGGTCATGATCCTGGAGTCCCAGGATCGAGTCCCGCATCGGGCTCCCTGCTCGGCAGGGAGTCTGCTTCTCCCTCTGACCCTCCTCCCTCTCAAGCTCTCTGTCTCTCATTCTCTCTCTCTCAAATAAATAAATAAAATCTTTAAAAAAAAAAAAAGAAATTAACAGAAATTTTAAATGATATCAATATATAAAAGCAAGTGTAAAAGCTAACATGCTAATGCTAAGTGTTATTACCAGCATCTTCTTTAATGTATGTATTCACAGTATGTTTATAAGGCATCCTCCTGGGATTCTACTTATGGTCATCACACTTATGGTCAATGCTGATGATTTCTCTCCTAGTATTAATTTAGCCACTTAAAAACAGGCCTACTGAGGTTCACTGACTCTTTTGGAATGTAGATTCACATTTAGAAGACATAACAGATTAAGAAACTGCATGGCATATTTAGTTAAGGTACGAAAGAAATAGGAGACATTAGTTGTAATATCATGATCATATAGAAGATTCCCTGTATTGAAATGTAAATAATTGTTTTAATACTCCATATTAAGTCCATAATTTGAAATAAATATTTATATAAATATTGACTGAGGAACTGATCTTCTACTGAAGTTACCTGGCTATCCCTTGAAAAGCTGTTTTACACTAATGTATGCCATGAAATGTTTAAGATTCAACTATTTCTGGAGAGTTGCAGTTACATGCTAGGCATGATAGGATGCCATGGGCCTGTTGAGAGTCCTGGTCTAAGAGATTGCTTTTTAGCATTTAAAATACTTCAAGGGAAATTTCTTTCTTTTTTTAAAAAAATATTTTATTTATTTATTTGACAGAGAGAGACACAGTGAGAGTGGGACAACAAGCAGGGGGAGTTGGAGAGGGAAAAGCAGGCTTCCTGACGAGCAGGGAGTCCGATGCAGGCTCGATCCCAGAACCCTGGGATCATAACCTGAGCCGAAGGCAGACGCTTAATGACTGAGCCACCCAGGCTCCCCTGAAGGGAAATTTCTAAAACCATGGTATTCATTCCATATTTGATGTTATAATATGGACCACAAGATTTTTTTCTCTTTCTTTTTTCTTTTTCCTTTTTTCCTTTGTTCTTCTTTTCTTTTTTCTTTTCTTTCTTTCTCTCTTTCTCTTTCCTTCTTTTTGCAAACTTGAAGACCCCACCCACAGCCTCAGAATTTTCTATCCATTTTCATCCTTTTTAAAATCAATGTTAAAACATTAAACAAATTCAAGCCTGTATTCTGTCAGTCAGTGCCACCATTTAAAACACAAAATTTGACGTACCATCTAGCTCAACCCTTAATTTTATATATGTGGATCCATAACAAAGCACACTGTCCACCCCCCAACTGTTCCTTAAGTTTCACTTTCACGTTATGCAAAATTAATTAGTGCTCTACTCTGTCAATTCTATTGTGCACCCCCATCAACCAAAAACAGAAAAGGCAGTGGCAGGTTCATTAAAAAGAACAGTGTTATGGTAAAAAGGACAGATTCAATGACCTGTTTCTCAGTTTTCTCATCTAAAAATGGGGAATAACAAGCATGCATCTAACTCAAGTTGTTGTGAAGATTAATCGAGTTAATACATGCAAAATGCTCAGAGTAGTACTGGACATATAAGTACTCTGTAAGCATCAGCTACTATTATATTTGTTGGTTTTGTTTTCTTACTATTACAGGATTTCATCATTTCAATGCATGTGATGAGCAGGTTTCCATCCTGGTTAAAGCTAACAGCATGACCATGAGCAGCCTCCTTTGAGTTGCAGGATCAGAAGAAATTATCAAAGGTTCAAATGGCAATCAGGCTGGCAGAGCACCATGTCAAGGAGCAGTAACTCCTCCATTTCAAGGAAGGATAACTCCTGTTAGGGCAGTGTGATGTTTTCCAGTTATGGGAATGACTTTGCTGTGAATGGTAGGCAATAAAAATACAAAATGGCATATAGGGGTTGACAAAGACAGCAACCATGATAATTAGTTATCCTTCCAAACAACAAAGAGAAACCAAGTATTGGTTTACTCTTTCCCTATTAAAAAATATATTTCACATTAAAAGCACTAGCCATAGAATATTTGGCAAATTCTGGAATTCATTGTCCCTAGATATTTCTAAATGATTAAAACCTTCATTTCTAAGAGAACTTGCATTTAAGTATATTATTCGTAAACTCGGGATCTTTAAGAGATTGGAGTTGTTCAGTATCTCTATAGCACACTCTTGGAGATAAGATGTTTCACATATTCATGGACTCTCCCATGAATCTTGGAAAGTCTTCGGGCGAAACAGCAAAGCTGTAGCCCAAGTTGAGGCAGAGCCTCATTTCTGCCAACAATATCATGCCTGGCCAGGCCGAAAAAGTTTGCCAAGACCACACAGACAGACTAGATGGTAAGTTGGAGTTATAATTCTTTCTGCAAATGGAAGCCATTCTGAACACTTGCCTCAAGTTGGAGAAAGTGAAGAGGGGTCAAAACCAGAAACCATTAAGGTTCAGAAATAATTATTATGAAAAACCAACAAGCATTTACCTAATGATTCCCCAGAGCCACTCCTAGAAGAAGGAATGAAAAGGAAAAGTTTACACCATCCACAACACAAGGATTCAATGCAGTCAATGAACCAAAGAAGAAAAATCCAGTTCTGAAATTTTATAGTAACGTGGTACTACTCCCTTCAAATTTCTGAATAGTTGCGCACACCGTGTGTTATAATGTAGCCAAATATATAATTGGTTTTATGCATGTATCCTTAAAATACCAATATCAAATTAAAATCACCACACTGAGAAACACTGTCATCAGGAATTCTTTTTGCAAAATCTACTTTAATTTTTATTATTGAAAATTTTTTGCCAATAAGTCCACAGAGCAAATTGTTCAACATGATGTGATACAAAAAGTCCAGGATTCTCTCTCTAGGATATAATCACTACATATATAAAATGAAAGGGTGTCATATGATGTTTAAAGTCCTTTCCAGTTCTAAAATCCTATGAAATAGATATTTTTTTCAAGTGGCAGAAGAGTGAGAAGGATATTTAATATTCTGAGCTACTAATACTTCACTTCCCAGCCTGTAACCACTGAGCCTACACATTTGTTGACAATAGCTTTGAAATCATGACATGAAAATGTGCCACAAATGTATTGCGCTTTGGTCCACTAATGTCTTAAGTACATGAGCTAGCTGCATTCATATTTTCTCTATCTCTAAAATAAGGACATTGAAAAGATATCCTCTGAGTCCCTTTTAACTCAATTTTCCAAATCTACAATTTCATAACAATAAATGGCACTTCCTACAGAGGAGTCCTCTACTCTACCTTACCAAGTGTAAATCTTTGCTCAGGAAGGTTAAAGGGACACTCTAGCTACTTCCCTGTGCTCTGAGGGATATGGCAAGGCTTTTCTGGGTGGGACAGTAAATGGTCCATGACTGCCTATGACTGGGCAGAATGCAATTTCTTTTACTTGGTTTGTTGAAAATGACTCTGTAAACTTTACCACATTCACCAGTATTCCTATTCTTTAATACATGGCTCACTGACTAGGACCCAGTTTTGCAAGCAGGGGAAATATGTTTCCTTGTTTCTGATGAGTTTTTGGAAAGTTAAACAAAGCTCCTTCTGAATTACCTCTTAAAGGCATGCTTCAGGTCTGCCCTAAGTAACGATTATTTCCTTAACATTTTACAAACCCAATCGTTAATCCCTTTTTGAATGCAAAGTGACATGTGCTACCTGTAGATTTGATGACTTTAATATATCAGAACCCTATGGGAAGTACATCTGTCTCATCCTCTTCCTGGCTTCTATGTGAAGTGCACTGGTAAATTCCTGAGCAGCTTCATTCTATGGGGAAGCATGATGCCATCTAGTGATCAGATAGGAAATCACAGCTGCTCGCTTTCCCTCTGGACTAGGTAATACAAGGAGGAATTGGGTGGGACTACAAATTAGAATTGAAAGAGAAACAGAATAGAAACTGCTCAGGCAGGAACTTTACCTAATCATTTGCTATGTACATCATTCTGCATAGTCATTACTAAAAATATGATGATAACAATATGAACATGGCATTCTCACTCCCGGGGTTACTTTCAAACTTCAATCTACTATTGTTACAGTCATTGTTTGCAAAATAAATGACTTTATGTGGAACATTTAATATCCATAAACTAGGTCTTTGTTCATTAAAAGTTAATGGGATTTTTAAAACATAATTCCAAACACTGCACTGTAAAATACATGTACTTAAAATTGCATCAATTTATTGACTTTAAGTGATACCCTTCTAGGATGCTATTAAATTGCTGAACATTTAAAAACACAGGAGAATTTTAGATGAAATAAATGGCATGCTATTTAAAAAGTAAAAAGTTCCTCAATATAGAACCAAAAATTGTTCCTCATTGTCAGGAAAAAGCACCTGACTGTATTTCCAGTCTTATCATGGTATTATGGCAGGTATCAAGGATAAGATACACTTGTATGCACCAGGTTAGATGTCCACAATATCCTGGCAGATTATGTCCAGTTTTCTTCCTCTAGAAGGTTCTACAAATACAAGGAACATGTGTGATGCATCTTTTCATCTCCATCTACCAACCCCCCCACCCCCCATTTGTCAGCACAACACATGGTGTGTCATAGGGACTCATTTACAACTCTTCAATCACGGTTTGGGAGATTTTTATTCACAATGGAAAAAAAAATGCTCTCTCTTATCTATGCTTTCCTGCTTTTCTTCTGAGATGCTCTTTCTACAAGTTGGGCTTTGACTTGTTTGATATGTACCCTGTTGGTTCCTGAAGTCTTTTTTTTTTTTTTTAAGATTTTATTTATTTGACAGAGAGAGACAAAGCGAGAGAGGGAACACAAACAGGGGGAGTGGGAGAGGAAGAGGGAGAAGCAGGCTTCCCGCTGAGCAGGGAGCCCGACCTGGGGCTCGATCCCAGGACCCCAGGATCATGACCTGAGCCAAAGGCAGACACTTAATGACTGAGCCACCCAGGTGCCCTGATTCCTGAAGTCTTTATACTCCTGAGTATCTGTGTCCAAATGGCTTCCCTTCCATGAGTTATCACTTTAACAGGCAGGTGACTATAATTACTGCAACATTTGGTGAATTGGATACACAACAATGGGAAGGAGGAACTCTAAATTCTTGGTATTTTCAATGGTAGTATTAATATTCCATTATAAGGAGACTTCAGTCCTATAACACATACAGTATCATTTACGGTTTAAAACCAGAGTTTTTGGAATAATTAAATTGGGCCACAATGCATTGCATACTATTGTGTGGCTCACAAAAAAAAAAAAAAAAAGTGTACTTTATTTTCAAATACTGCACAGGAAAACTCCTTAATCATACTTACTATCCAGGGACTTCCTGGTAAATCACAGCATATATGTGTCAATCTCAACTACATAATATCTCTACCTGCACTCCAACTAACGATAACTAAGTTTTCACTGTGGGGTATAATGAACTTCAGCGATCCAAAAACATTTAATTTCTCTGCAGAATGAAAGTCAAAAAAGGTATATCTGTCTTTCTCTGGAATTGCTGAATTGGGATTCAAGTCCATAACGAAGTCAGTAACTTCTCCACAGCAGTAAGTTTCTCACGACACTGCTCCTTCCCAAGTAAAGGCTGTCACAAGGTGGAAAGAAGTTCGTTTTCACAGACACCTCCACGAGTACCTAATGCTCACCCATACGACTCTCACTCATAAAGTCACAGCTGATTGTCCCTAAGGCAATTAAGTGTGTCTGTGGGCTACAGCCCAAGAGTTTACAGAATTACCATTACCTCCTGATTTACAGGCGTTTGAAGGATCTGAAATGACTGTGGACAAATAAAATGTCATGATATACACGGCCACAATTTAAGCAGTGTTCGTAATGGAAACTGAAAGGACCTCAGAGCCCCGTGACTTGGATTCAAATCTGAATCTTTTACTCTATAGTCTGAGCAGTTACTGCTCTCTCCAAGTTTCCTGTGTGCATATGGAGAGGCTCTCTCCTAATCTTGATGACCCAAAGTTCTAATTTCAGCACACGCCAAACTTGAAAGACAGAACTGTTTTCAACTTTGACATGTCTGTTAAGAAACATGCTTGTGACAAATACAAATTAAAGGGATCACAGCGTGGACCTACAAAGATTTTAAATTTGGAGAGGGTTGGTTGCTGAGATTAGGCATAAAGCTGTATGTTCAATTCAAGCACATACTTCCATTTTGTTAAACAGAACATAGGCTTGCTAAGCAATGACAGTGCAAACTGCATTTATCTTTCAAGATAAGGAAAATAAAATCAGTTACAAGAGGTTTTTAATGACTAGTTCTAATAAATAAATCCATATGGTTGTATACATGGAAGGGTTTTCTCAGGAATGAATTTTATGTTTAGCATTGCCTTTGAGATAGCTAATACTTTTTAGACACTTTCCATATATTTCAAAGAAGTAAAAACATTTATTCACTTATATTTCCATTGAGTCAATAGATATTTATTAAAGGCCTTCTCTGTGACAAGCATAGATTTGGAAATGGTCTACTTGCATTTTATAATGCAGATTAAGCTAAGAGACAGTATTAAACTTGTAATAAACTAATAAACCAGCAGAGAGATACCAAAAAAATGAGGGATTTCAGTTTCATAGAATTCAAAGAAGCATTTCATCTACTTTAATTATCAAATGGCTCTGTGTTTTAGAAGAAAATTAGACAAAATATATATAAAGTATATATTTTAATGGATGAGAAAGTAGCAAGAAAGAAAACAGGAGTGGCTTTAAAAGGGGGAGAAAAAAGAAGAAAAGAATAGCCCAAACTCCAAACACCCCAATCTTGTGAATTGAAGGAAAAATTGTTTAAGGTGTATTTTAATGTCAGTAGTTATCTGTATATATATCCATAGAAAGTCATATTTAAAGCAGACATTATCATTCTGCCACATATGTGTATAGAGGCAAATGCTGGATGGAACAATTTAAATGTTTCTTCACTGTTTAGCAGTCTTACACCAGTGATTTAATTTCTGTGCTATCTATATATTCCAGTGATCTGGCCTCTCTTGATCCACCTAAATAGCACACTTCTTAGCATTTATCTAGCCTTTTCTAAGTAGAAGCTTAAGGTTTTTTGAATTAATCATCTTACTGACTCTTATCACACTGAGAGAGAGAGACAGCAATCAACATGAACCATCTGGGATGAATGAGCAATGCAGAGGCATAGAAAACCATGTGACACTGGCAATAATTTGTTCCCATTGTTCTTTATCATTGTTCTTCTGAAAAAGAACAATGGGCATTTGTAGATTTCTCAGAACTATGGATTATAAAGTTCAGCCAGATGCTTTTTCATATAGACAGACATAGCTGACACATGGAGTGACATTTCTACGGGAGCAGGACAAGTACTGATCAATACTAATGTACTAGCAGCAGAATGTACACAGAATTATAATGACATTTAATACAAGAATTAGAAATGGAAAGGTTTTCTGAATTAGCCCTAAATTAAACAAGCCATCCAGAAAACAGGTCATCCCACCACCCAGTCATTTGTCCCCTCTGGCCCCTTCTGGGGTGTGACTCATTAAGAGAGTCATTTGTGACCAACTCTATTCCTGAATCACATTTGTTCACATTTTGGCACAGCCTAGCATGTATTTTTGTATGTTTATGATCATCTCTCCACTAAATTTTTAGTTCTTGGGGGCAAAACCTTCACTTACTTTTGTATTCTCAAGCCCTATTAAACATTATAATAAGAACCCAATAAATGATGAATTAAGTAAGTAAGTGATCTCAAAAACTGATACTGGTTAAAACTGAGGTGCATACACAATTCACCAAGACCTAAAATGATGACTTATTCCCCCAAGAACTGTTCAAATGCTATAACTTATCACCAAAGGAATGACAAAAAATTGTCATGGCTTGCTTTCCAGAAATATATGATAAAGAAAATACTTGCTAGATTGTTTTTATTGTAATATTCTTTTAAAGCTTTGTATTGGAAAAGTATTTTTTTTTCAAAATTTAACGTATAAATTTAATAAAGGAAGTAAAAATTTTCTATAATCCTATCAGAATTTGTTTTATATTTACATATAAGTATTTAAAAATGTATAAAGAAAATAATTTTAAATGTGTAAAGAATTCCATTATGTATAGTTTTGTGACAAATTTTAAAGTAAATATCTCTATTATCGTTTTTTGTAAATATGTGGAAGCACAATTTTTAATAGAGTGCTACTGATATATATTCACCCCCAAATATTTGACTATTATCAGCTCATTAATGAGCATCCTTACACAATTAGCTTTGCCCACTTCTCTTACTACTACCTGAAGATAAATGTCTAGCAGAGAAATTGCTACATCTAAAGAGTATGCATATTTTTAAGGCTTTTGACATGGAGTACTAAAATTACCTTTGTCAGTATATCCAGTTTATAGTCTCTCAAAAAATATACATGTGCCCATTTCCTTACCCCTTGCTTGACCTGATTGTTACTAATCTTGCTAACATTTTACAGTCTATTTCCAACAAGTTTTCAAATTAATGTCAAAGAATATCAGAGACAAGCATATTCCCTCAATTTCTGTTCTAGTTTGGCAAAAGTCAACAACAATAGAAGAGTTCAATATTTATTTTTAACCCATGCCACATGTTACATGATCAGTCTCTCTTATAATGACACAATTCCTATTTGTACAGCTATATCGTAGGGAAAGTGCAGTAAATTTTAATTCCTGGAAACATTTTCTGGAGTACATAAGTGTCATAGTAAAAATGGCTTAAAGGAAGGATGTTTTCCATATCAACTGAAATAAAACTAATTTTCCTGATACAGCGATTACTTTTCATTGGGAAGAAGGAGAAGTCTCGAGAAGGAGATGAAGAAGGAGATGAAGAAGACAAAGGAGGAGGAGGAGGGGGGAGGGGGAGAGGGGAAGAGGAGGAGGAAGAGAAAATGCTTTCTAGTTTGTTGCTTTTGAGCACAGCCAAACAGTAAGAAATTCCACTGCAAGTGCTTCAAACAGGTAATCAGGTACATCTGTGGTTATCTTGCCTCCATAAACATTTCCTAGTGATTTTGCTAACTATAATCCTGTAATAGAAACCCTCTGATTTTTACTCCAGTAGAAATCCCAGATTATTCCCGCTCTAGACAAAGAGCTAAATGTTGAATTGACAGCCATCTAGCTTCTGTAATGAAGTTCTTGCCAAGTTAAGTTGAGAAAAGTGATATATGAGAAAGATAATCCGAAGGCAAAGCTGAAAGGCCATTCCGCAACATACGCTAAGCTCTATCCCAATATCAGGTCTTCAGACCTATAACGACTGAATTCCTACAGAGATCCTTGTGTAGGATAATGGTTTCATAGCTAGCCCTGGATCAAGGCCAAATATAAGAACACATACTCACTCATATAAATAATGTGCTTTTACATAACTCACATAAAATTATTGCTAAAGACACCGTTGCTCTATTTTTTTGTGTGTTTTTTTTGTTGTTGTTGTTGCTCTACTTTATGCAGAGATACTTATGAGAAGTTCTAGAATTAGTTATGGGAAGAAAGTTTTCTCTCCTCAAGACATAATTATTATCAGGCTTCCTTATTTTACTGTTTTTAAGGGAGCTCAGATCTAAATTTAACTCCAAATACAAAATGTACTTTCACATTTGTGCTCTGATTTAGATTTCCATAGTCCTTTTATATATTTTTAAAAATTAGGATAGCTTAAATTGTTTTTTTTTAAAACAGAAAACATGAAAAATAAACACATAAATAATGAGATTGCTTTTATGTCCTAATTTTGATCATCCACACTGATGAAAACGACACGAGGTACAAGTAACCAGATGTCAAAACCCAGAAACCCCACATGCATTTGGAATTTACTTAAAAACATGCTTGAAAATACTCATGCACCAGCATTTGTCCTTATTTTTTTCAGATGATCCTGAAGTTTGGTCCAAGACAAAGCTCAGCAGACATTTTGACTTAAGTCATAGTTAACTACTCCAGGAAAGAAAATGGATATCTACCTGAGTTAGATATTTAGTGGTGCTAGGCAATCATTATTATGGTGGGAATGAATTTATTAGCGCCATATTTTACATATAAAAGATGCCAACCCCCATATTGCTTGATTCAGCGCTAGGTGAAAACACACAACCTGAAACAAATGAATTGAACCATAATTCAAATGAGCAGTCATTTGCTGGGTGAGAATGGGGGTTAGGGGAGAACTAAAAAGGATTAGGTATATAAGACAAAAAGATTCTAAAAATATAAATAAAAGGCTTGCATTCTTTTCTTATTTTATATACAAGGATGGGTTAGCAATTATGAAACTACTGTCTACAACTACATTCTAGGATTGAACAAATATGTAATACACTGTAAATGGAGCCAGGTCTCTCACTGTTGTAAGGAAGTTACACAGATGAAAATGGAGAGGGACAGAAGGAACACTGTAGTGTTGGACTGGAACTGGAAGTATTGGTGTGAAATCACAGACATACTACAGAGATACCTAGATATACACGCAGATACAGATATGTGTAAGTATGTTTTTGATGTTCACTTTTCTGTATAGGAGTACATATCTACATCTACTTTTTCACAGATCTGTCTGCTCACAGAACCTGAAAGCAAAAATTCCCCAGTAGCAATGAGCGTACCTACTCTCTTCCCCAAATTTTTGGATCTAAATACCATTTCCTATTAAAAGGAACTAAGAATCCTTAGAAAAGCAGCTGATTCCAAAGCTGGGCAGGGAAAAATACAAGACTCTTGCATATCTTGTGCCAAAAAGTAAGAAAGTTCTCAAGGAATGACAGGGACATGTCAAAATGACAATAAAACAAGTGGAGGGAGCTCCTCCTGTCCGAATCTAGAACAGTATGAGCATCAAAATAAATGTTATTAATTGACAATGTTAAAGGATTATAATCCACTAAATAAAGAATCCATGAGTTTCTACAGAAACAAACACACAGGAAGGGAATATTCTTCCATATAATAAAAACCCAACTAATAAATGAAGAAGAAATGATCACCATTAGCAAACCATCATAATCACTGATGCAGGCAGAAATTATTGATGAATTCTAATTATTGGGTAAAAATTTGAGAAATAACAGGACATTTACTTGGTCTCAAAGTATTACTCTACAAGTTACTTTTTAATTACAAGAGGAAAAATAGTAATTTTACAGTAGAGAAAAAGCAGACATTGCTCTAACCAAATGATCAAAGTTAAAATATAGTAATGGAACTACACAACAGCATGTGCCTCTGAATACAAGTATTCAGCATCATTCCTATAGAACTCCTGCCCAAACTGCCTGACCTGAATCTCATCACAAGGAAACATAAAACTCATACTGAAAGATAGTCTCTAAAACAATTGGCCTGTATTCTTCAAAAACATCAATGCCATGAAACACAATGGAAGTCAAAGAAACTGTTTCAGTTTAAAGGATATTAAAAAGACATGACAACCAGTTGCAAAGCACTATTTTGTATTTTCTTCTGTCATAAAGAACATTATTGGGACAATTATCAAAATTTGAAATAAGGTCCGTAGATTACATAAGAGCATTGAAACAGTGTTAATTTGTTAATTTTGGTCGTTGAACTGTAACTGTAAGATAATTCCATGTTTTTAGGAAATACCTAAGTATTCAGAAGTAAAAGGGTATTATGTCTATAAGTTTACTGTTAAGTAGTTCAGAAGGGAAAATCTACAAATAAACATATATATTTGTGTATATGTATGTGTTTATTTGGATAGACGTAAACAGACATGATAGATAGATTGACCAATACATGGATGGATGGATGGACAGGTAGATAGAGACAGGTGCAGAAGCAGAAGGAAGGAGAGAGAGAATGAGAATTTTAGAGGACTCCTGATCAAGGGCATCTAGGAATTCTTTGTGCTACTCTTGCATTTACAGTAAATCTGAAATTATGTTAAATAAAAAATTAAATTCCTTTGTTAGTGAGAAAGTACGTAGACTCTGGCTTCTGTTTTCTGGGCCTAACTGTAATAAATGTCTCTAATAGATTTATTTCTGAATAACAATGCATGTGTATATTTTTCCCCACATAAGCATTTTTCAAACTGTAAACCGCAATCTGTTAGTAGGTTATGAAATCTATTTCATTGAATACAACCAGCATTTCTGAGTGAGCTAGAATAAAGGAGAGTATATCAGAATGTATCATACTTTGTAGCACTTAGTATCTGTCTTTGACCCTTCTATTACAATTACATAGAATTGTATGTATATGTTTGTGTGCCATGGGTCTTAACGTAAAATGTTTTTCTCACTACAATTCACTATCAAAAAAACAAATGAAAAGACTGAGAATACTCTTTTTTTTTTATTCCTAGAAGTTTACCTTCATGTGTATGCATATACACACTCAATTTACCATACATTGAATTCCTTAAATAATCTCATATTGATTGAACACCTTCTGTTTCTCAGGTACCATATTGATGACGCTACTCTTCTAAAACTTGTTATCTCTTCTGGTCTCCTCTCTCTCTCTCTCAGAGACAATCTTGCCTTCTGAGTTAGTAAAAGCTAATACATCTTAAAAGTACCCAATAATAGATGTGAATCTATATGACAAATTACAGAATATTCATTCTGAGGAAAGATATAAATTCTATAGTATTTATCCCGGTAATACAATTTTCTTATTTTTAAGTTATTTATTCAACAATTGTGTTTAAAGGCATCAATGACTTTCATAGCTTGACTCTGGGCATGTGCTAGAAAAATGCACAAAATAATAAGTTAACATCAAGCAAATACACACAAAAATATTCAGGAACCACCAAATGGGATTAGTTTCAACAGTTTCGAATTACTTTGTAAGCATATGCTTCTGTATAAATATATGTATTTAGATAAATGTGTCTAACCTGAGTTTTCAGGCAATGATATTCTAGCCTTTTCTGCTCTTGCCATAATCAAAAGGTCAATTTAATTTCTCTGCCATCCTGGACAACTTTCCCTTAAATCATAATCTCTGTACATTGGTAATTTAGTAAAGAATGATATAATTACCCTACTTCAAATTGCCTCTTTAAAATAAAAACTATGGGCATAACTACAGTTTTTATAAAATGAAATAATATATTGACTTCAGGGATTATGGATATATAAAGTTAGAATTGTCAGGTAACATGCTAGTGAATTTCTACATCTAGTTTCCCAAACCTTACAAAGCATGCTTACCATAAAATCTGCTTTTTAATATCTTATCTATTTGAAAAATAACCAGATTTTCCAACTGTGTCTTTATAAACACACAGTACAAAAAGTAAATGTATGCAGAGAAGAAAATGATTATTTGTGACAGATCTCACACCTGCGATTAAAAGTCCTCTATGTCTTCCCATTATATTTGGACCTTGAGCCCTAATTTTTTACCTTATTTTATCAAAATCTAATTTCTTCATTGTAATTTATTTGTTAGTAGTTTTTAAATAAAGGAAACTGTAGAAAAAAGAAACTAGAATAAACTAAAAAAAAAAAGTTATCCTTTTTTTTGATATGACATAATGGGATTATATACATCAACATTTTTGTGATGCATCCAGGCCCACATGACTTTCAGATGTTCTGAATTAGAGTGACAGTCAGAGGATAAAGTCTAAACCACTTACCAAGATGAGAAGCCTCATAAAATCTGGCTTTTAGGTGAATTTTGCAGAGTCACTTTCTAGCATAATCCCATAAATATACTATGTCATTTAAGGTTCATTGTACTTTCTACCTTCCCTTTGCTCTTCCATACCACCATACCTTTCAACATGCTGCCTACTCAGCCATTAACCCCTAGCTACCTGATCATCCTTCAAGACAAAGTTCATAAAATTTTCCCTCTCTCTCTTAGCACTACTTTCTCCTTCTCTTCGGAAGATAATTCTTCCTTCTTCTGTCTCCCCATGCCTCTTTGCTCATACTTTTTTTTTTTAATACTGTATTTTTTTATGCTGTATTTTAATTAATGTATTTTACAATATTATCTCTCTTAGACCATCATGAGCTTTTCAAAATGTTCTCCAGCCATTCACTATTTCTGACCTCCCAGAGTATACAAAGATATCTAGACACAAGCACAACTCTAAATTATTTCTGAACAAGTGGATAATAAAAAGCAACATATACCACAGGAAAACAGAAAGAATTATAAAATTCCCAAAGAGAATGATAATTTTTAGCCACGTGCTTGTCCAGATCACAAAGGAAGTGATAACTGATTAAGGTATGAAGAAGAAGTATGATATGGATCAAAAATGATGGTATGATGGGAATTGTAACAGATGACAAGAAACTGAAAGAACCAAGACCTAGGAGCCTAAGGGTGGTGGCCACAAGAATGTGCTGCAGATCTCCAACTACAAGGACCATAATAGGCCAAGGGCTCACAGATGCTGCCTGTGAAATCCATTGCAGAATCTGAGCTGTGGCCATACTTTCCAAGTCCTGCTCCCAGGCAATGACTGAACACAGTAGATACTGAAGCAGATAGATCCATTCCCAGGAATCACAGGACTCCTCTGTTGGCTGATTTTGCTTTTGAACTCCCCCTACAGTTTTACCTAAGCCAATCTAGGATGCTTCTATCCAACCTCTCTCCCTTCTTCACCTAGGGTCAAACTTGCATCTGAATCTGAGGTTTCACTCAACCTTATCTGGCTCCCTTCGTATTTTCTGTTACATGGACATTTCCTAAAAATCCTTGCATTTTTAATCCCATTTTAGCATTGGCTTCCTGGAAGACCATTCTAACACATAGAATATAGAGTATATTTGGCTAAGTAGTAGAAATTAAAACTGGAGAAGCAAAATGGGACTTGATTATTGAGGACAACTAGTCAATTCAATACTCTGCCTCAAGGCAGGATAAATCTTAATTTCCTTGTACAAATAAAACTGTCTATGTAGTTTATAAAAATCACTGGTGACAGAAATGTCTAACTTCCTTTTGTGAATTGTTTCACAGCTTAATCATCTTGCACATTCAATGTAGGTCTACACTAAATCCCTTACTGTGATTTAAGGTCATTTCTTCCAGTACAGGTGTCTATGGGGATAGATAACAGCCAAACATAGAAATAATGAATTAACTATGTGAACTGTCACTCCTAACTGGAATTCTTCTACAATATTCTGCATACATGGTCTTGCAAGGTCACTGGTTCCCTTTTCTATTTGGTACAGAATTATGTCTCATTAACCTCATGTAATCATGGAATACCTGCTTTTTATGCACTGGAAAAAAAAATGATTCCTCATTTGCAAGCAGAAAAATAAAGGTTTGCATGTTTACTTCAGAGAGGTTTTTATGATTGTTAATAGAAAGGAAATCGGTTTTTTTTTTTCTATTCTAAAGTCTTTCAAATACTCTCTGCCTTCTACTGACAGTAAAAAACTCAATCTTCAATTATCTATATTAAACATAGCACTTTATCCAATTTAAAATAATGGATATATATGTTTTTCTGCCCAAGATTTGAAACAGAGATGGAATGCATGTGGGAAATGCTGTTATCTTCCCAGATCTCTGCTTGAATAAAATAAAGGCATTTGTCTGACTGTGATAAGCACATTGTCTGGTCCAGATTCTCCAAGTATGTAAATCAACATGAAAAACTCCCAACAGCAAGACTTACCCATCTGCATAAAGCTTCAAAAATGGTGATGTACTTACCTAAAACAGAAGGAGAGACGACATTAGTGACATTCATCACAGCTTAGGCATATAGTGAAAAACACATTCTAGAAGGCATGCAGAGCATCTGTTCCCCTCACCACTGCCAGACCCAGTTTTAGGGTTTTTGTTTATAACACAACAGGCCAGATGGTGGTGTCTCTCTCACTATCCAAGTTTACTCTGAGTACACTTCATAAGTATCTGCTCAATAAATGTTGAAAGATGATGACAATCAATTAGCCAAGCACTGTGACTTATTTAATAACAGTAACACTTAATAACATCTATTGAATTTTTACTGCCTGCCAAACCCAGTGCAATATGCTTTATGTGCATTTCTTATTTACTCTTCAGAAAATGGAGGTGAGGTAAATACTCTTATTATCCCCACTGCAAAGATGATGTAAATGAGGCTGAGAGAAGGTCATTAACTTGCTCAAAGCCACACAGCCAGAGAATGTGGGAGCTCGGATTTTCACAGGTTCTCTCATTCTAGAGCCCATTCTTAACAATCTATACGATACTGCCAAAACCCAATGGAAGAGATACTCAGCACAACGGGTACTTTGTTAAATAGGAAATCATAAAAATAGAACTGATACAATTCTAAAACTTGGAAGGATGAACAATTCCTGGTGCATAGCAGCTGCTCAATAATATTTGCTGAATGAATAAATAATAACCAAATGGATTTACTAATATTTAATAAATGTACTCAGGTTTTACCCAACACAACAAATATTTGCAGAACAAAGCACTCTAATATATAAGCAATTTCTGTCTTCCTGCACCTGGCCCTGTACCAGGGCTTTATTACCCTTATTACCTAAGTTGAGAACTGAATGCTCTTAAGGAGAAAGATGAGGGATGGATCTGGAACAAAGAGCCAGGGAGCTACAAGAAAAGGATGGAATCCTCAAGTCCTCAAATGGTGTGTTAGTCTAAATATAAAATCCTCCGGCTGCTCAAGAAACAATGAGCAAGCACCATTTAACAGTTGGGTTTTCTTCAGGTTTTTGGTCAATCTTGTAGAGATTCTGATTAGCAGCAATATGTTAAAGAAAGAAGTAGCTGAGGAAGGAATAGAAACAAGGCGGCCAGTTATTAGAATATAGTAAACTGAAAAACAGATATAAGACCTGGCATCTCAAATTCAGGAAGAAGTTAACCACCAACTAATCTCATGTTTTCATGTTCATAACATATCCCAAAATAATTAATACCAAGGGCAAATTGTCCTTTTGAAATGCAAGTCTGTTTCCATAATCTGGGAACACAGTGAAATAAACCAATGCAACAGGAGACACTTCATACAAATATCCAGTCTTTACCAAATAAATCAATCTTAACATGTTATATTAGAAAAATCTTCATATCCACAGAGGTTTTTCACTGTTTTTCTCAGCATAATATATAGATTTATAGATTTATATAATGGTTACCAAAGTTGAGCTCCGCTTAAAAAAAAAAAAAAGGCAAGGGCGCCTGGGTGGCTCAGTTGGTTAAGCAACTGCCTTTGGCTCAGGTCATGATCCTAGAGGCCCTGGTTTGAGTCCCGCATTGGGCTCCTTGCTTGGCAGGGAGTCTGCTTCTCCCTCTGACCCTCCCCTCCCCCCTCTCATGTGCTCTCTTTCTCATTCTCTCTCTCTCAAATAAATAAAATCTTTAAAAAAAAATTTTTTTAAAGGCAATAAACCTTAAAAAATGTCTTAAACAGTTTTGTTGATTTGTTTCAAGCACAAATTAAACTCAAATAAAATAGAAGTCATAGGTATCTGCAAATTTTAGTGAAATAAATGTAATTTGATTCTGGGCTCACTGTTCACCCATAAAGATAACTGGACTCAATGTGGGAAACTCTAGTTACAAGGCAGTTAAAAAAATGTGTTTGGTTCCATTTTTATAAAGACTGGAGAGAGTCCACAGAGCACAGTTAGTGACCTGTATGTTAGATAGGATTTGATGGGATGCACTTGTTGAGTAAGAATGACTGAACAGTGGTTTTTCTTTATTCACTTCTGTGATGATACTAAGGTTCTAGGCAACATACCAATTGCTCAGTGAGCAAATAAGAGAAGATACAAAACATGATTCCATTTTAATAAGCCTGAAATATTCTATGGATCAGGTTTTATATCACTGTTCTACTGAATATTTGGATCAGTTCTAACAGATAAATGGATATGAAAATAAGACATCAAAGTCTGCTGTATTAAGGGTTGAGGGAAATAGGGGGAACTCAAATATGGACAGCACTTGAATTTGTTCTGGGAAGAGGGGTGGAAAACTTCAAAGGACAGTGACATTTATTCATTAGAATAAGGCAGAAATTCTTCCAGCACTAAGTTGTTCTTCATCCCTAACCAACCCCAATCGCCATTTCCAGATCTGTTGGTCAAACAGCAGTTTCTTCATTTTTTTAAAAGATTTTATTTACTTATTTGAGAGAGAGAGCATGCATGAACAGCGGGAGGGGCAGAGGGAGAGAAAGAAGCAGCCTCGATCGATGTGGGGCTCAATCCCAGGATCCTGGGATTATGACCTGAGCCAAAGACAGATGCTTAACCAAATGAGCCATCCAGGCACCCCAGCAGTTTCTTTAAAAAAAAAATCCACATTATTTTATTGGAAGTCTTGTCACTTTGTTCATGTCCTCCTGTTAACTCAGTGTATCTAAGTAGATGTAAGTCAGAAGAATCAGATTTATGCCAGAGTGGCCTTCTGTCCTGGGAAGATGGTTAAGTAAATTTGAGGTGAAGCCATTATTCACGGTTTATTCCATGTCTGTACCTGGTACTGTGCAGTGAGCCCATGTTCTTGAAGAAATTTTTTAAAAAATCTTAGGAAGGCAACACATTCATACTTGAAAAACTATCAAATGAGGGGGCGGAGCAAGATGGCAGAGGAGTAGGAGACCTGGATTTCGTCTGGTCTCAGGAATTCAGCTGGATAGGGATCAAACCATTCTGAACACCTACTAACTCAACAGGAGATCAAAGAAAAGAATAGCAACAACTCTCTGAACAGAAAAGCGACCACTTTCTGGAAGATCTTTTCTGATTTGTTTAGAGTATATTTTCTGGGGATGTTGTTACCCTGTTAGCATTTTGTTCCCTCATTCATCTATTCTCCTCTGGACAAAATGACAAGACGGAAAAAATCACCTCAACAGTAGTACCGACTGCCAGGGACCTACTCAATACTGACATTAGTACAATGTCAGACCTAGAGTTCAGAATCATGATTTTAAAGATACTAGCTGGGCTTGAAAAAAGCATGGAAGTTATTAGAGAAACGCTTTCTGGAGAAATAAAAGAACTAAAATCTAACCAAGTCGAAATCAAAAAGGCTATTAATGAAGTGCAATAAAAAATGGGGGCACTAACTGCTAGGATAAATGAGGAAGAAGAGAGAATCAGTGATATACAAGACCAAATGATGGAAAATAAAGAAGCTGAGAAAAAGAGAGATAAACAACTACTGGATCACGAGGGCAGAATTCGAGAGATAAGCGATACCATAAGACGAAACAACATTAGAATAATTGGGATCCCAGAAGAAGAAGAAAGCGAGAGAGGGGCAGAAGGTATATTGGAGCAAATTATAGCAGAGAACTTCCCTAATTTGGGGAAGGAAACAGGCATCAAAATCCAGGAGGCACAGAGAACCCCTCTCAAAATCAATAAAAATAGGTCAACACCCCAACATCTAATAGTAAAACTTACAAGTCTCAGAGACAAAGAGAAAATCCAGAAAGCAGCTCAGGAGAAGAGATATGTAATCTATAATGCTAGATTGGAGATTAGATTGGCAACAGACTTCTCCACAGAGACCTGGCAGGCCAGAAAGGACTGGCATGATGTATTCAGAGCACTAAATGAGAAAAATATGCAGCCAAGAATACTCTATCCAGCTAGGCTGTCATCGAAAATAGAAGGAGAGATAAAAAGCTTCCAGGACAAACAAAAACTAAAGGAATTTGCAAACACAAAACCAGCCCTACAAGAAATATTGAAAGGGGTCCTCTAAGCAAAGAGAGAGCCTAAAAGTAACATAGACCCGAAAGGAACACAGACAATATACAATAACAGTCACCTTACAGGCAATGCAATGGCACTAAATTCATATCTTTCAATAGTTACCCTGAATGTAAATGGGCTAAATGCCCCAATCAAAAGACACAGGCTATCAGACTGGATTAAAAAACAAGACCCATCGATATGCTGTCTGCAAGAGACTCATTTTAGACTCAAAGACACACCCGGATTGAAAGTGAGGGGGTGGAAAACCATTTACCATGCTAATGGACACCGAAAGAAAGCTGGGGTGGCAATCCTTTTATCAGACAAATTAGATTTTAAATCAAAGACTGTTATAAGAGATGAGGAAGGATACTATATCCTACTTAAAGTGTCTATCCAACAGGAAGATCTAACAATTGTAAGTATCTATGCCCCTAACATGGGAGCAGCCAATTATATAAGGCAATTAATAACAAAAGCAAAGAAACACATTGACAACAATACAATAATAGTAGGGGAATGTAACACCCCCCTCACTGAAATGGACAGATCATCTAAGCAAAAGATCAACAAGGAAATAAAGACTTTAAATGACACACTGGACCAAATGGACTTCACAGACATATTCAGAACATTCCATCCCAAAGCAACAGAATACACATTCTTCTCTAGTGCCCATGGAACATTCTCCAGAATCGATCACAAATCAGGTCTCAACCAGTACCAAATGATTGGGATCATTCCCTGCATATTTTCAGACCACAATGCTTTGACACTAGAACTCAATCACAAGAGGAAAGTCGGAAAGAACTCAAATACATGGAAGCTAAAGAACATCCTACTAAAGAATGAATGGGTCAACCAGGAAATTAAAGAAGAATAAAAAAAATTCATGGAAACCAATGAAAATGAAAATACAACTGTTCAAAATCTTTGGGATGCAGCAAAGGTAGGCCTAGGAGGAAAGTATATAGCAATACAAGCCTTTCTCAAGAAACAAGAAAGGTCTCAAATACACAACCTAACCCTACACTAAAAGGAGCTGGAGAAAAAACAGCAAATAAAGCCTAAACCCAACAGGAGAAGAGAAATAATAAAGATCAGAGCAGAAATCAATGAAATAGAAACCAAAAGAACAGTAGAACACATCAACAAAAGTAGGAGCTGGTTCTTTAAAAGAATTAACAAGATTGATAAACCCCTGGCCAGACTTATTCAGTAAAGTGGCAGGATATAAAATCAATTCACAGAAATCAGTGGCATTCCTATACACTAACAACAAGACAGAAGAAAGAGAAATTAAGGAGTTGATCCCATTTACAACTGCACCCAAAACCATAAGATACCTAGGAATAAATCTAACCAAAGAGGCAAAGGATCTGTACTCAGAAAACTATAGAATACTCATGAAAGAAATTGAGGAAGACACAAAGAAATGGAAAAACATTCCATGCTCATGGATTGGAAGAACAAATATTGTGAAGATGTCAATGCTACCTAGAGCAACCTACACATTCAATGCAATCCCCATCAAAATACCATCCACGTTTTTCAAAGAAATGGAACAAATAATCCTAAAATTTGCATGGAACCAGAAAAGACCCCGAATAGCCAGAGGAATGTTGAAAAAGAAAAGCAAAGCTGGCGGCATCACAATTCCGGACTTCCAGCTCTATTACAAAGCTGTCATCATCAAGACAGTATGGTACTGGCACAAAAACAGACACACAGATCAATGGAACAGAGTAAAGAGCCCAGAAATGGACCCTCAACTCTATGGTCAACTAATCTTTGACAAAGTAGGAAAGAGTGTCCAATGGAAAAAAGACAGTCTCTTCAACAAATGGTTTTGGGAAAATTGGACAGCCACATGCAGAAGAATGAAACTGGACCATTTCCTTCCACCACACACAAAAATAGACTCAAAATGGTTGAAAGACCTCAATGTGAGACAGGAGTCCATCAAAATCCTAAAGGAGAACACAGCGGCAACCTCTTTGACCTCAGCCACAGTAACTTCTTCCTAGAAACATCGCCAAAGGCAAGGGAAGCAAGGGCAAAAATGAACTATTGGGACTTCATCAAGATAAAAAGCTTTTGCATAGCAAAGGAAACAGTCAACAAAACCAAAAGACAACCGACAGAATGGGAGAGATATTTGCAGCAAATGACAAATCAGATAAAGGGCTAGTACCCAAAATCTATAAAGAACTTATCAAACTCAACACCCAAAAAACAAATAATCCAATCAAGAAATGAGCAGAAGACATGAAGACATTTTTCCAAAGAAGACATCCAAATGGCCAACAGACATATGAAAAAGTGCTCAGCATCGCTCAGCATCAGGGAAATCCAAATCAAAACCTCAATGACATACCACCTCACACCAGTCAGAATGGCTAAAATTAACAAGTCAGGAAACGACAGATGTTGGCAGGGATGCGGAGAAAGGGGAACCCTCCTACACCGTTGGTGGGAATGCAAACTGGTGCAACCACTCTGGAAAACAGTATGGAGGTTCCTCAAAAAGTTGAAAATAAAGCTACCATATGATCCAGCAGTTGCACTACTGGGTATTTACCCCAAAGATACAAATGTAGGGATCCAAAGGGGTACGTGCACCCCGATGTTTATAGCATCAATGTCCACAATAGCCAAACTGTGGAAAGAGCCAAGATGTCCACTGACTGATGAATGGATAAAGAAGATGTGGTATATATATACAATGGAATATTATGCAGCCATCAAAAGGAATGAGATCTTGCCATTTGCAATGACGTGGATGGAACTGGAGGGTGTTATGCTGAGCGAAATAAGTCAATCAGAGAAAGATATGTATCATATGACCTCACTGATATGAGGAATTCTTAATCTCAGGAAACAAACTGAGGGTTGCTGGAGTGGTGGGGGGTGGGAGGGATGGGCTGGCTGGGTGATAGACATTGGGGAGGGTATGTGCTACGGTGAGCGCTGTGAATTGTGCAAGACTGTTGAATCAAAGACCTGTCTCTGAAACAATACATTATATGTTTAAAAAAAAAAAAAAAGGAAGAAGAAGAAGATAGCAGGAGGGGAAGAATGAAGAGGGGGAATCAGAGGGAGAGATGAACCATGAGAGACGATGGACTCTGAAAAAGAAACTGAGGGTTCTAGAGGGGAGGGGGTGGGAGGATGGGTTAGCCTGGTGATGTGTATTAAAGAGGGCACGTTCTGCATGGAGCAGTGGGTGTTATGCACAGACAATGAATCATGGTACACTACATCAAAAACTAATGATGTAATGTATGGTGATTAACATAACAATAAAAAATAAAAAAAAGAAAAACTATCAAATGATGCAAAACAACTTATAATTAAATGTAAATTACATGGTAGAGACATTAAATGCTACAGGAATTTAAGAAATGAGAAAAAGATGTTTCAGCTGTTGTGTGGGATTAGAACAATATGCTATAACTGGGTGGAAAACCATCAAGAGGGTTTTTGGACTTCTGATCTTAATGCACAACCAGTACACACTCTTCTTGCCAGAGTCTAGAGTAAAAGATTTCATATAGAGATTTCAGGATCAGTATGGGGGCTGATTAAGGACCAAGTCAAAGACTTGCAAGGGACCATGTGCCTACAGTGATTTTAGGGAAGCAGAGCCAAAGAATACTCTGCCTCCCTATGATCCTTTGTTCCTACAAATCACAGACTGATAGTTGGCTGTGACAAGTAACAAGTAACATAGTTAACAGGCTACTTTTAAAGAAACATGATCACACATTACTAGATTTTGCTGAAGAATGTTCACTTATCATTCAGTATCAATCAGCTCTGTCTCATGGAAACACACAGAAATGCTCCCAGTCACATTATGTTGAGATTCTAAGTCAGGACCCCCATTTATGCACATCCGAATTATGCTGATTTATATCTAACCCAATGTCAGCCACCTGGAAATCTTCATGGTCTCTAGCCTTCTAGGACTACCTTTTCCTTCCAAATTCAATGAACAGCTCAAATCCCTATCTCAGATTTATTATGGAACTCAAACATCCATGATATCACTCTATTTTTGAAAAACAAACAAAACCAAAACAAAAAACAGAGCAGGCTCAGGGATTGCCTCCTCTAACAAGTCTATTATTCACTGCTGCCCTGCCTACCCACCTCTCAGCTGTAGGTGCCCTCTCCACCCTGTGGTCTTTACAGTATATTACAATTGTTTCCTCAATGACTGAACTGTTTCCTCAACTATCCCACAGATTAACTCTTCAGGCCAATATGAGTCCACTTTTGTTTGTGTTCTAATGACTCTGCATAATACATATTGGATCTTAAACTCCTTTTAGATGAATTACATGGGCTGGGATATACTTGAGAATGGTGTATATTTGATTTTATTCTCGTTAAACTGGTTTCCACTCACGTTATTTGTATTTCTCAATGTCATTCAAGTCCAAGTGTAGACTCATGCTGGGAATAGTTACGTAGTAATGTTAACACATTAGCTACTGTCTTTAAAAATGGGAAAATCAAGTATGGCTTATGTGTACATAGGAAAGAAGAGTGAATTAATTTTACAGATAGCTTGGTGCTTTACACACGATTCGTTTTATCTTCCCACCAACCCCAGGAGACAGTGGAGGTGGGGCAGAATATACCACCCGCAAATATACCACTTTGGCATAAGGATTATTTTGAGCTAAAGGCACCTGAAAAAACAGCAGGTGCAAGAAGAACATACTTACCCCACCTCCCTTTCCTTCTAGAAAGCAAGAGATGAAACTCCCATGTGAAAGATGCCCTCACTATACCAGGAGGAGAGAAACATTCTTATCATCAGAGACAGAGAGTTGAGACCAAGATGGTTATATACAAACAGACCTTGTTAAAATCTTTATCTGATCTGCTTTAACCTCCCAATACATTTTAGTTACTCTTCCACAATTGCCTCTCTTTGTTCAACCTAGTATTATAACATTTAGGTTTTGCTGCTACTTTGGGTTTTATTCATAACTTTATGAGGGCTCTCACATTACATAAAACTGATATTAAATAAATGTATTTGTTCTTCTCCTGTTAATCTGTCTTATGTCAATTTAATTTTCAGGCCCAGCAGGAGACCCTAAAGGGTAGAGGTAAAATTCTCTTTCTCCTACAGTAGATGTATCTGGGAAATGAGAAGACTGAAATAAATCATCTGAGATCATACAGCTGAAAGTTGTAGACTCAGGCCATTTGTCCAGTCTCAATACATAACTGCTAATCTCTACTTCCTTTAATACATTCATTCAACAAATATCCATTTAATGCCTACTATGTATCAGATGCTTGTTCTAGGGATACAGAAATGACTAACAAATCCTGACCCACATGGAGCTCACATTCTAGTGGAGGGATACAGATGATAAGCAAATGTGTAATATATAAGTACATTATACAGTATTAAAGAAGGTTATGAGTGCTATGGAATCAGTTGAGTGGGAAGCAGAAGTAGAGAATGGTGGTAGGGTAGGGGAGCACCCTGCAACAGTAAATAGGGGAGTCAAGGTACACCTCACTGGAAAGGAACATCTGAGCAATGACATAAAGGAGTTATATTTGAGCACAATTATTTGGTGAGAAACCAGGAGGAATCGAGTATGCAGAACAGAATAACAGGTGCATAAAGTACTTAAACTCTTGGTTTGTATCTTTATTTTTTCTTCCAAGTTTTTATTTGAATACTAGTCAGTTAATATACAGTGTACTATTAGTTTCAGGTGCACAATTCATTACATAAAACAGCTGATGCTCATCACAGCAAGGGCACCCCTTAATCCCATCACCTGTTTCACCCATCCCCCCCACCCACCTCCCCTCTGGCAACTGTTTGTTAAGAGTCTGTTTCTTGGTTTGCCTCTCTTTTTCTCCCCCGCCATGTTCACTTGTTTTGTTTCTTAAATACCACATATGAGTGAAATCATGTGGTATTTGTCTTTCTCTGACAGACTTATTTTGCTTAGCATAATAAATACTCTCTAGCTCCATCCATGTTGTTGCAAACAGCAGGATTTCATTCTCTTTGATGGCTGAGTAATATTCCATTACACACACACACACACACACACACACCCCACATCTTCTTTATCGATTAATCAGTAGATGGGCATTTGGGCTCTCTCCATAATTTGGCTATGTTGATAATGCTGCTATGAACATCAGGGTGCATGCATACCTTCAAATTAGTATTTTTGTATCCTTTGGATAAATATCTAGTAGTACAATAGCTAGACTGTAGGGTAGCTCTATTTTTAACTTTTTGAGGAACCTCCATACTGTTTTCCACAGTGGCTGCAAATATTGTTAAAATGTCTAAATTACCCGGGGCGCCTGGGTGGCTCAGTTGGTTAAGCGGCTGCCTTCGGCTCAGGTCATGATCCCGGAGTCCCGGGATCGAGTCCCGCATCGGGCTCCCTGCTCGGCAGGGAGTCTGCTTCTCCCTCTGCCCTCTTCCCTCTCGTGCTCTCTGTCTCTCATTCTCTCTCTCTCAAATAAATAAATAAAATCTTAAAAAAAAAATGTCTAAATTACCCAAAGCAATCTACACATTTCATGCAATCTCTATCAAAATGCCAACATCATTTTTCACAGAGCTAGAACAAACAATCCTAAAATTTGTATGGAACCACAAAAGACCACCCCCAATAGCCAAACCAATCTTTAAAAAGAAAAGCAAAGCTGGAGGCATCACAATTCCAGACTTCAAGTTATATTACAAAGCTGTACTAATCAAGACAGTATGGTACTGGCACAAAAACAGACACATAAATCAATGGAACAGAATTGAAAATTCAGAAATGGATCCACAACTCTATGGTCAACTAATCTTCAACAAAGCAGGAAAGAATATCCAATGGAAAAAAAGTTTCTTCAACAAATGGTGTTGGGAAAGCTGGACAGCAACATGCAAAAGAATGAAACTGGACCACCTGCTTACACCATATACAAAAATAAATTCAAAATGGATGAAAGGCGTAAATGTGAGACAGGAAACCATTAAAATATTAGAGGTTTGTATCTTTTTAAAGCTATTTGTCCAGGGGCTCCTGGGTGGCTCAGTTGATTCAGCGTCTGACTGCTGATCTCAGCTCAGCTCTTGATCTCAGGGTCATGAGTTTAAGCCCTGCACTGGGCTCCATGCTGGGCATGAGCCTACTTAAAAAAAAAAAAAAAAAAAAAGAAAAGAGGGGGGCACTGTCCCATAGTCTTATACTTCAACTAGGCCTGCACATGTATTACTTCTATTACTCTGTAAGTTCCTTACTGGAATAACTGTGCTCCACACATCTTTACATCCCTCCACAGTGCTTAGAGCAGTGACTGCCAGAACAAAGATCTGTTGAAGGAATACATATCTAATGAAAAGAGTTAAATACCTAAGAATTAAGAAATCGGGGGAAAACTGATCAAATCAATAGTTAACAATCATCAGTAAGCAAACCCAAAAATAGATCTAGTATGGAAAAGAAATTCAAGGGAAAGTTGTTTATGATGATGGCAAATGCTGAGATAATATGTTTTAATGTAGAATTAGAGTAGTTTTGTTAAACTTGGGGTGGAAGGAGTTAGAAAGCCTTCCAGAACTGGGAATAATTTGGGGTGAATCTAAATTAGAGGCCATAGTTAGCAAGTTCAATGAGGGTTACTTATCCATTCATACATACCCTGTACTAGGCACTGGAGATAAATCATTTAATACAAGAGACAGTGTCTAAATTTGTGGACTTATATTCTTTTTTTTTTTTTAAAGATTTTATTTATTTATTTGAGACAGAGAGAATGAGAGACAGAGAGCATGAGGGGGAGGAGGGTCAGAGGGAGAAGCAGACCCCCTGCCGAGCAGGGAGCCCGATGAGGGCCTCGATCCCGGGACTCCAGGATCATGACCTGAGCTGAAGGCAGTCGCTTAACCAACTGAGCCACCCAGGCGCCCAGTGGACTTATATTCTAAATGAGGAGCTATCTGTTAAGCAAAAAGTTGTATAATTAATTGATCATCATTATTTTAAGTGCTATCAAGGAAGCATATAGAGGGTTAAGAGAATAGGTAACAAGGGGACTAAGTCTCCTCTGGGGTGTCAGCAAGGCAAACCTAAAGGGCATATGGAGGATGGGTGAGGGAAAACGTGAATGCTTCTCTATTTTGGGTACTATGTTTATTCATTCAGTGAATACTTATCAAGTGCTACTATATTTCTGTACTGTACATCCAACACATACCATCTCATTTAATCTCCACAATAAACCTGTTAATTAAGGTTTTCTTAGGCTCACTTAAGAGATGAGAAAACTGAAGCCCAGGGAGATAAAATATCTAGGTCAAGATCACACAGGTTGTGAGACAGGATTCCAACCCAGACCTGTTCAGGATTTCCCCATATCAGGATTTCCCCATATCAACCTGTTACTAAGATCTCTGCTATTATGATGAGTTGAGATCATAGATTTACTGAAAAACAGTCAGGGAAGGGGCTCAGATGTGAGTACTAACTGACGCAGGGCAGGCTGATGTGGGCTGGAATGGCCAGGAATTAGCTGAACCATCCCACTGGGATCTAGCCTTTGGTCCCATTTGCCATAACAACTTTTCCTAATTCTCCTCTCCGTATTTACTTATTTTATGCAACAAACTAATACTGAAGGTCTACAGACATCAGATTTATTGCTGATGTCTGTAATAAGCAATAAGGAGCTCAAGGAGCTCAGTCTAATGTGGATTCAGACCCATAAATAGATAAATGGAGTCTAATATGGCAAATGCTATGCTACTGTCAGAAAAACATTAAAGAACTGAGGCCCAGTGGAAGAGGCTCCTCATTTTGCCCGACAGCTACTGAGAGGAACTGCCCTTTGACCTGGAGATTGGAGAGGAGCAGAAGGATGCTAGGGAAAAGAAGGAGGAAGAGGGCATTCTCTATAGGGACCAGAGAAAGCCTGCCATGTTTTTCAAACTGTGAGTGGTTGGCAGAGGGGTGTCTGTGTATGCGTTAGAGTGGAGAGAAATGGCCCTGTCCCCCTTGAGGCAGATCACAAAGTAATTAGCTTTGCCTCTGACTTTTTATATTGTATGGATATCTGAAAAGTTGACAGTGCTGTGGTTTACTCTTCCATGTGGGCCCTTAAAAACCATTACCAACATGAAGGGTAAGGTAGAAGGCCAGAAGCACCACATACATGCACACTCAAATCCTATCACAAGGAACCTTACCTGTGAACTGCTGTGTTGTTTGAAAACATTATAAGACTAAATGTGAAAAGAATGCTGGCCTACATATGGTCGTTAGGAGACATTTTGGATTTACTGATTTGTTTTTTGAGGTTGGGAGATAGCAAGAACATGAAATAACGGGAATTGCTTTATACCCTGAAAGCAATCTATTTAGAGCAAAACCATAATTACACATACAGCTCTTGCGACAGGGATAACACCATCACATATTATTCTACTTGTGAAGATCCACATCAACAAGCATTTGATTCAAAGAACCACCTTCATTAGCCACAGAGTATCACTAGCTCATCACACATTCAGATAAGAAACTCAATCTCTGTGCCTGTAAAATCTGCAAACCACCATGGCAGTTGCCTAATTTCCCTGAGAGTAGAGATTTCACTTGGCACTTGGGCCTGACAGAGTCCTCAAAGTGGGCAATTAGCTTCTTGGGTACGCAGTGCACTTTGTACCTCTCTATTACCACGTCCTCCATCAGGCTCAAGCAGAACAGAAGAGCTTTCAACATCAATGGTTTTTACCATTTGGGACCTTGAAGCAGAATTTCTTAACCCATTCATTTCTACTATTTCTCAGTAGCTGAGAAAATGTATGATTCTCATTAGTCTGTAAAGAAATTATAGTTTCGGGGTGCCTGGGTGGCTCAGTTGGTTAAGCATCTGCCTTCGGCTCAGGTCATGATCCCAGGGTCCTGGGATCGAGCCCCACTTTGGGCTCCCTGCTCTGCGGGAAGCCTGCTTCTCCTCCCCCCCCCCCCCCCGCTTGTGTTCTCTCTCTCGCTGTATCTGTCAAATAAATAAATAAAATCTTAAAAAAAAAAAAAAAAAAGAAATAGCTTCACAGGACAGAAGGAGATATGCTAAATTAAAAAATTGATTTTTTTTTAGAGGGAGAAGAGAGGAAAAAGAATCAGAAATACCTGTCACGATTTAGTACACTAAACATGGCAATAAATTATAGTTATATAGCTGGTGGTTATATGTATCTCAAAAAAATTTTTTAAATATAAAATATTTACTCTTCTGATATCACCTCTGACAATTACATAAAAGAGAACCAAGAGAAACAGAACTTACTGGATCCCCAATCCATTTTAAGGACTTTACTTATTCACTTATTTGAGAGACAGCTAAAGCATGGGGAAGGACAGAGGGAGAGGGAGAGAGAGAATCTCAAGCAGACTCCACGCTGAGCTTGGAGCCCAACACCGGGCTCAATCTCATGACCCTGAGATCATGACATGAGCCGAGATCATGACATGAGCCAACATCAAGAGTCGGATGCTTAACTGACTGAGCCAACCAGGTGCCCGGGATCTCAAATCCATTTTAAAAGCACAACACCAACTTTTCCTTTTCTCCTTGTGAGAGTCTGAGCTATCAGAAAGGCGATCATGGAATGGAAGTTAAGAACATAGGCTTTGGACACAGAATGCCTGGTTCAAACAGAGGCAAACCTGAGCACCCAAGAAGTGGCAGCTATCAGATGATGATGAGGCTGATGATGATGCTAGTGGTGATGACTGCAAAGACTTCAACAAAAAGAGGAAGATGGGGAAGATGATTTGGTGGTCAAAGATCAGTGAAGCTTGTCTGTGGACTGACTTGTGCCATTTTCCTGATAAATACTGAAGAACCAATAGACAGAACAAGAGATATTTTTCATCTCTATCCCTTCCCAGCTGAATCAAAAAGAAATTTGTTTTTGTTTTTCAAAATCTTCCTAAGGATAGATTGATGCCAAATAAGTGTCAGTATATCCCTTATTTAAATCACCATCTACTAGTTAGACCCAATTTAGACAGTTCATCTCCTGAGAGAATCTTAAGAGCTTCTTCTTCACGGAGACTACAGAGTATTGACCAGTCTGAGGCAGGCTCCCTTGAGCTTGTACAGACACATTATATCTAATAGAGGGCAGAAATTGCAATAGCAGCTCTGTAGGAATCCCTGGTCACAAATTTCAATACCCTGCATGAGGAAGTTTCATAACCATTACTGAACTGTATCCAATTGCCAACTGGGACTATCTAGAGAACTAATAAAAGAGAGAACAAAACATGTGGAACTGCAGGAATGAGTGATCACAATCTCTATTGGTTCTGAGCTAGAGTGGAATCATCAATTAATTGTGAACATTACTAATACAACTTTACAGTAGTTGGCTAACTTAGAAAATAATTTTCTTTTCTTTTTTTAAGATTTTATTTATTTATTTGAGAGAGAGAATGAGACAGAGAGAGAGAGCATGAGATGGGGGAGGATCAGAGGGAGAAGCAGACTCCCTGCCGAGCAGGGAGCCCAATGCGGGACTCGATCCTGGGACTCCAGGATCATGACCTGAGCTGAAGGCAGTCGCTCAACCAACTGAGCCACCCAGGCGCCCGAAAATCATTTTCTGATATTATATCATTTTACCAACATCCCAAGCTTGGGCAAACACATCTTTGACATTTTTATTTTCCTGCTATAAATCATGCCACCGAGGTTTAAAAAAAAAAAAAAAAAAAACAGCACCACCACTTAGGTACTTTATTAACCATCAAAATGAAATAAGAATGTGACTTTGCAAAGATTAAATAGAAATGGTCATCTCTTTATGATTCACATTTATCACATACCAAAAAATGATATGGGAGAAAAGAATCACTAGACAACACAACTATATATAAAATACCCAATAAATGAACAAAGGAGAATAAATTTATAGCATGCATTATATACATGTACACATGACGTGTTTGGATACATACTTATACTTATTTGTCTGCTATATTTCCCCACCCTCCTGTTCACAATAGAACTTCAATCCCCTTACTACCTTCAAAAATCGTTCTACCTGTCCCCAAACGTCACCTTCTTCTTCCGTGTCTTATTTATCAATTACCAATAACTACTCATCAAACAACCTATCCCCTTCTCCCAACTACACTCCTACAACATGCTTATTATACCTACTAAACATTTATGGAACTAGCATTCTTCTCTCAATCTCTGGAACTATGAACCTAGCTCAAGCCTATGGGATATTTTGCCTGAGCCATAGCAGCATCCACCTTTTATACTCCTAGCCTCCAATCCAGTCTCTTGCATGTTTATTCTGCATTTAGCCACCATGATATGTCCTTATCCCACCATTGCTTGAGTACTTCATGGTTCCAGGACAAAATCAAAGTCTTCATGCTGGCACACAGGGTTCCCAGGATCTGGTCTTTGTTTACTTCTAGTGTCACATCTTGTCAATGACCTACTTATCATTTGTCTCTTTGTCACACAAACCATGTGACTTCTTCCCTGAACATCTCTGCTTCTGTTATTTCTCTCCTCCTGGAACCTCTACTTCTCCCCTCAACCCCACACTCACTCTTTAAGATTCACTGAGGTCATGCCTTTCACCCCAGGCTAGGTTAGGTCCTGCTCCTATCCACTGCCATAAAGCCCTACGCATATTGTTAATCATGGTACTCACCACAGGTTTGTCTTGATAACCTATTTAAATCTCTACCCCTCCCTCCCATTTAAACTCCTTTAATCTGAATTCCTTTGGAAATGGGTTTTATTTGTTATTTATTTACATTAATGTCTCCTGCATCTAGAACATAGTGGATACATATGTTTATTAAGTGAGTAAGTGAAGGCACTTCTCTAGAAAAATTAATACTGAAAAGCAAAGTAAACAAGGAGGAGAAAATGCTATTCCTGGGAATTCAGGGATGGGAGTGGGGGGTGAGATCCTGGGACACATCCCCAGGAAGTTTCACAATTGGGGGAGTCATATGGTCAGAGCAGACGTGCTGATTCTGGAAAGCTAAGACTCCATGAGGCTCACCTAGGTGAGGACACAGGACCCGCAAGATAACAAAAGGCTGTGTGGTGCATGATCAAGGTGAATATTCCTCACAATACCTCAAGGTTTTAGTAAAGCAGTCAAATCCACCTGTACTACAGGTCCATGGATTTCTGGTGAAAAACAGCTCAAGTCTTGTACAGCTTTGTGTCTATGTTTGAGGACTTGCAGGAGAAAGAGCACATAGTGATGGGCACAAAGGTCTGAAGGCAGAGAGAAGCACGAAGATAAAAAGTGTGGTCCTGGCAGGAGGAACATGGCAACAGAGAATTAAATCTCCAAGGAACAAGAGAGCCCTACTCAACAGAAATACAACAAAAGAAAATAAGTGGAAAGTTGGAGGACAGATACATTCATACCTCAACAGCAATCTCATCTGGAAACAGTTTTTGATTTGTTATGCATTTATTAATTATATCATGACTAAAGAAAAGATTTGGTGGTGTTGAGGAAGAATATGAAAACAAAATTATTGTTCAAAACGTACCCCACAGGTTCTACATGTGAAAAGCGAGCTTCTTAGCAGCCAATATGAAAAAAGAACACAATCTTGTACACGGTTTGAAATTACTCAAAAGACATGGAGCTCAGCTTGATACTGAAGCTCAGGTAGAAATGTTCCCTAGGTCCTCATAGAGAAAACATTCTGAGACAATGAACAATAGCTTTACCATAATGTTTTGTGAATATGGTGTGACATCGAGAGTAAGAAACTTGTTTTGGATGTTTATTCCAAAATAGAATAGTCATCTAAAAGCTTCTTGCTCTTGACTAAAAGTGTACATGGAGACATTCCTTCCTATAAACTGCAAATGACTGTCTATTTCACATCAGAATTTACATCTCACATCGTATATCTCACTTTAGTCTGGAGACAGAACTATCAATAAAAGAACCATGCCTTATTTAAAAAAAAAACTTTTTATTGTTCATATCCTTGGTTATTTTCAGACAATAATTAACACATAGTATCACTTTCTATGGTGGCAGCACATTACACTTCAAATAAGCCTCATCACAAGAACGGCTGGTACGTGTGAGCTTATACAGCATTACAAATTAACGATAATTCAAAGAGGCACCATGTAGCTTCTATTTGAGAAGGAATTTTCCCTTGGCAAACTGAAGGGGAATCTGGCAGTGTTTTCTTTGTTCCCAGCCGACTTCTCAATGAAATGTTACCACTTTGCACCCTTTGGGTTCAGTTGTTCAACCGGTTACAATTAGCTAGATTAGTAACTGGTTGAACAACTGTAACCAAAGAGTACAGATTGAAGTGTTGAGGTCTACTAGAGAGAGGTTTGCTAGTGGTGATCAGCAGAGCTCTGTCCTCTTCAATGTCTGCATGAATGACTTGAAGTGAGAAACATACTTTCAGGAGAAATTCATTAAACACTGTTTCAGTATCTAGTAATCATCTGCTATAGGGACAGGGACTGAGGATACTGAGAAAATTTCATTTATATGTCCCCGATGCCAAGCTGGGGAATGAAAGAGACAGAGCTTATATTACACAACAGGAAATTTAACACTTGGCCTCTATCTAGAAAAATTTGGATGAAGAAAAATATTTCAAGAAGAAATGAAAGAGATGACCCCCCTGCAAATTACAATTTACAAATAAACATTGTCATTGTCAACACTATGGAACATATCTGAGATTTTACCTTTATTTAGTCAAACTCACACAGTATTATGTAGGTGACAAGTTAACAAGTCTTATTTAATAACACAAACAAGAAAAACAAAAGCCCTGTTCATTAATCTGAAAGCAGAGGACTCTCATCAACCCAAGGCCTAGGCCACTCCCTGACATTAATTTGGATACTTTGCAAAACTCATTCTTCCAAGCACCAAATGTTCATTTATTATAATTAATGTGCCATATTTAATGAGATCCTGGCTGTCTGTAGTAGTTATTCCATTCCCTAACCACCTAATATTTTTGCCATGGGACAGATTTCTGCTTAAGGGCACACCTAGCTAATATTGTCATCTGAATTTTGTGGATTCTTTTTCAATTCTTCAGTGTTGACTGAGAACTTCAAGAGTTCCCAGCAATGTGCATGGAAAAATCAGAGAGCAGAGTTAAGTTCCTATCCAGAGAATCCACTAATCCACTGGGTTGCTTTGCTACAACTCATAAACCCAGGGTGATTAACTGTTGGGTATTTCCTGATATTCAAAAAACTAATTTTTCCCCCATTCTAGTTATGCATCAGCAATGAACATTTACACAAAGACAGTGTGGGGTCCGTGAGCAAGGCCTTCAGTGAGATCCAACTCTGGGCTTAAATGATATCTCTCAGGTTTTAGACTGACAATGTACACATAAAAGGATCAAAATCCAGTTTACAAACAGATGGGAAAAATGGAACTATGGGAGCAGGATACTTCAAAATATTTTCTGTGTTACATATATGTCTTTCCATCAGATTTATCTTAATTTTCTAAAACTTTGTAGAACTTAATACTCCAACTACAGATATTAGTCAAAGCTGTTTAAAACCAGGCTTTTCTTATTTACAAAAGGCAGTTTTTACAAGACAACTATCTATAATAAACACAAAAAGAAATGGAAACTTTTCCATTTCTAGCAATTTGCCAGAGTAAACTGGCTGTATATTGAACACAGCTGTTTCTGTAAGAGATTTTTTTTCTTTTTTTGGAATTTAATATTGACTGTGTTCATGTGACATGAGTATAGTAAAGATTGTTCTGAGCTTGATAAGGGAGACCAGAAATAATTGCTCCCACAGGTTTTCCCCTGCTTTAGTAGCCAGACTCTTATCCAAAGCCTCCATGTAAGGGTCTATCATTTGTCATGTTGATTACAAACAAAACATTCTAGGACTTTTCTTGCCACCTTCCATAAACCAAGGAAGACCCAGACCCAGATCCTGAGAAGGTTCTGAAGATAAAGTTGAAAGTAGGAAGGCAAACAAAAAGTCTCTTTTTGTCTACACTTCTCCGTTTTCAACCACTGAAAGCTATTTTTTTTTCTCACTTAATTCTAAGCTTTAAAAAGAGGAACCAAAACAGTTTTCCCAGACTACAGTACATATATCTTCTTGCATGCTGAGTTTTTGGTTTAACAATACTAATAAAATTAGATACTTTTAGCACATTATTTAAATAAAGACTTTTCCTTCTAATTTGCCCAAAGCCTATCTGGATTATTAATATTAACAGTTAACATTTGATCCACTGCTTACTGTTGTGTCAGAAACTACACAGCAGTCGACATACATTATGGCATTTATTGTCCCCAGCAATTTGATAGGCTAATGCTTGGCCCAGCAATCCAGGGATCGCTGCTTATCTTTTGTGGGATCAACTCTTCAAAATGGGGAATTGTAGCACGATGTTAAAAAGTCAGTACTCGGAACACCTGGGGGGCTCAGTCGTTAAGCATCTGCCTTCGGCTCAGGTCATGATCCCAGGGTCCTGGGATCGAGCCCCACATCGGGCTCCCTGCTCAGCGGGGAGTCTGCTTTTCCCTCTCCCACTCCCCCTGCTTGTGTTCCCTCTCTCACTCTCTGTCAAATAAATAAATAAAATTAAAAAAAAAAAAAGTCAGTGCTTGGAGTTAAACGGTCTATATTTGAATCCAGGCTGCAAGAAGTTGAGCAAGTGGCAAAATGAAGATAACAGTACTACCAACCTCCTAGTATAATTCTGGAGACTAAATCTGATACACATTTGGTTGATGCATCTCTAGACCTGTACTGGACCTCTGGGACCCTTCCAAAGGTGTCCCATGTTTATAAATCTGCAGAAATGAAATACAGACCCTGAAATCCCCAAAGATACCAGTGCCTTGAAGGCCAGCCAAGCGGGTTCTCAAGTTCTATTTACTTGGCTATGAGGAATGATCCTCACCCAAGCTAATCCCTTCATAAAAGTTCATTTCTGTTCTTTTTTCTGAAGCTTCTCTTGGAGGCAGGGAAAGGCATGGCCAGTGAGGATTTCATGGTTATTTGTGCTCCACTTGGTTTGAGTGCTTTAGATCAGGAAGTGACTGGGTTGGACACAGAGATCAATGACAATCTTTTCAGCCGGTAGCTTAAGGCTAACTAACCTGGCACAGGCCCACCTTCTTGAGCAAAAATAGGAATTCAAATAATTAAAGGCTAGGGGCGCCTGCGTGGCTCAGTTGGTTGGGCGACTGCCTTCGGCTCAGGTCATGATCCTGGAGTCCGGGGATCGAGTCCCGCATCTCCCTCTCCCGCTCCCCCCTCTCGTGTACTCTCTCTCATTCTTGCTCTCTCAAATAAATAAATAAATCTTTAAAATAATAATAATAATAATAATAATAATAATAATAATAATAATAATAATTAAAGGCTAGGCTATCAGAAACAATGTGATTGAACCAAAGAGCTAAAGTAATGGAATCCTGACATTCTGTGCTCAAGTTACAAGGCTATCAAGAGTGAGAACTAGAAAGATCTCCCTTCTAGGCTAGAATAAACACAGCTCTACCTGACTTAGATTTTGCTTTCACTGTGGCTTACAGAGGTTTCAGGGAGCTTACCAACTTATTTATGAATGGTGCTTCATAGGTTAGGAAGAAATGAACTCTAGAATGCATCATTTGTTTAGAAGACATAATTCACATTTATATGGATATTTTCAGTAAGGTACAGCTAGGGATGGTAGTAGGCCGAGCACAAAATTGTAATATATAGAGATACAGGTCGTTGTTCCAGCTGTTTCTCCTTAATATACGCATATACTTATTTGATAAATTAATGGCTCTAAATAAACATTATGGAGTGGATTTCGCAAACCTAAAGAAGACAGTAACAGTGATTCTCAATTATTTTTGATTATGGACAACAAAAAACAAAGTGGATCAATCATAATGAAAAACTTCAAATGATAACAGCAATATATACATGGTACCCAGTAAAGCTTTATAGCAGAACATCAGCAAGATAGCCAAAACTAACTGCATGAAGCAGCACCTCAGCTTTGCTAGAGGACTTACTTTCTATCTCTTGATGAAACAGTTATGATTAGTAACATATTTTTAGAGCCCGTACAACCCCTGAGCTATACATGAGGGTAAGACATAGCCGGAGACTGCAAGAGAACGGTCTTCAGTTACAAACAACACAGCTCACGTTCAGGGAGAGCAAGTGGTAAGACAACTGGTTGATTTTACACCTCTTCTGGGAAGGATTTCTTTAATTCAAAAACCATTTGTTGAATTACTGTTCATCTGGGTACTGGGGAGAATTGGAGATGGTAAGATACAGTCCCTCTGCCTTTAAGAAACTCCCAATTTTGGGCGCCTGGGTGGCTCAGTTGGTTGAGCGACTGCCTTCGGCTCAGGTCATGATCCTGGAGTCCCGGGATCGAGTCCCACATCGGGCTCCCTGCTCAGCAAGGAACCTGCTTCTCCCTCTGACCCTCCTCCCTCTCGTGCTCTCTGTCTCTCATTCTCTCTCTCGCAAATAAATAAATAAAATCTTTAAAAAAAAAAAAAAAGAAACTCCCGATTTTGGGGAAGCTCATTCACAAGTTGGTCACTTCCAGATGTTGGTCTAGTTGTAGGGCTCAGCAAACTCTGGCCCTCAGGCCAAATCAAGCCTGTAGCCTGTTTCTGAAATAAGATTTTATTGAAATACAGCCACACTCATTAGTTTACATATTGCCATGGCTGCTTTCGTGCTATGCTGACAGATATGAGTAGTTGTGGCAGAATCCTTATTGCCCCCAAAGCCTAAAATATTTACTAATTTGGCCCTTTATTTAAAAAAAAAAAAAGCTTGCCAACCTATGGTCTCATGAATAATAGAATTTATCAGTTTAAATTAGACCTAATGTTTTCAAAAATGGAGTAATCACATGATTATGATCAATCTGTGACTCTAGTGAAAAATACACTAGGTTGGACATGGATTTTGTAACAAACATGGATTGTTTTGTAAATGATAAAATATAATTTATAAATTATAAAATATATTCTCACATAAATATATTGAAGAAAAGAGTTGCTTTCTATATGCTGCTATAGAAAGATATTCAGAAGAATTTATATGTTAAAAAAAAAACCCAAGGTGCATTAGTATTTATAGCATGTTCTTATTCATGTAAAATAAAAGAAGGTGTTTAGCTACACGTACATGTTTTTATATTCATTGCCTATTCAAGTTATGTAAAATTAGTAAAGTTTTATTTCTAAACAGAGACACTATCCTTGGTACTACTAGAAGTTTTTATCATGTTGTTATATAGCCTGAAATAATGTATCTAAAAGTATTTCACCACACATACACACACACACACATGCGTGTGTGAAACAGAGAAACACAGACAGAGATGGTTTTATTTCTCATCTTAGGGGCATTCTTGACATCTGAAAAATCTTAATGTGGTCTCCACTCCAAATATGGCTATTCCACAAAAGCATGAACTATTTGTTAATTTGAGCTATAACTAAAAGATTTCTTAATTCACATAATGGACTTTAAAAGTCATTTTCAGGGACACCTGGGTGGCTCAGTCACTTAAGCATCTGACTCTTGATTTCAATTTAGATCATGATCTCAGGGTTCTGGGATTGAGCCCCATGTCGGGCTCCACATTCCGTGTGAAGTCTGTTTGGGATTCTCTCTCTCTGCCCCTCCCCCCGCTCACACTCTCTCTCTAAAATAAATAAATAATCTTTTTAAAAAGTCATTTTCATATTGAGTGGTGTTCAAGAAAAAATTTGCACCTTTACTGCTGATGAACAGTCAGTAGTAAAGGTACTGATGAACAGAGAAACAGGGATCTAAATGGTGTCCTAAGCCTGGGACTCTAATTGGGTCTTGTGTCCTGTCACTTTAAGTGGAATCTGTCACCTAATTCTGACCAGAGAGGCAGCTAATCCTGCCTCAAGAACACTGTCATACCAGTCTGGCATGAATATTCCATGCAAGACACTTATCATAATGTCTAAGGGACAGAGAGCTGGGAGTGTATGGAGCTTATGAAAATAGGCTGTATGACAGTTTGTACCTCCTTGACAGCAATAGCTTGCCCATCAGTCATAATTCCATTTGAGATTTGCTTTCAGTTATTACATTATTCTTGATGACTTGGTTATGGAGAGAAGACCTATGTACATTATTCTCTTCTCATTAGTGCAGACTATGTTATTCACCAAAAAGAACCTCAGAGCTATAAAGAGTCACACTGGCTATGTCAATTCACAATAACTAATTTAAAAATAAGTGATTAATCTTGACAAAAGAGGTATTACCTAAGCCTCAATGAATGAATGTTCCACTTGCATCTACTTAGGACATGAAAGTCATCCTGACTGTAAGTCAGTAGCACTGGCCCAGAAGTTTTCATTTTTCATTGGACTCTCTCTCTCTCTTTTTTTAATCAAGAATATCCCCAAATATGTAATCATCAACACTAATGCTAGGTCTTGTCTGGTATTGAAAAGCTGTGAATTCAATGGTAGAATCGTAACATTTTAGTCTCCAAAGGTGCTTTATTTTTTTAAAAGATTTTATTTATTTATTTGAGAGAGAGAGAGAGAGACAGAGCACGAGAGCCGGGAGGGTCAGAGGGAGAAGCAGACTCCCTGCTGAGCAGGGAGCCTGATGAGGGACTCAATCCTGGGACTCCCGGATCATGACCTGAGCCAAAGGCAGTCGCTTAATCAACTGAGCCACCCAGTCGCCCTCCAAAGGTGGTTTATTTTTTTTTTATATATTTTTTTAAAGATTTATTTATTTATTTGAGAGAAAGAATGAGATAGAGAGAGAGCATGAGAGGGGGGAGGGTTAGAGGGAGAAGCAGACTCCCTGCTGAGCAGGGAGCCCGATGCGGGACTCGATCCTGGGACTCCAGGATCATGACCTGAGCCGAAGGCAGTCGCTTAACCAACTGAGCTACCCAGGCACCCTCCAAAGGTGGTTTAAAGAGCAACACTTTCATCTGCCCACTGTACTCATCATTTTATACAAGAGGAAGTGGAAATCCACGGAAGAAAAGGAACTTCCCTAAAATGGCGAAGCTAGAGTCTGAACCAGCATCAGAGCCCTTAACTACTAACCTTTACCCCTGCAGACCCAGGAAGAAAAATTAATATTGAGGAAATAAGTAAATGTGTTTAATACTTCCAGCTAAGCCAAAATTCCTAGGAACTCTTCTCCATAAACAGAAAATCTGAATTCTTCCAGGGGAAAAAAAAAAAAAAGGCTCCTCTTTTGCTGAAACACATGCTTTGAAGTTATTTCACTTCAGAAAGCCTAACACCGATTCCTGGGTAGTTTTATGAAAATAGAGTTTCCTGAAAAACAAACTAACATGCCAAGGAAGAATATAGAATTTGAGAGAGGAAAAGAACTATTGGTGCCAAGAGTCTTGGCAAACTCGGCTGAGAAGTTTCCAGATAGCAGGAAACACGGCAGGGAGTAGAGAAAGAAAGGGAAATCACAGATGAAGTTGCTCTTCAGGCACAAATTTGGTTTCTGACAGCTTTTGTTGAAAAATCTGGGAGAAGCTGAACAGAAGCATTAGTCCAGAAGCAGCCCCAGGGCTCAAGTGCTCAAGGCTCATCCATCTCAGTGTAAATACTGCAACTTCCTCTCATCCTTCTGGGGAGAGAAGGGTGACCTAGGAGAGCAGAAGACTGAGAAGCAGCTTCTAATTGAGAATTGCTCAGCGGAATGCAGAAAATCACATAGTTAGCTTGGATCCCAACAACCATTTCTTCAAAAATAAAGGAAGTAATAACCATTAGCATAATGATAATACACATCCCAAGCTTCAATTACTTTAGCCAGAGCTCTGCTGAAGACCACCTCTGGGAATTGGGGCGGAGGGGGAGGCTCCAGTCAACTGCAGTGGGTTTACCCATTCCCTTCTGTGGGCACAGCATGGCACTGAGTGCTTTGGGAATTGCTAGGGAAAGACAGGATGTGCTTTATCTCCTTGAGAGCTTCTGAATCTGGATGGGATAGGGTAAATACATGCATGCAAACACGTCACAAGTATATAAACAATTACACAACTGAGCAGAGCTGTGCTGGCTCAGTACTGACAGAAGAGGGAAGAATTCAAGTGGGGGCTTAAGACAGGGATAAGGCAAGAGTGATTTTGTGGAGAAGTCAGCTGAGTTTTACCACCAAGAGGGGACCTTGTCAGTTTAGCTTAAAAGTGCAGGAGGGGTTTATACCAGAGAGGCAGGAAAGTAGGAAAACCTTCATTTAAAATATGATAGAAGAAACAACAAAGGCTTCTGAAACCTCCATTCCTAGAGAGAACTTACTCTTTATCCAAAATAAAATGTGGGGATTTTTGCAAAGGCAGAACTCTAAATTCAGCAAGTAATAATTCAATGAGGATGCTTATTACACCCCAATTTCTCAAAGTCTCAGTAACACAATTCTACATTTTCTTATTTTTTAAAGATTTTATTTTATTCTTGAGAAGCAGAGACAGAGACAGAGAGACAGAGGCAGAGGGAGAAGCAGGGTCCCCGTGGCACAGGGGGCCTGACCCGATACTCCATCCCAGAACCCTGGGATCATGACCTCAGCCGAAGGCAGACACTCAACCGACTGAGCCACCCAGGTGCCCCAATTCTACATTTTCTTATAACAGGGGAGAGAAAAGGTTAATCTAAAGTAACAAAATATAATATTTAACTTAATGTCATTCTTAAAAATGAAGTCATAAGACCCAGTCTAATGATATACTTTACAGATATCAGCATTGCCATTGTAAATTCTATGAATGTCGTATTTCAATTAACTTTTGTGGGGAAAATATTCCATCTGTGTAGTTCTAATACTGCTTTTGGGAGAAAGCAAAATTTCTCATCAATATTTCTATTCTGATTATTTTTATATTTTAAAGTCACAGCTCTTACTTTCAATTACCTCCTAAAGCAACAGGTTAACCAACTGCTACCCACCGTGGGTAGGTAGGGGGGCTGACAGCCCCAGGCATCAGCTAAGATTTTTACAGAGTTTATAATTGATAATAACACTAGCCTATTAAGGTACCCTATTTTCCAGACCAGGAAACTAAGATGTAGAAAGCTGACGTAATTTGCCCTTGCTCACAGCTAATCATGGGCAGAAATGCCAAGTCAGAATCTATTAGCACTTAGATCTACTGCCTCCTCAGAGGGTTCTGTAGTATGTTCTCTAATAGGAGTTACAGATGAGAAGATACAGTAGTCCCACTCTGCTTTTCCTCTGCAGTACATGGAATGATTCTCACGCTCTTTTCTATGGGTGTCTTACCAATCTACATATGTCTTAAGGAAATTCTTTTTATTTTTTTATGACAAGCCTTATTAACTATATTTGGAAAGTTTTCTGCATTCTGACAGATTATACTCCCAGGAAATTCTTCTTGATAAGAAATCTTTATTTTGTCCCAGTAATTCTCATAATTGCTCTCAGTATCACCCCTTAATTCTCTTTCCCTTGAAGTGTTTATTCTCTTTTAAAAATAAAGTAACTAAATAAAAATAAAGTAAAAATAATTTAAATTTTATTTAAAAATAGAAAAATGCATATGTCCATTCATTTATTTAGCCAGGCTGTAAATACTCTTCTGTTGCATAACCTTTCAATTCTTTCATCATACTTTCTTTTCTTTTTTTTTTTTTTAAAGATTTTATTTATTTATTTATTTGAGAGAGAGAAAGAGAGAGAGAGAAACAGCATGAGAGGGGAGAGGGTCAGAGGGAGAAGCAGGCTCCCCGCCGAGCCAGGAGCCCGATGCGGGACTCGATCCTGGGACTCCAGGATCATGACCTGAGCCGAAGGCAGTCGCTTAACCAACTGAGCCACCCAGGTGCCCCTCATCATACTTTCTTATAATCTCTCCACTCCCTTCAAATTGTCTGCATCCCCCCCCCTCCCCCCCCTGCGCTGCTTGGAGTAAACTGCTCTGGTTGAGGCTCTACCTAAAAGCTGGCCGGGAATCACAATCAGAATGGATTGTGAACAACTTGCTACTACCTACCCATACTTTCTAGTTTATTTCTTAACCTAATACAAGCTCTGTTCTCATGTCTTCATCACTGTCAGTACAGAATTATTCCAGAGATTTTTAATTGATAACATACTATTTATACACTATACATCTTCCTGCTTTTGTATATTATGGATACATTACTTCTTGTGGTATCTCAACCATGGAGAATAGTTTAGAGAAATGCTTATAAAGCTGACATAATGTTGAAGTTTTATTCATTAGCAGTTCTCACGAAATTATCTTGGGTAAAGAAGAAGAAACAGAGAAGTGACGCTTATGATTGTTTGTGTAATCTTTCATGAGTGCTCATATTGGACTGCACTGTTCTTCATCAATTATAACATCAAAGTCAAGTACATTTTCATCAGGTTTTTCTCAGTTTTCTCCAGTGACTCTGAATTTGACTTCTGTTACCTGGACCTGCTTTAACAACAAACAGTCAGTATAGAAATACTTTTTCCTACTGCTTTTACGGTATAAACTGTTACCAGGAGCCAAAAGTCGTAACAAATTAAGTCTTCCTGGGTAGAATATAAGTAATGAACAATAAAGTCCTCATTGTCTCCAACTCCATCTATTTCCACTATACTCATTCTTTTTCCATAGTCTCATAATCTTTTTCTGTCTTTACAGTCTCAATGATCTCATTTTGTCTGTCTGTTTTTGTCTGTCTGCCTCAACCCTTCCTCCCCTTCCCTCTCAATGTTTACATATCAGAGAACTGCATTAATACAAATTTACAAATGACTATTAAAGTTACCTAAGTTTTTTAAAGAAAATTCAAAGTTTTTTTTATGTTGCTCATTTAAACCTTACTAGTGCTGTTACGGATAATAGGATATTAACCTATTGAATTTATCCTGCCCAACAAGCACTGATAAAGACTGATACACTGTCCAATGGGCTTTAATTTTATTTTTTTAAAGATTTTATTTATCTTTTTGAGAAAGAGTGAGTGAGAGAGAGAGAGTATGAGTTGGGGGGAGGGGCACAGGGAGAGGGATAAGCAGACTCCCCACTGAGCAGGGAGCCTGATGCAGGGCTTGATTCCAGGACACTGGGATCATGACCTGAACCAGATGCTTAACAGACTGAGCCACCCAGGCACCCCTAATTTTAAAAATATAATAGCATCAGTATGTATTTGCTCTATGGCCATTAACAGAGTAAGTTTAACCGTCAAAGAACTGTCTATAACTTTTTTAAAGTTTTTATTTAAATTCTAGCTAGTTAATATATAGTGTAGTATCAGTTTCAGGAGAATTTAGTGATTCATCACTTACATACAACACCCAACGCTCATCAAAACAAGTGCCCTCCTTAACACCCATCACCTGTCTACTCCTTCCCCCACCTACCTCCCCTCCAGCAATCCTCAGGTTGTTCTCTACAGTTAAGAGTCTATTTTATGGTTTGCTTTGCTCACTTTTTTTTTTATTCCCCTATGTTCATCAGCTTTGTTTCTTAAATTCCACATACGAGAGGCGCCTGGGTGGCTCAGTTGGTTAAGCGTCTGCCTTTGGCTCAGGTCATGATCCCAGGGTCCTGAGATCGAGCCCCATGTTGGGCTCCTGCTCGGTGGAAGGTCTGCTTCTCCCTCTGCCCCTCCCCACTCCCCAGCTTGTGCTCTCTCATTCCCTCACTCTTGCTCTATTTCAAATAAATAAATAAAATTGTTAAAAAAATTCCACACATGAGTGAAATCATAGGATACTTATCTTTCTCTGACTGGCTTATTTCCCTTGGCATAATACTCTCTCGCTCCATCCTGTCATTGCAAATGGCAAGATTTTATTCTTTTGATGGCTGACTAATATTCCATTACATATATATCCCACATCTTATTTATCCGTTCATCAGTTGATGGACATTTGGGCTCTTACCATAATTTGGCTATTGTTGATAATGCTACCATAAACATCGAGGTGCTTGTGCCCCTTTGAATCAGTATTTTTGTATCCTTTGGGTAAAGAACTGTACATGAAATTAATTTCACAATTACTGAAACTAGGAGACTGAGGTTCTGAGCAAGGGCCTAAGATTTATGCTCCAGGTGTAATAAAATTAGTGGACAAGACTTTTATTTTCAGACATAGTACTCATAATCTATATTTGAAGTTGTAATTATTATAGGTAAAGAAGGATGATAATTGTTTAAAGAATTTTTGAGTGACTAGTTCAGTATTAATATTTTACTGTGCACTGTGAGATATTTAATGATTAAAGCTATTTATCATCTAAGAATTTAAACCGCAATAGTTTGGCATGGATACTGTCAATCTGCATTTAGTCTTTCTGTGACATAAGAATATATTTTAAGGAAATATAACAAAATTATAATAGTCCTGCTTAAATCAGATGCAAGAGCTCACAGGACAAAAATGATTAATGAAAAGATATACCACTGTGCTAGCAGGAAAAAAAATGTAAATAATTAAAATAATAAGGAAAAAACTCTCATCTAACCAATAGGTATTTCAAAAAATCTGATAGAACAGTACTGTGACAATGTGACAAACAGAAAACCGCCACAGGCTGACTATGAGGGCTGGTGAACTTAGACATTTCAGAGTGTAATTGAACATTATATAGGGTAATCAGTAATCCTACTGACTCTAAGACCCAGCAATTCCACTTCTGGTCAGGTCCCTCAGAGCAACTTCTCACATGGGCACGAGCAAACACGACACTGGCGATCATGGCGACAGTCATTCATTTATTCATTTCACACATAGTCATTGACTGCACAGTCCTGTTTGCTTGGGATCATCTCTGAGACAGACACAGACAATTCTCACCTTCATTAGTATGTTCCGGGCACTCTTTTTGATACTAAAAAGTTTAAAATGATCTACATAACCACCAATAAGGCACAGACAAGTAAAAGAGTGTATAGTCATGGACTGGAGAAAAAAAAATTCTGTTGAGTGAAAGAAGCATGAAGATACTTTCATGATATGCAATTTGTGTAAAATTTAAAACCATATAAGATATTATATAATATTGTATGTGTGTGTGTAAAAGCAACATAAAACTGAGTAGGTAGTATACATATTAATTGCATGATAGCGGTTGACTGTGTAAGGGTAACTGGATCAGGATGCAGAATAAAAAGAATTTCAACATTATGTATAACTTTTAAATATAAAATAAGTATGGCAAAATAAAAATTTGATTTTAAATGGTCTACATGTGTGTTTATTATACTAATCTTTGAATTTTTTGTATTTTTTTTAAAGATTTATTTATTTATTTATTTGACAGAGAGAGACACAGCGAGAGAGGGAACACAAGCAGGGCGAGTGGGAGAGGGAGAAGCAGGCTTCCTGCAGAGCAGGGAGCCCGATGCGGGACTCAATCCCAGGACCCTGGGATCACGACCTGAGCCGAAGGCAGAAGCTTAACGACTGAGCCACCCAGGCGCCCCAGAATTTTTTGTATTTTTAATATTTTTTAAATCTACCTATTATATCCATAAAATTATTTTTGCATAATCATATGTAACCACAATTTTATAAGTGTCTCTAAGAGAAACTTGTAAAAACATTGGTTCCACAAATAATCTAACCTAATTAGTTTATTACAGGGAAAATGAAAACTTACAGCATAAACAGAGCATAGTGAGCCAAATAAAATGAATTTATAATAGCTAAATAATTATTACACAACCAAATCAACTGAAAGAAATTAAAAATAGGTAGTAGTTGTTTTGTTTTTGCTTTATTTTTTGTTATATTTCTCTCTTTTTTTTTTTAAGAAGCTACAGGATGAGAAAGGAGTTGCTAAAAAGGGCACAGGGAAAAAGACACAGTAGGTGTCTGCCAGACATCCCTGCCTCACTTAGCCCTTCAAGCCATGAAAACTGAAGAATTTGTTTTAGTGTTCAACCTTACTCCTGCCTATAAGTTTACTGAATTAACCTAGTGGGCCACAGCTAGATAATTTGTTTACCAGGGCTAAAAAGCTATTTCCCCAGATTTTAACAAACTGCTGTGGAAGACCTCCATGGATCATACTTAGTAGGCTATGTGACCTTAGGAAAGGTAATTAACCTTTCTGTGCCTCAAATTCCTCATCTGTAAAACGTAGCTATTAATAGGAGCTATCTAAAAGGGCTACACGTTACTTGCTGTTTCAAGCATTTATATTGCACATTCCAGGGCGCCTGGGTGGCTCAGTTGGTTAAGCGACTGCCTTCGGCTCAGGTCATGATCCTGGAGTCCCGGGATCGAGTCCCACATCGGGCTCCCCGCTCAGCGGGAAGCCTGCTTCTCCCTCTCCCACTCCCCCTGCTTGTGTTCCTGCTCTCGCTGTCTCTGTCTCTGTCAAATAAATAAATTAAAAAAAAAATCTTTTATATTGTACATTCCAGGTGCCATATACTGACACATAATTAGTGCTGTTTGTTAAATAACTAAGCAAGCTGATCCAGAAACCATTTCACGTCATTTAGATTGAGGTACATTCTATTTGCCCCCACATATCTTTTAATAACTTCCATCCAATATGCTTTTATAAAAATCTTAAATTTCATTGCAACACATTCTGTGTCATGTGAAGCACATCAGAATCTACTCACATCCAAATTTTTATGTATCTTAGAAAATAGATCTGAGGAGGAATTATTTAAAATACAAACGTCTCAATGTCTCCAACATGTCATTAGAATATAGGAAAATGTATTTGACTTGGTGATTCCAATTCATGACCCTTCATGCAAAACACAAAACTCTAATGATAAATACAAGGCCATTTATTTAAACATAATAGAACTCCAAACTGCGTGCCTACTAAACACATGTCAGAAACTACAGGAAATCGTCACCAGCTTGGCACTCTCATTCTGGGATCATTTTTCATCATTCTTCTGAAAGACTGTCATGGAGTTAAGTATACTATCATTAGGCATTGATAAAAATTTAGCATAAGAAGAGGGTGTGGGGAGAGCACTCTTTTCTTAGGGATAAAACCTTTTCATCTTTGTTCTTCTTAAGCTAAATTGCCATGCACAAATGATGTGTGTGCCATCTATGGAGAACTAGAGGAAAATGCTCCCCACCTTCATTCTTCCCCAGCTGAACCATGATAAATGATCCCAGCAGATTTTGTCATTTTGTGCCCTCCCTGCATCAAGCCTTCATTCACTTCGTGCCCTGTAGTGCACCTCCACCAGCATGACCTTCACTTGGAAGGAGTGCGCACCGTCCAGTAGACGATACGAATAAACTCTCACTCACAGAGTGGTGCACTCAGCACAGCACACATTCTTCCTGCCTCAGGGACCTGTAAATCCAGTGAAGAGCTGAGTCGCTAAAAGAACTCATGTAAATGACCATCTCATATTATGACTCACTGTTACCCCATCATTATTTTTTATAAATGCCATTTGTTTGTAAAGAATATAAAAATTGAATTCCACATGCAAGACAGGTATGATTTCTAGAATGACTCATAACATTTCTGAAGATATGAAAATAAATGTAACCCTCTCAAAAAAAAAATAGTGTTTGAGGGGCACCTGGGTGGCACAGTTGGTTATGCATCTGACTCTTGGTTTTGGCTCAGGTCATGATCTCAGGGTTGTGAGACTGAGCCCCATGTCAGGCTCTGCTCTCAGTTCAGAGTCTGCTTAAGTTTCTCTCTGCCTCTTCCTCTGCCTGCACCCCCTCGAATTCCCCCCACCGCCACACATGTGCACATGCACGCTCGCGCTCTCTCTCTCTAGTAAATATATCTTTACGAGAAAAAAAATGAACTGTTTAAACCAAAAATCTGCATGTACTATAGGAAACTATGAATATCATTAGGATGGATATTCAATATCCAAGATTGTATTAAATTAAGGATAGCAGTTCCGCTGTGTGTTGGCTTCAGCATGGTATTTAAGGCATCTGATAGTTGTGATGACTAGGAGCATTCTCCTTCATTTCCATTCCAGGTAGTACAATCTCTTGACAAAAGTCAAAACAAGAACAACAGTAGCGATAACAGCCAATAACATTGTACTTACTCGAAAATAGCACATTGTTCTAACCACTTTATATATATAGACTCATTCGATCCTCTAACAGCACTGCTTTTACTCTCTCCACTCTGCAGTTGAAGAAATTGAGGGAAATTTTCAGTTACAGTTTCTAAATCAGCAGGTTATAACTTTAGTGTGCATAAAAATCTTGAGGACTCTGAAAAAAATGCCAATTTTCTGACTATCCTAGTCCAGTTTGCTACAGTTGGTTAAGGGCAGACAGCCAAAATTTTAGTGTTAGAAACTCAATTCTCATGGGGTCTGAGGACCAAGCTTGGAAACACTATAAATCACGCTATTCCCAAGGATATTCCCATTTACCTTCAATGTCTCTCTGGTGATGTTTGGGTCTTTGTTTTTATGTTTCTGGACATTCCATTGCCATTCATTTCAGAGTAAGAATATTTATTTGATCTCAATGAATTTCATTATTCTATCTGCATCTAAATTTAATGAAAACAAACTAATTGGTATGTTTACACTTTAATTATGTCAGCTTGAATCAAAGCTATAGCACTGTCCTTGAGAAGCCACACTTCTCACAACAAATTTGCCACAGGCTGGTGAACAGCTTTCTGAATTTTTTTAAAATACCCTGAAAGGGAAATTGTCCAGAATCTTTCCTTAAATAGATGTCTGCTTAAGTAAGGATTATGACTCTCAAAGGCATATACCTGTGAAATTCAGAAATCCCTGAAGAATGCTCAGCCACATCATCATACAAAAGCACATAAAATAACATTCATGAGCACAGTTTGCTTCTTTGGGGACCCTCAGAAGAAGAAGATTCTTTGATTCTTACAGAATTATAACCTTAAAGAAGCCCCCATACTGTAAGAAGAGAGGCTGTTAGAAAGATCTTGCCATTGTTCTTGACTAAACAAAACATTTCATTTTCTTATTTCCACAAAGATGAAGAATGATATTATACAGTGAAAGGAGAACTAAACCATTGTTTACTTCATCCACGGCTACATTCTCCTTCCTTTGCAAGACAGATTGCAAAAGTCTTCAAATTCTAGTAATTTGAAAAGCTGTAAAAGACAATAAAATAGAGGCATATGTATGAGACTCTGGAGGTAATTTTTTTATTTTTAAAGGTTCTGAGATGTTTTTGAAAGGAGCCTACACTGAAGGACACACAAGGCACCAGCTCTCTGTTCTTAGAACTAAAGCAGTTCACTTGTGGAACTTAAAAATATCCCCGTTTCTGGTCTTACATGGGGACATGGGGGAAGGGGTTCATGCTGGAAGGGAGCATTACTGAATGGACAACCTTTTAAATTATGTCATGGACCAAAGCAAATCTCTCCCTCAAAACAATGAGATCTTTCTATACGTGTCGTCCTTGGTGTACTGGTAAATATTTATGCTTATTAGTTGGCTCTCTGGGGGCAATAAGGCCTGATTTGTAGGGTTTGGCAATTTCCATGGTCTAAATATCACGACCTTGTCTGATTTCAAGCTCCCAGTGTAACACCACTAAATGTGGAGTTGGGAAGACGTGTGCAGTATCACTTCCTTACGTAATATTTCTACCACACAGATATATTAACTTAACCCCAAGAGTATAGTAAAATGTAGTAAAATAGAGAGTAATGAGTTCTGAGTATAGATTACCCTTGCTTTACATATAATTTATTTAATTGCAGGTTTATATAATTCACTAATGTCTATGCTTAACAGTAGGCTCTCAAAATCTCTGAAAATGTAACAATTGGCTCTCATGAGCTGATGCTACCTGACTTCAGCCTATTACTTCAAAACTTAAGCACACTTTCCACATACTGATTCATTATTGCATGCAGCCATTTATGAGCAAAATTTCTCATTTATATAAAATTTAAGTATTTAACTAAAATTTATTCAAGTAGAAAACATTACCCCATGAACACAAACTATGTAACTAATACACCTCAATATCTACAATTTCATGAATGATAGCACTATATGATTTCAGTGTTAAGAGATACTTGAGAGGTCATGTAATCCAATCGCCCCCAAACACTTGCCATGAAAACTACTGGGGGCACCATCCTTGCTCATTCTCCTACTTCAGAATTACCACTTCATGCAAAGAGTCACATTCAGTTCAAAACTCCTCTGATGACTCCTCAAGGACATCCATAATTTTACCCTACTAACTCTATTTTTTTCCCATAGTTACTGCATCTAGCACAGCAAATCTCTTTTATCGTGTACATGCCATGCTTATTTATTCTCCCTCCTAAAAGTGTTTCCTCAGCTCTGTGACACTTCCATTCATCTACCTTTTTCACATTTGTTTGGTTTTTTGTTGTTTTTTTTAAAAGAATGGTGAACTATTTACATGCTCATTACAAATGCTCATTTCAACTATGAAATCAGAGTATCTGAGCCACAGAGTCTAGAAATCTGCTCAAAACAAGGAGCTCGGATGATTGTAAGATGTCTAATGTGTCAAGATCAACCGATTTATTGAGTATTAACTAAATGTGAAGGTGAGACTAAGAGGACGCTCAATGTGAAATTTAATAGTTTGGTGACATAAAACTGTGAACAATCATAACTCAGCATGATAAGTGTTACAGTGGAATAGTGTTCAGGGTCAGCATTAAAATAAGAGAATGATGAGACAAGCCACAGACTAGATGGGAAAAACACCTGGAAAAGACACATTTGATAAGGGATTGTTGTTCAAAATACACAAAGAAATCTTAAAACTCAACAATAAGAAAACAAACAGTTTTTAAAAATGGGCCAAAATCTGGAACATTGACAATATCAAACACTGGTGAGAATGTGGACCAACAGAAACGCTCATTCATTGGTGATGGGAATGTAACTGGTATGGCCACACTGAAGACAGTTTGGTGGTTTCTTATAGAAATAAATATACCCTTACCTTATGATCCAACAGTCACACTCCTTAATATTTACCCAAAAGAGTTGAAAGTTATATCCACACAAAAACCTACACATAGATGTTTATAGAAGTTTTATTCATAATTGCCAAAACTTGGAAGTAACAAAGACATTTTTCAGTAGGTGAATGGATGAACTGTGGTACAACCAGATGATGGCATATTATTCAGTGCTAAAAAAGAACTCAGCTGTCCAGCCATGAAAAGACATGGAAGAACCTTAAATGCATATGACTGAGAGAAACCAATCTGAAAAGGGTGCATACTGTATGATTCCAAGTATACAGTATTCGGCAAAGGCCAAACTATGGATAGAGTAAAAATATTAGCAGTTGCCAGGGGTTTAGGGGAGAGAACAGATGAGCACAGAGGACTTTTAGGGCAGTGAAAACACTCAGTAAGATACTATAAGTGGTGGATACAGGTCATACATGTACCTAAACCCACAGAACGCAACACCAAGAGTGAGCCCTAAGGGAAACTATGGACTTCGGGGAATAATGATATTGCAATACTGGTTCATCCACTGTCACGAATGAACCACACTAGTGGGGGATGTTGATAATGGGGGAGGCCATGCATGTGTGGAGGCATAGGGGGTATATGGGAAACCTCTGTATCTTCCTCTCAATTTTGCGGTGAATGTACAACTTGCTCAAAAAGATCCCAGGAGTCTTAATAAGAGACAGAGAATGAGGAAAGCTGATCAGTAAAGGGTGGCTTCTTCACAAAAGAAGGGCCAAGCCAGGTGCTGAGGAAAACTGTTCCATTTTGGGGCTTCTCAAAGTTCAAGGACAAGACTGGCTGAAATGAAGTACATAGAGTCAAAACAAGGGCCTTAAGAAGTTTGCAGTTCTCAGAGATAGAATCTCCATTGTTTGATAAAAATTACTTGGGTTCCACACAAATGCAGATTCCTAAGTACTGTAATCTTATATTAGAGATTCTGATGGAATAGGATGGGAAACTGCTGGAAAATCAGCAGTTTCAACCTTAGAGAACTTGCTGTAGGAGCAAGGGGCATAGAAAGGTCTTATATAGGGTGGTATCACTTTCAAATTTAAGTTTTAAACTAAAATTTCTAAATCTTCTTGGGTCAGTTCAAGTTCAGCACACAGTGAATCTTATCTGATTATTCTAGCTCACAGCAGCCTCTTCTTTCTTCTATCCACCACTGAACTTAGAGTTTGAATTACACCATTACTTATTTTATTTTCTTCTATTGCCAGCTCCTAGGAGTCTAAGTGGCTCATCTTGCTGTATTCTTCATGATACCTAATGTTGGCAAAGGCACCCAGATACACAATAAATATCTGTAAATTAGTTGGTTCTCGGTATCTAATCCTGTTTCTAGAACACGTTAATTAGGAATAAAATAATAAAAGCAAGCAATTAATGAGTGTTTATTATGTGCTGGACATTTCTGGAAATACTTTATATGTATTAACTCATTTAATTCACTCAACAACCTTATGAGATAGATACTATTTTTTTAAAAGATTTTATTTATTTATTTGACAGAGAGAGAGAGATAGTGAGAGAGGGAACACAAGGAGGGGGAGTGGGAGAGGGAGAAGCAGGCTTCCCGCTGAGCAGGGAGCCCGATGCGGGGCTCGATCCCAGGACCCTGGGATCATGACCTGAGCCGAAGGCAGCCGCTTAACGACTAAGCCACCCAGGCGCCCTGAGATAGATACTATTATCATCTCCATTTTACAGATGGGAAAATCGAGGCTTGGTAATCTTCCAAGGCAGACTGGCTTCAAATCTTGTGCCTTTTGTTACCAAGCCATACTGCTTCTCCCTACTATGCCCACTAGAAATGCTGTTTAAACACAGAATGTATACAAGAAAGCTATGATGAAATTATAGTCAGCACTTATTATTTAAATAATTAGTAAAACTCTTCCATAAAAGATACTACTGTACACTCTAAGGTAGTCAGAAATATCGTGAAAATTCCCAGGCTGAAATCTGCATCTGCCAGCTATGCCTCACTGACTCGTACACAGACTCTGGATTAACAACCTCCTGGGAGCTTTCACACTCCCAATGGCAAGTCACACATCAAGAGAGGTGCCTCCAAGGGTGTAGCAGCAAAAGCAACAATAACACATCACAGCCTCAAAATCTGTGATGAGCCCAGCCCTTTGACAGTCTAGTGAGGGGGTGTGCATCTTGAATATTACTAAATGTGTCACGATCTTTGTTCCCCACTGACTCCCTTTTGTATAACAAAACAGCCAAAGACCCTATTCAGGAAAATAAAATAGGTTCTAATACTCCCATACCCTATAATTAATCTTCACTCAATCACAAGCATTTCTGTTTAATCTATTGCTTGAAATAAAATGCTAATAAGGCAAGAGAACGTGACTCTAGGACAATGCTAGAAAAATAGCCTTCGTTTCTCTTCTTTTGAGAGAAATAAGATGCTTTTGATCATATCAATGAGTGAGTAATGCCTAAGTCTCTCATAATGAAAGATTTAGTTAAATTAGATTCATCTTGGGAGATGAATAACCTGAATTTAAAAGAATAATTTAAGTGTAAAAAAGGCAAAGCACATTGCAACTAAAAGTCTAATCTTTTTGAGTGTGATTTTATATATTCTAGAGCCTTTAAAAATATGCATTATTACAAAAAAACCTCCTCTTGTCTTCAGTTTTTTTCTAGATCTTACTGTTTCTTTAATTCTATCCCTATACATGTTTCCATGATAGTTCTATTTATTCTGGACTTCTTGCTTCTCTAAAGATTTTTTGGGTGCTGGATACTATCTGGCAGAAACCTAAGGAGAACAGAATAATCTGCTTCAGGATATATTAAGCAAGCATCATTGAGGCTCACTGAGTTCATACACACCTAGTACTCAAAGCTTTTGCTCCTGAAAGCACATAGTAGCAACTCAATATGTGTGTCAGGAATGAATGTGCTTACCCTTCTGCTACTTTATGCCTCTGAAAAATTCAGGAAATGAAAATGAATACTGTTTTTATTTTTCACAATCGCTCCACTGTTATGTAGTCATAGTTTGGACTCTGTTAAAAACTAACAATCTTTATAATATGCTTTCAAAGTTGATCAAGATATGACCTAACACTGTGTCAGATACGAAGGGCATCGAGGTCACATAAAGCCAAAGCAATTTTCCATCCTGCAGATCAAGGTCTAGATGAGTAGGAGAACAGGAAAAGAGGAGCTGCATATCCCTTTAATGCCCTTGGATGTTAGAAAGGGAACCTTAAAAACATAAGCATACAAGGAGTTTCCTAGGGCAGTTAAATTTCAAAATTTAAGCTGTGAGGTAATAATGAAACATGGGCTTAAATCTCCTGGGTCCTCTGGTTTTCTCATGACCGGCTGTGTCAATGAGGACAAATTATTTAAAGAGTTAAACATGCTCTCTTACCCTTACAAGAAAAAAAAGCAAATCCCTCATGGGATGTTGTGAAGACCGAATGAGATATTGCAAACAAAGTGTTTCATACATAGCCCAGCACAGAATAGATGCTCAATAAATATGGACCATTGTTGTATTCTCAGGGGATTTCTTTTTTATTACTTTGGGTAAATATAAATATGGGAATCCCTTTAAAAGGAAACTACAAGTTGTGACATATGAGACTTATCATTCACATATTAATAGGCGTGGGAAAAATGGATGTAAATGCACTATCCTTTGCAGGAATGGCACGAGTCTATTTGGGCAATATACTACATGTTTGAACCACAGAAAATGCCCTGTAACCCAAATGCCCATATGGGTTTGCATACAGGAAAATATCTGAACGCTTTGTTTAGAGATGCATTTTTGTGACCCACCTAAATAACTGTTCAAAATAATACTGCATGCGTGTGACATGAAAACTGTGTGTGGAAAAGTGCTTTCTGGAAAAGCAGCCACTGATTAACTTTTCTCCTTGCAGCTGGTTACAGTAAATAATTTTATACAGAGAAGGGAGAGAGAAGCTAAAATCCAGGTCACAGAGCATTCTGTCAGGGTTTTTTTTCTGCCCCTTCCCCTCATGTAACAAAAAATCATGGGCTGTAAGAGGAGCCAACCTGGATAGGCTTTTCAAACTCCTTCCGTTCCTTGCTTGGAAAAAGGGAAATCAAGGCGTGGGGATAACAGGAAGCAACACTTGATTATCCTTGAGCCTTCTAAGCCGTACCTGAGCCCTATTCCAGAGGAGGCTATTGGCTGAGGTTCATAGCTATTTAATCATTGGAAGCCTGGAAGTAATCTGGGTTGTTACAATCCTCCAAGTATGGAAGTTTCTATGTACAGAAGAGCCAAAACATCACTGGTTCCTTCAGGGACCATTTAGACACTTCAATCCAATTTAAAGAATGTAAAACTTCATGATCACTTCATCAAGATTTCAAATTATTCTGATGGAGCAAGGATGTTGTAAACAAGACTCGGTCAGGATGGGTATTGGTTAAACAGGACATGTTTTTGTTCGTTTGCATTTAGTTATTCATAATTAAAAGTACAGATTGTGAAGTCATGGTACCAGTAAGTGCTCTCATTGACTTGGGGGCAGATGTCCCTCTGTTCTCTAACCCTGTTTCCCTTGCACTGAATTTGAGAGCACCCTCAAATGGTGACACAGTGAAGTGCCAGGAATATGATAGCACTTTTCTACTTGGGGAGAATTTTGTCTGAATGCCAAGGTCAGCCAGAAATAACTGCACAAACTCGGCCATATTCCTGGAACCTTAGGTGACTTACGGTTTTGTTTTTGTTTTTGCTGAAGTGTGATAAAAATTAAAATATATGATGAAATTATAATAAAATACCTCTTAGGAAGTAGAGTTTAAAAATCTGAGTCAAACAGACTTTCATCAAACCCTGGCTCGGCTTCTTACTAATTTTGTCACACGGAGCAAGTTACGTAATATTTTTGAGCCTTGTTTCCTCACCCATATAATGAAATATATTAATGGCAGTTTGGTAATACTACCTCCGAATACCTCTCTGAGATTCTTTCCCTGCTGTCCCTCATTTCTCATCATGACCTTTGAATACATTAATCCTGGGGTTTCCTTTCCTTTGGCTTCATGGGGGAATAAATACCCACATATAAATCACCTCTTCAGGCAGAGCTGCTCAGCCAGCCCCTATGCTCCAATGTCACATCTGATGCAGGCTTTGGTTTTTGCTTTCTCCACACCTCATAACAATCTCTTGTTTCCCTGAGTTTTGTTCACTACTGGACTGGAAGGGCTGGTCCATATTGTGGTGCATCTTCTTATTTACCTAGCTACCATGCCTACCACATCATCACATTTGTAGATGCTCAGGGAGTGCGGGTTAGATATTTTTCAAAAACAGCAGAAATTCTTGAAATGTTAAGAAGCAAGAGCAAACAGTAAGAAGACTTTCTGGAGGAGTTACATTCATTGCCCAAAAAAGGAGATAAGTCACTGGGGAGAAAGAGGTGAAGCTCTTGTACTTAGCTTGCAAATATGATCGGTGCGATACACTGCATGTAAATTTGATTCATAGCCCTGATCCTCTGTAGAAATTCACAGTAACTCTAACTCTTAATATTATTTGAAAAGAAATTAGCATTTAAATCTAAAGTGTTTAATTTAAATTGTTCAGAGTTAGACTGCCCTGCTCTTTATTGGAATTTTTCGGACTTAGGAAACAATTAGAAATCCTGAGGGCTTTATTTAAATAAAGTTCCATAAACATCAAGGTTAGTTGTTTTTTCATATAAATAATAGATCAGGTCCCTAAAACACTACTGTGTATTTGGAAACAGAAAGACTTTGATTTAAGTCCATTCCCAACCCATTATGTGAACCTGGCCAATTAGTAAACTTCTCTGAATCTCAATTTCCCCATAAAATGGATGATAAAACCATCCTAAGGGGTGTAAAAAGCATTAAATGAAATAATTCATTAACAAGCACCTAGCATTGTACTTGCCATTTCTTTTTTTCCCACCCACACCTTTCCTCTAACACAAATTTTCTCTAAAATTAATGTTTTCTCAATAAGCATTTTGTAAGTTAAATGCTATGAAATTATTAATTGCTTTTTGGGAAAGTAATATTTTTCCAGCTCTTTAATTTTCAAAATGAGTTTCAGGCATTAGATGACACGTGAACAAATTAATGACATAAAATACTTTTATCCAATTTTTGTACACCGTGTATCTTAGAACTACATTGTCATAAGCACATAAGCTATGTATGTACCAAAATAGCATAATTTTGGTCATAAATTCAATGTCGATGTAAAATTAGTTAAAGGAATTAAATCTGCATGAGAAATAATATAACTTTTCAACAATATGAAGATACAGCTCTCTTTACTCTCAAATACACATACATACTGCATACAAATGTGTAAAATATTTTGAACACAGGAGACCATTTATATCACCATATAATTCCGACTCACTAATCAATTAATTCAACAGTTTTATTGAGTGCCTGCTTCGGGCCAGGAAATGAGCTAAGAACTGGCAAATAAGATGAACAAGACACATTCTTGTAGAAAGAACCAATCACCCAATGAAAGAGAAAGACAAGGCATAAGGCAAGTAAAAGGTGATAAATGCCATGACAGAGGGTTCAAGATTATAACTAATATAATATTAAGAGCAGTGCTAATACTTTAGAACTGTTCTTTCCTGAAACTATCTCTACTGACTTTTTCTACCTTAAAAATATTGTCCCCTCATATTCTCACTTAGAGATATTTATTTAGGAGGTATCTAAAGCAGAACAAGGTTTTCTACCTTCAGGTTAAAAACACTAACAATGTTAGAAGTGAAAATGAAACATAATTTACAAGTCTCAGCCCCCATCAATTTAAATGAAAACAGACAGTTGGCTCAGCATATGCTGATTTCTTAAAATTGAAAATCGACTTTCCCAGCAATATGTCTCAAGGAAATAAAATGTGTGGGCTGGTTTAATTCACTTATATTAAATGATGTTTACAGCTGATGTTTGATTACATTCCTGAAGGGGAAAAAAAAGACTGTAATGAAAGAATTACAATTATTTTTTTTTTTCCTCAGGAACAAAGATTCCTGAGTCTGCTCAAGTCTGAGAACTTATTTCAAATTACTGCTTTGAACATAAACAAAAAGGAAAAGACGTCAGGATGGGATCTTTGGAATAGTTACTAATTCTGAGTAATGAGATAACAAAACCCAAAGATGTTTGTATCGGTTTCACAAGTGATACATTTTATCACTGTACATTTATGAAGAAACTGTTGACCCATGGTCCTTAAATGAAAGAGCAAGAGAGAAGGATCATTGTGAACAGGTCAATCCTGTAAGCACCTTGGCCTGATGCACAGGCCTTCCTAGACTGGGTGGTTTTTAACAAGAGACCTTTCCAATTCATGCTATCATTGTCAATTACATTTAGCTTTCCAAAAATTTAAAGCTTAAAGAGGTTGCTTTAATTTAAAGCCTTTAATATAGCATCTATGCTAGCCGTTCCTAAACATCAAAGTTTTTCCTTGAGAAAGCTTCCGCCAGTCCATACAGAGAAGAGAAAAATAGGAATAGTTCCATATATTTGTCATTAAGCTAAATTTACCCAATTCGAAGAATATGTTAAAAAAAGAATTATGTTTTACTCTCACAGGATTTTTACCACGTTTTATTTATTTCTTTTTAAATATTTATTTACTTATTTGAGAGAGAGCGAGAAAGAGAACAAGCAAGCACAAGCTAGAGGGGGAGAAGGAGAGAAAATCTGAAGCAGATGCCATGCTGAGCGTGGAGCCTGCCATGGGGCTCGATCTCATGACACTGAGACCCGACCTGAGCCAAAACCAAGAGCTCTTCGCTCAACAGACTGTGCCACCCAGACACCCCTACTACTTTTTTAAATCTGAAATATCTATGGGGCTTGTGGCTGGCTCAGTCAGTGGCTCTTGATCTCAGGGTTTTAAGTCTCAGCCCCACACTGTGAGTAGGGATTACTTAAAAAATTAAAAATCTAAAATAAAAAAATTAAAATACCTGTGATTTTATGAAATGGTAAGAGTATAGTGTAGGATATTTTAAAAAATTACCTCACATGGCAAACCAGAAGTAGGCAACCTAATATAAGCTACCACATTTTTAAAATCAGTGTTTAAAAAAACTCAAAGGCCAGAAATCACTGTTCTATATCACATATATTTACCAGTAGAATCAATAATATAATGACTTAAGCATTTTTTCCCCTCTAAGTATATTTTAATCATTTTTAAACTGGGAAAATACATACGAAGTTGAATTTAGAATCCTAATATCATGGGGCACCTGGGTGGCTCAGTCAATTAAGCAACTGCCTTTGGCTCAGGTCATGATCCCAGGGTCCTGGGATCAAGCCCTGCAAGGAGATCCCTGCTCAGCAAGGAGCTTGTTTCTCTCTCTCCCTCTGCCTGCCGCTCCCCTTGCTTGTACTTTCTCTGTCTGTCAAATAAATAAATAAAATCTTAAAAAAAACCCTAATATTAGTCCACCTTTATCCCATGTTCTTTGGAGGATGTGTAACATCTGAATCTTTTGTCTTGCTATATAATTCTAGCTATATAATCAGAGTGAAATGAAGAGTATTTGAACATTTGAAATTTTGTAGGTATATCACACTGCATAAATGAAATTTTAAAAGAAAAAGTACAAAAGGAGCCATTCTTCAGGAAAAAGGAGTCACTATTCCATTAATAATGTATTATCTTGCAAAGACCTTAAAAAAATAATAAATCTGCAGAAAACAGAAAAGCACAATGAAAGATCTGGGAAGGAGAAATGGCATCAAATGTTAATTAATGCATTTTCAGATCATTATCATAATGTTGATGGAATTGAGGGGAAAAAAGAGCACAAGCCAGATCATTATTTGAGGTCATTGCAGTATAGTGCAAAGTGAATACAGTAAAATCACTGACACAAAATTATTTTTATTTCAAGGCTACCCATAAAATAGAGTAGTTAGAAAGCAGAATTAATGTAACTATCATTAATTAGTTGTTCTCATCACATCCTGTTTGGAGAATGTCTATAATGCCCTTGGGAGAAGGTTCTCATTGAGAAAAGAGGTTACACATCTGAAAGGGGAAATATGAGTTGAGTTGCATTTTTATGCAAATTTTTGGTCTCAAATTTTTTAATTAAAAATGAATCCCCACGTTATCGATATAACTTCTGTGGAAAACTGGTAGTATTTGTTGAAGCTAAATTATCCATACCATGTAAACTAATAACTCAAATAGAAATGTGTACATATTTTATCCAAAGGGCATGGACTAGAATGTGTATAGCAGCAGTATTTGTAATAGCCCTAAACCTATAACTAGCCAAATGTTCATCAACAGTAGAGTAAATAAATTGTAGTCTTTTCCCACAATATAATATGAATGGCTGCACCAACTAATGCTGAAGGAAAAGAGACCGTTATAAAACAAAGTAAATATTGCATCATTCCATCTATAAAAAGTACAAAAAGAGGCCAAATGATTCTATGCTGTGGGAAGTGAGGATAGTGAGCAGCCTTGAAGGGAGGGAGTAGTAACCGGAGGGGAAGAGGAGAGAGGCAGGGATGAGGGGTGGGGACTTACAAGGTTTGGCTTCTTCATCTGGGATCTGGTTACATCAGCATGAAACCTCGTGTTGTTGTGTTCTTCAGATACGTATAATTTTCTGCATGTAGGCTATATCTAGCATGCTATGCTACAACTCAAAATTACAAATAAAAATGAATTCAAAAATAAATGAGTTGTCAAGAGGTAAATATCCAGTAGTTTCTAATACAATAACAATATGATGCTTCTTCTAAACCTAGGAAGCAGCTAAGGAATTTGAAAAAGAAAATATCAGAAGGACATTTAGAACAGATCTTACATTTACAAAGCATTGTACCTAAAAAAGCACTTTTTAGATCTTCAGCATGTCTCACAGATGATATTACTTCCTGTGACATATTTCTCTATTTTTATTATCTATATTATTTATTTTTCTTTTTTCTTTTTTTTTTTTAAAGATTTTATTTATTTATTTGAGACAGAGAGAATGAGATACAGAGAGCATGAGAGGGAGGAGGGTCAGAGGGAGAAGCAGACTCCCTGCCGAGCAGGGAGCCCGATGCGGGACTCGATCCCAGGACTCCAGGATCATGACCTGAGCCGAAGGCAGTCGCTTAACCAACTGAGACACCCAGGCGCCCTATATTATTTATTTTTCTAAGAGGGGGAGGGGAAGGGGCAGAGAGAGAAGGAGAGAGAGAATCTTAAGCAGGCTCCATGCCCAGTGCAGAGCCCTACCCAGGGCTGGATCTCACAACCCTGACATCATGACCTAATCTTCAGATGTTCAACCAACTGAGCCACCCACAAACCCCAGTGACATAATTGTTTAGAAAAAAAATATGAACACTTATGTTTGAAAAAATATTTGTATGTATCTCCTAATGTTGCACTAGAATAATTATCTCATTCTATTATGATCTGCTGTGGGTCTAAAACTTCAACTTTGAGAAAGCAGGGTTTTTCTTTTAAGATTTCATTTATTTATTTATTTATTTATTTATTTAATTTATTTATTTAGCACAGAGAGAGAGAGCATGCACAAGCAAGGGGAGTGGCAGGCAGAGGGAAAGGGAGAAGCAGACTCCCCACTGAGCAGAGAGCCCGACGTGGGGCTCCATCCCAGGACCGTGGGATCATGACCTGCGTTGAATGCAGCCATTTAACTGACTGAGCCACCCAGGTGCTCTGAGAAAGCAGGTTTTAAAATAACATCACTTGGGCGCCTGGGTGGCTCAGTCGTTAAGCGTCTGCCTTCGGCTCAGGTCATGATCCCAGGGTCCTGGGATCGAGTCCCACATCGGGCTCCCTGCTCAGTGGGAAGCCTGCTTCTCCCTCTCCCGCTCCCCCTGCTTGTGTTCCTGCTCTCACTATCTCTCTCTCTGACAAATAAATAAATAAAATCTTTAAAAAAATAAAATAAAATAAAATAAAATAAAATAAAATAAAATAACATCACTTGGATTTCCCTGATGCCGAGCGATGTTGAGAAACCTCAATGAGATATCACCTCACACCAGTCAGAATGGCTAAAATTAACAAGTCAGGAAACGACAGATGTTGGCGGGGATGCGGAGAAAGGGGAACCCTCCTACACTGTTGGTGGGAATGCAAGCTGGTGCAGCCACTCTGGAAAACAGTATGGAGGTTCCTCAAAAAGTTGAAAATAGAGCTACCATATGATCCAGCAATTGCACTACTGGGTATTTACCCCAAAGATACAAATGTAGGGATCCGAGGGGGTACATGCACCCTGATGTTTATAGCAGCAATGTCCACAGTAGCCAAACTGCGGAAAGAGCCAAGATGTCCACTGACAGATGAATGGATAAAGAAGATGTGGTATATACATATACAATGGAATATTATGCAGCCATCAAAAGGAATGAGATCTTGCCATTTGCAATGACATGGATGGAACTGGAGGGTGTTATGCTGAGCGAAATAAGTCAATCAGAGAAAGACACGTATCATACGACCTCACTGATATGAGGAATTCTTAATCTCAGGAAACAAACTGAGGGTTGCTGGAGTGGTGGGGGGTGGGAGGGATGGGCTGGCTGGGTGATAGACATTGCAGAGGGTATATGCTATGGTGAGTGCTGTGAATTGTGTAAGACTGTTGAATCACAGACCCGTTATCTCTGAAATAAATAATACATTATACATTAAGAAGAAGAAGAAGAAGAAAGAAGAAAGAAGAAGAAAGAAGAAGAAGAAGAAGAAGAAAGAAGAAGAAGAAGAAGAAGAAGAAGAAGAAGAAGAAGAAGAAGAAGAAGAAGAAGAAGAAGAAGAAGAAGAAGGAAAAGAAGATAGTAGGAGGGGAAGAGTGAAGGGGGGAAATCGGAGGGGGAGATGAACCATGAGAGACTATGGACTCTGAAAAACAAACTGAGGGTTCTAGAGGGGAGGGGGGTGGGAGGATGGGTGAGCCTGGTGATGGGTATTAAAGAGGGCACGTACTGAATGGAGCACTGGGTGTTATACACAAACAATGAATCATGGAACACTACATCAAAAACTAATGATGTAATGTATGGTGATTAACATAACATAATAATTAAAAAAATAAAATAAAGTAACATCATTTGTGTATGTGAGACTTTTCTTCTTGAGATAGGCCTGTATTGCTATGTACTTCCCTCTTATGACTGCTTTTGCTGCATCCCAAAGATTTTGGACTGTCATGTTTTCATTTTCATTTGTTTCCATGTATTTTTTAAATTTCTTCTTTAATTTCCTGGTTAACCCATTAATTCTTTAGTAGGGTGTTCTTTAACCTCTGAAACCCCGAGCCAGACTTATCAAAAAGAAAAGAACAAGGACCCAAATAAATAAAATCATGAATGAAAGAGGAGAGATCACAACCAACACCACAGAAATACAAACAATTATAAGAGAATATTATAACTAATCATATGCCAACGAATTGGGGAATCTGGAGAAATGGATAAATTCCTAGAAACATATAAACTACCAAAACTAAAATAGGAAGAAACAAAATTTGAACAGACCCATAACCAGCAGGGAAATTGAATAAGTAATCAAAATCTCCCAACAAACAGAAGTCCAGGGCCAGACAGCTTCCCTAGGGAATTCTACCAAACATTTAAAGAAGAGTCAATACCTATTCTTCTCAAACTATTCCAAAAATAGAAATGGAAGGAACTTCCAAACTCATTCTACAAGGCCAGCGTTACCTTGATTCCAAAACCAGACAAAGATCCAACTAAAAAGGCGAATTACAGACCAATGTTCCTGGATGCAAAAATTCTCAAGAAGATACTTGCTAATTGAATCCAAAAGTGCATTAAAAGAAATAGTCACCACGATCAAGTGGGATTTATTATTCCTGGGCTGCAAGGGTGGTTCAATATTCACAAATCAATCAGCATGATACACCACATTAATAAAAGAAAGAGTAAGAACCATATGATCCTCTCAATAGATGCAGAAAAAGCATTTGACAAAGTACAGCATCCACCCTTGATAAAACCCTCAACAAAGTAGGGATAGAGGGAACATAAGAGGCCATATATGAAAGACCCACAGCAAATATCATCCACAATGGGGAAAAACTGAGAGCATGTCCTCTAAGGTCAGGAACAAGGAAGGGCTGTCCACTCTCATCATTGTTATTTAACATAGTACTGGAAGTCTTAGCCTCAGCAATCAGACAATGAAAAGAAGTAAAAGGCATCCAAATCGGTAAGGAAGAAGTTAAACTTTCACTCTTCACAGATGACATGATACTCTATGTAGAAAACCTGGAAGATTCCACCAAAAAAAGTTAAAACAGATACACGAATTCAGTAAAGTCACAGGATACAAAACTAATATAAAGAAATCTGTTGCATTTCTATACCCAAATAGTGAAGCAGCAGAAAGAGAAACCAAGGAATCGATCCAATTTACAACTGCACCAAAAACCGTAAGATACCTAGGCATAAACCTAACCAAAGAGGTAAAAGTTCTGTACTCTGAAAACAAAAGGACACATAAAAGAAATTGAAGAGGACACAGAGAAATGGAAAAACAGTCCATGCTCATTGATTGGAAGAAAAAATATTCTTAAAATATCTATACTACACAAAGCAATCTACACATATCATGCAATCCCTATCAAAAGACCAACATCATTTCTCACAGAGCTAGAAAAAACAATCCTGAAATTTGTATGGAACCACAAAAGATCCCGAATAGCCAAAGCAATCTTGAAAAAGAAAAGCAAAGCAGGAGGCATCACAATCCCAGACTTTAAGTTGTATTACAAAGCTGTCATCATCAAGACATTATGGTATTAGCACAAAAGCAGACACATAGATCAATGAAACAAAAGAAAACCTAGCAATGGACCCACACCTATATGGTCAACTAATCTTCCACAAAGCAGGAAAGAAATCTGATGGAAAAAAAACAGTCTCTTCAAACTGTTGGAAAAACAGGACAGCAACATGCAGGAGAATGAAACTGGACCACTTTCTTATACCATACACAAAAATAAATTCAAAATGGATGAAAGACCTAAATGTAAGATAGGAATCCATCAAAATCCTAGAGGAAAACACAGGCAGCAACCTCTTTGACCTTGGCTGTAACAACTTCTTACTAGACACACCTCCAGAGGCGGGGAAACAAAAGCAAAAATGAACTACTGGGACTTCATTAAGATAAAAAACTTCTGCACAGTGAAGGAAACAATCAACAAAACTAAAAGGCAACTTATGGAATGGGAGAAGATATTTGCAAATGACATACCTGATAAAGAGTTAATATCCAAAATCCATAAAAAACTTATCAAACTAACACCAAAAAAAACATAAATAATCCAGCAAAGAAATGGTCAGAAAACATGAATAGACTTTTTTTTTTTTTCAGAGAAGTCATGCAGATGGCTAATGGAACATGAAAAGATGCTGAATATCACTCATCATTGGGGAAATATAAATCAAAACCACAATGAGATACCACCTCACACCTGTCAGAATGGCTAAAATTAACAACACAGGAAACAACAGATGTTGGCAAGGATGCGGAGAAATCCCACACTGTTGATGCAAACCAGTATAGCCACTCTGAAAAACGGTATGGGAGTTCCTTAAAAAAGTCAAAAATAGAACCACCCTAGGATCCAGCAATGCACTATTAGGTATTTACACAAAGGACACGAAAATACTGATTTGAAGGGGCACAAGCACCACAATGTTTATAGCAGCATTATCAACAATAGCCAAATTATGGAAAGACCCCAAATATCCATCACCTGATGAATGGATAAAGAAGATGTGGTATGTATACACACACACACACACACACAGAGGAATATTACCCAGCCATCAAAAAGAATGAAATCTTGCCATTTGCAATGACGTGGATGGAGCCAGAATGGATTATGCTAAGTGAAATAAATCAGTCAGAGAAAGACAAATACCATATGATTTCACTCATGTGTGGAATTTACAAAACAAAATAGATGAACATAGGGGAAGGGGAAAAAAAGAGAGGAAGGCAAACCATAAGAGACTCTGAACCATAGAGAAGGAACTGAAGGTGGCTGGAGGGGAGGTGGATGAGCTAGATGGGTGATGGGGATTAAGAAGGGCACTTGTTGTGATGAGCCCTGGGTGTTATATGTAAGTGATGAATCACTAAACTCTACTCCTGAAACCAATATTACACTATATGTTAACAAACTAGAATTCAAATAAAAACTTAAAAAAAATAACATCATTTGCCAGGTCTACTTAATAGGTACTTGCAGGTTTAGGAGGTTTATTATACTTCTTATGCAATCTACAGGGTTTTCTTTAAATGATTTTATTTATTTATTTGAGAGAGAGAGAGCACAAGTGGGGGGAAGGGGCAGAGGGAGAGAGAGAAGTAGACTCCCCACTGAGAAGACAGCCCGACTTGGGGCTGGATCCCAGAACCCTGGGATCACGACCTGAGCTGAAGGCAGACGTCTAACTGACTGAGCCACCCAGGCACCCCAGCAATCTACACTTTTTATGAAAATATAGCGTTGTCAGAAGGTCAGGTTCTACTATAATAGCTTCCAATCTGATTTTTAGCTAGCTGGTCACTGTAAAAGGGTATCTGCTGACTGCTCATCAAAATCCTTTTCTTCTTGGGCACATGATTAGATTTCATTTCCCAACCTCCCTTACAGTTAGGTGTGATCATGTGATGGGTTTCTATCCAAACTCCTTTTTCTCTTTGGTTGTCTGGAATGATGTCCCTAAGATCAACCTTGGAAACCAAGCATTAAAGATGGCAAATTGTCCACCAGCCTAGTCCCTAAACTACTGGTTTCAGGAAGACAAGACCTGATCTTCTCTTCTGTTTGTGCATATGTTTTTATTGCAAACATTAGCCTACTCTAAATCAAATACCCTTGTAACACAATTTGGGGCTTTAAAATAAGATTGGTAAATGATTGTTTTTATGTGTGGTAGAGTGGAGTTCTCTGTCCTCCTTACCCTCTTTGTATTTCTGCAGTCTCACCCCTGATGGGGAAGTAAAGGATATTTCAGCAAAAACAATGCATTAATGTTACAATAATATAAACTCTTCTTACCAGAAGAGACTATGTCTTAGATGTATTCCATTCTTAAGAAGAAGGGGGATGGGCCATGGGCTAGGGATAGAAAATAAAAAGCAGGTCCTATTTGGAATGAAAAGTGCCTAGAGGAATAATAAAAGAATGATTTGCAAGACTTTTCTGGATTCCAGACTATCCAAGACCTGCCATAAGTAAAACAGAATTATCTCTGGTAATGGCCAATAAGTATATACCCTTTTCAGATATAGTGGGGAATAATGGGTGGATTCTCATTAGAGAAAAGAGGGATAACTATCTTGTAAACATAAACATAAGCAAAGTTAATGACAATAAATTGTACTTCTTCAAGTGCAAGATGTAAAACATTGGATTTTATACCCTCTACAAATTAACATAAATACCAACCTTCACTTCTCTGGGCATAGGGACGTGGCCATGAGGCTCATTCATTATGCCCATGAGACCAACTCAAACACTGGCGATCTTCAGAAAGTCATCTTTCTACACAACTGCAAGTAATGACCTTGAGTAGAAGCCTGATTGTGTGTCCCTAGACAGCTAGGACCAGAGAGTCTTCATCTTCACAAACTCCTGGGACTTAGGACAGCCCTGACATGCAAGGGGCACTCTATAGGCTACAGAATGAGCGCATTCTAAGCTGGTCAGCTCTTGCAATGAACCTTGCTCTTGCACAATACTTTCCGACCCAAGTGATACTGCACACCAAGTAATGAAATTCGTTCCTGGTCAGGATACCTTCGGCATGAGTGAGCTGGAGCAGGGAGGAGAGAAGCCACAATATCTATCAATGAGAAAAGAAATAGAGAAAGTAAAGGGCTGAAGCTCTATTCTGGACAGTGATCTGTAGACAATGAACTGGGGAAAAACCGTGCTAAGGAGAGGTAATATTTTGGCGGTATACAAAAGCTATTTCTTTCCCCAAATCAGAATAAAAAAAAAATAGAACACAGTTCTTTCTTCTAATAATATTAGTTGTGGGTTGAGATAAACACTTTAACTTTCATGCTTTAAAAATGAGGTTATTTTGATTTACAAACTTTTATTTTCAGGCTCTACTTACACATACATGGGGTAGTGGAGAGTTGAAACATTTATCATTTAAACTAGCTCCCACAGTGAGATTCATTTATCAAGCTGGTTCAGTCCAAAGGGGAATTGGGGACTGTCATTAATCAGAGAGGTAACTCATTCTCTCCTTTCATTTTTGTTTCAGCTATAAATAGCCACCAATCTGTCCATTTGGTATTTTCTGCTGCCTTCAGTTTGATTTCTGCACTGCTTGATAAAGCAGGATCACTCTGAATTAAAGATCAGAGAGACTCCAGTTCAATTATTTTAGTCATGTCCCAATAGGCTTTGCACAAATTATGCTAGACCATTTGTCTATGAAACAAAGGATGTCTTGATAGTGCAGAAAACAACTTGTTATTAATCTGAATTTACCTCTTTTTTGGTATTAGATTCCTAACATAATTGTATACAGGTTAGTATCATCTGATTTTCTGTTTAAAAATCCTTATTATCTTTTCTTCCTCACCATTCTTGGACACTATATAAGAACATCTATTTTTCCTAATAAGTTGGATATTCTGTTATATTGCTTTTTGCATTTCGTCAGCTGTTTTTCCATTCTCCCCAAATTTAGCTCTGTCTGGACTACCAGACTACAACAGACTTTGCTGCTGGTATAGTCAATGTCCATTGTCCTCTTTATTCTCATTTATAAAGCCCACTGTTGTTCACCCCAAAACATGCCAGTTAAAAAGACAAGCTCCCCAGGCTCTCCTGAATGTAGGAGCAAGCATGTGCCTTTCCTATCTCCTATCATGGAGATATAAGCTGAGGGTTCCTAGGAAGTCCTGGCTTCCCTGATAAACACACCATCCCTTCCCACTTCCCTATTTCCTTTCTCTACCATGCTTGGAATGAGGATCCAGGGCTGGGGGAGTAGTAGTCACACCATATGTGATCATGAGGTGACAATCACAGGACAGGACAGTATGCTAAGGATGGCAGAGAAGAAAGAATAAAAGGAAATTATGCCTTTGATATCATAGGATCACTGTGTTAGCCTCAGACTGCTACCTCCAGACATCCTTTTGCACAAGACAAATAAATCCTTAGATGGTTAAATAGCTGTTTGTTTTCTGTTACTCACAGCTGAATGCATTCCTAACTGATAAAAAAACCTCTCATCTTCTTGCAGTAAAGACTTTCTCGCATACCTGCCATATTTTTAAAATATGAGCATTCTAAAGGAGTTGATGCCAGACTATAATAATTCCAGTAACTGTCTTCTTTCTCATGTTATAACATTAAGGCACATTAATTAGCTTCTATTGCAGTTAATGTTCCCTTCACTCATTTCTTTGCCGATAAGGCATTTTGAAAGTAAATATACACAAATTATGTATCTTAGAAATTTCAAAAAAGCAGAAATATGTGTAAGTCATCTAATTTAGTTCTTGATTCCTTTCCTAAACTATTAATTCTTTTGATATAAAACACATTATAATTGAATGCCACTCCTAGTATTTTATGCACACTGGTTGTCATGCTAATGTGCACAGAAGGTTTTATCGAGCATGAATGTATCAAGTAAATCCCAATCCTTGCCACTGCAAATGCTGACAGGCTAAATAAAATTGCTGACAATTGCCAGAATCTGTCCACAAAGATGACTGTTATGCAAATATCACTACAGGTTCTAGTGGATAAGCTAATTCTTTCATATTTGATGTTTGTCTTATTTTAAAATAATAATGATGTATTATTAAATTCTATCTATACATTCCCTGTAATTCTCTGGTAGCCCACTGAACAGTGTGAATTTCAATAAAATTCACTGACGTCCTTCTATATGTGATCTTAACCAGGACTTAAAAATAAGCCCACCCATCGATTAACCCACCCTTCTCTGAAATACTATATCTTACTTTATGCTAAGACCTTTAGTGAAAGTTATATCTTTTTGATCTTATTGACTGTTAAATTGCATATTGTATTTCAAATGTCATTAGAGAGGAAAAGGAGGGAAAGAGAGAAAGTAGAAACAGACAGAATTTCCCCTCTACCAAAATGGCTTTGTTTTCATAAGGAAATTTTCTGGATTAATTAAACAACTTAAGCCACACATTAAAAAAACTCCACTATGAAGATCTGATGGAAAGAGGAATGGAAAACTCCTGACCTTTTGGATTCTAATCTCCCAATTAGCTTTGTTCCATGTTCCCCCATTAAATGCTGGTTGTGATCAGTATCAGCTTTCAGATTTAGACAAAGAAGCTAAAAGCCAAAACCTGCCTTTTGACTAAGATGGCAAAGGGAGAACTGGTAGTAATTAAATAATAAAATTGGTTTACAGAGTCTTCACTTCTTATCTCTGTCAGATGGAAACAAACTAAGAACCTATTTATGTCAACTAAAGGCTTCATCAGTTGAAATCGTTCATTATGTAAATATGACCTTTAGATTCATATCGCAGCTATAATGTGAATAATACACCCATGAATAATTGAGAATTGACAATATTTAATATTTATTAAGTGCCTTTTATACAGATTTGACTCAAGTAAGTCAATTCCATGGACCCAGTGATGGTATCCGCCTAATGATTTATTCGGCCTCTAAATACGATGAGTAATGTTCTGTATAAGGAAGTAAGAAATTGCACAATGGAGATTTCAAGATGAATGAGGCACTGTCCTTATTTTCATGTGGTAAGCTCCTTAGGGAAGAAATAATAGTTCTTTACAAAAGGGAAAGGTCAACCCCACATGCGAAGGTAAGTAACTTGAGTTTGAGGTAATGCTTGGGTAGGACCTTAAAGGACAGATTTTGATATGTGGTGATGTCAAGCTTATGGAAGAGCAAAATCAAAGTGTGATGAGTATTCAGAAATAATACTGTTGAGCAAAAATGAGAAAAAAACCTATACAGGTAGGATGGAACAAGGATTTTAAAGAACTCATTGAGGACTTTAGATGATTTTGAGAAGATAGTGAGTCTTACCAGGTGAGAGAGAAGAATAAATTGGTGAGATGTAGTATAATCAATTTCAATGTCTCCCCAGCCCAATAACGACATACATGATACATGTTCTATGTAGAGGGAAGGAAGACTAGAAACTTTTTGAATTAGATTTATATCTGCTTCTCTTTATGATTGCATGGATTAGGATGTTATCTACTATGCTGAAACAAAGCTGAAATCTACTAATCTTCTAAGTGTGCGATTACAACTACTCATTTTTCAATGGCCAAAAATTTAAATGTCCGATAACTTACCCCTGACCATTAATTTTGTCTTTGTGAGTGGAAAGTCCCCATCATCCCCATGTTTTCTTTCCTCTTTCTTCCCTCTCTCTTCACAGTCTTTAATTTCTTAATCATTTAAACTTTATGAGCAAATATTAAGCTCATAAAGTAGAGGTACCAATTTTATCAATTTTTAAATGCTAAAAAAATTATTTTTAATGAGGTTACTATTGACAATCACTTCCTGACTGTTACAGAATGAGTAAACTTGAGTTTTGAGCCAAAGGGTTAGGAATTAAATCTGTATGAATCAAAGCAGGTAATTTTTATGGATTTTCATAATCACAGTCTAGGGAATTGTAAACTTTTACTTAGTGAAAAGATAATATGAACCTCTGCTCCATTTCATAGTCTGATGGAGAAAAAATTTTTCGCAGGGACAGAAGCATAACTATAATGTTCAAATTATATATATATATATTCCTCCCTGGATACTACTTTTATTTAAAACATTCTCTTTTTCTTAAACTATGCTTAAATCATGGTTCATTGTTTAAGGAAAGAATGAATATGATAAAATAGAGTGCATAGTATTCACAATAACAAACTCAATGTAATAGATTCTATACTGTATCTGACTTTGGGCTTTTAAAATATGTACAGAAAATCACATACAACTTGTAAATTATTCAACTATTCTACATTGTTATATCTCTTTGCCCTCAGAATTCACAAAAAAATTAAGTCCCTTCCAGTTAACAGTATTATAAGTGCTGTATCACTGAGACAGGCTCAGAAAGGAAAGGAAGATGTTCTGATTTGTGTGTTGTGGTCTCCTTGCAGTGCTGGAACATGGTAATGCACAAAATGCCCAAATAGCTCATAAACAAAGTAAAGCCCATTTTTAAAATCAGACATCTTCTAGATAGAGGGAAGAAAACTCTAAAGAAGAAAGTAAAAATTATTGAGGTAACTCCACATATGAATTCCATGGGGTATACCACAGACTTCCTTTCTCTCTCTTTCTCTCTCTCCCTCTCTCACCTTCTCTCTCCTTTTCTCTATCTCTCCCACACTCTGTCCCCATATTCTCTTCCTCGCTTCCTTTTTTTTAAAAAAAGTTCAAGACACAGGGGAAAAAAGAAAAAAAGGAGAGTTTGGAAATAATGTGAGGAAGAGATAAAGAAAATTTCTGCAGTTGACCCTAAGAGTCACCGAAAGTAGTCCACTCATGTTCAAAACATGAGGAATTCCAGTCAGCAATGTCTGTGATTAAGTCTCAAGCTGGCTTTATAATTCCCAGGGATAGCATGCCCCATGATGTCCCCCACAGGCATGCTTATAGATGAAATCCTTAATAGGAATTGCATACTTTTGTAAGTACTGTGCTCATAAAATCTCTTAAACTCCATAAATCTTAACGTTGAGGTTTTGAGCTCCTTCTACTCAGAAAAACCTCAGATTTATTCATTACCCATAAGATATTTGTTGAAAGGGAATATCTTTCAACAGTCCCTGTCTCCTGAAAAGTTTTATGAAAGACATTATTCATTTGAATGCCAATGGACTAGTTGAGTACAGAATCCCATCTATACATTTTAAAGTGACGTAGCAATTATGAAACATAAATCTTAAATGTGAAATGGGGCACATAAAGACATGAGGAGGGGATGCCTGGGTGGCTCAGTTGGTTAAGCACCTGTCTTTGGCTCAGGTCATGATCTCAGGGTCCTGGGACAGAGCCCCACAGAGGGAGACTGCTTCTCCTTCTTCCTCTGTCGCTCCCCCTACTTTGTTTGCACTCTCTCTCTCTCTGTCAAATAAATAAGTAAAATCTTAAAAAAAAAAAAAAAGACACTAGGAGATGAGACTTGAGATGAATGTAAATGTAAAGGAATGAACCTAATGTCGGGGAAGGTAATTGGAGGAAATATTTTGTTTTCTATTAACTGTATTCAGGCAATCTGCATTACAGAGTTGGGGTTCTAAATTATTCAGCTGATGTCTTAAAATACTGTCAAATAAATTCTAAGATGTAACATTTGAGGGGAATCCTTGTGTCTATTTTTTAAGTCATTGGCAATAGGATCCTTCAAAACATTAAACCCAGATGTTAAACAGGTTTTACAAAACAAGATAGTAAGAATTATTTATTTTATAAATAATACTGAGGTAACAAATACTGCATTGTTTACCAAAGTATATTTCAGATGGAATATATTTAGTTTCTCTCAATTTAAAAGACAAGCATACCATGAAGGAGAGTCTGTCATAGAAACAAAACTTCCATACAATAAAAATTTCAAAACTAAAATAAAAAGCAAAAGACCTGGAAACAGAGGTTTCAAATAAAACAAAAAGTCAAATCTATGTGTGGGAAGGAAACACACTAATATACACTGTATAAGAAACAAACCATCATGAAGATCCATTAGGTAGTTGCTAAAAGGATATGAGAAAATGGAATTACAAAGGGCAAATGAAAAAATACTGCTCTCTACTGAGAACAATACTGAGATAGTATTTTATGCCATCTAAAGAGGCATACATTTCAAGAAAATTATAGTATTCAATAATGCCTAAAATGACACAGTATTATTGAGACATTGTAACTTGGTAAAATTCTTTTAAAAGCAATGTGACAAAATGTAGGGGGAATCATGAAATAAGCAATCAGTTCCAGACAAGTTAAAAGATAGGAGATGTTCACAGCAGCAGCATCTACACCAGGAAATGTGTAACAGTTGGAGAATAATTATTTCATAGGTGAGTGTATCATTGTTTTTTAACTGTTCTCTTTTTCACTTCAGAAAACTAATAATTATGCCATTTTTCCTGTGATTCTGTTTTACAAATTTTACTAATACGTTTAATTATAACAAGCAAATAATATCACACCACTTTTTTTCTCTCCTATTCATGGGGGAATAAAATTTCTTATTTTTAATTCAAAATTTGACATTCTTACATTGTATTTCCCTATACTCTGCAAATCTAACAACAAAATACAGTATTTGACGAATATCTTGAACAAACAAGTCAGTATATGTCCCATGTATGGCTCAATTTTACCTATATGAAGTTGTGACATTTATTTAAATAATCATGGTCTCAAAACCTACGCACATTTTGTTTGATATATGTAGATATTTGAGGCAATTATGTCACATCAACAGTATCTCTTCCTGATTGAATTTTAAATATTCTACCCAAAGAAGCAGTAGTATGAATGAATTTTTAATGTAAAATATGAAATGGTAGAGAAACATGGTTCTGCATATTTTCTGTATAAAAATAAATGTCTTTTGAGGAGTATAGTTCTGATTCTGACTTTGCAAAAATGGGAGTCAAGAAAACAGTAATATTTGATTCTATATAGTGAATTATATGTATGGGTAAATTTATAAATTCATATATGGACATATACACACATTTACATGTATTCATTATGAAAACGGCAGAACCCAGATAATGAGTTAAACACTGGGTCAACAGCATGATATTTTATATATGTTATTTTTAAATATACAAAGTTGGGCTCATTTTTAGTCTTTATCTGGGTATTTGGGATTTTATCCACAAGACTAACAATATGCTTTGCCATACTGTAAAAATTTATTAAATTTAATAAAATATTATCTTTGTTTATAAAATTGTTTTTCACAATACTGTGAACTACCAGAGTGCTAAGGAATTATGTATGTCAACTCTTTTATTATACAGATGTTGACAATGATAGAGAGGGCAAATTTCCCAGATCACACCTTTTTAAAAAAAATTCAGAGCTGGTTCTTCTTTGCACTTTGTTGCAGTCATCAAACATATAAAAGTATTACTTTAATAATCTAGAAACATATCTGTTAATAAAAATGTTATATGCATAATATAGTGAAAAATAAATATAATTACAATAGGTTGTAGATTTTTTTCACAGCAATTAAAATTATTTAGAAAACAATTTAACATTGTTTACTCTTTGAAATTGTTTTTTACTAACTCTGTATTTATTAGAAGACATTTGACTAGTTATAGCACTAATTTGGAATTCAAGCCAATGACTTATTTTTTATTTATTATATTTTTTCCAATCCAATGACTTTGATGGCATAACATAAAGCTTATGCTTTTCAAGTGGCCTTCTTGGAAAAGACATTTGGAAGACTTTGCTTTTAAAAATGTTAAAATGTTATTTTATGACTATCCTTGCTTTTCGTATAGTTTCTGATAATTTACAAAACATTTTTAGGTATGTTTTTAAGTTTCTTATTTTGCTTATAGTAGTGTAATAAATAAATACTGGATCGAGATTCCTCATTTCTTTATCTTTTATGCTTTTCAATCTTTAGCAAAATGGTAGCACTTCACACAAATTTTAAACTCACTATCATGTTTTAATTATTTCCAGAGTGATTAAAAATAGAGTGGAAGAAAATAAAATTCTAACCTAATTTTAGGAAAGCTTTTCCATGGATGAAAGTAGTAGATAAAATTGTCCAAACAAAAAATAATTGTTCTAGCAATAGTTAAAAAACAAAATCTCTTCACATCAAAAATCAATGTAAAAAATTACATGACAATAACAAACTGGGAAAAATCTTTTTGCAAAAAACATGATATAGAAAGGAACAATTAATGCCCCAATAAACAACACTAAAGTGCAATTCACATAAGAAGATATCAAAAATTCCTATGCACAGATGAAAAACTTGGTAGTCTCAATATTAATCAACTGAAACACGTTAGATGGTATTCTTCCACCTACTAATTTGGCAAATCCTTATTATCTGTAAAATATCCAATAATGGGAAGAGTGCAAGAATATGGTAGTGTAATAACTATGAACACACTAATAACAGTTTTTGAAAAGCAGTTCACAATGTCACTTAAAATATCTTCTTTAACTCTCCACATCACATATCTGAGAATCCACCCTAATCCTAAAGCAGCAATTCAGAAAAGACCTTTATTTTAGGATCAAAGAAGACAATGAAATGTCCAATATTAAGAAAACGATTGAATAATGGGTAGGAATATAAAATTATGTTATAGAAGTTTATGAAATAACATAGGAAAATACAGAATCATTAAAAATATTTAAATTTTAATTTGAATCTTGCTTTACTGTTTTAAATTATTAATCAAGCACAAAAAGTCTCATTAAAGGCTGAAGGTTTGAATTATAATCACTCTGGCCCCAATATAACTGCATTATGAATAGTTCCTCTTTATACAGCCTTGAGAACATTAGTGGACCTCTACAGAAATGCTCTACCTGAGCTATTTCTGAAGGTGGGAAATACTATATTACTGTTGGTGTTCTGAAACTGAATAATGAATTAATTCATAAAACATTTGATACCTTAATATCTGTTGCCCATTTTTTTTGTTGTTAAGGAAAGAAAATTATTAGCAGTCTGGACATTCCAAGTACATAATCTTCTTTGTTTTATTAAGTGCCCACATATTTAAACTATTTATAGTGATGACCAAATTATCTACCCCCTTGTATTTATTGGTATAGTCATCCATTTCTTTTTTCTATTGGTATTTTTATTCTAAAAAAAGAGTCGGGGAAAGGATGAGAGATTATTTTATAAATATTGTCTTCAGTATACTTGGCAACAATAGGCAATTCTCATTAACTTTTAAATTTGTGACCCACTTATAACTTGTATGGAAACAAATAGTGGCACAGTTATGTGGAATTTAGTTGTAGGAGGTTTTCCTTCCTTTTACCATCATTCAATTCTTTGAAAGAAACTTTCACATGAGGCTACAGAATCTATGAGCCGCAGATACCCAAATGCAAACAGAGGCAAATTCAATAGTGGAATTAAATTTGGGATTTCCTTTTCTTTCACAGTTAAGGGGAAGATGCAATTGGTAGCTAAGGACCAAGCTACTGTTGCTGTCGCAGCAACCTGTGAAATTATTCAGGTAAAGATAGAGGAGCAGGGCATTTTGTCCTGGAGAGGACTTTAGAGACCAACTACCGAACACTCTCTTTTTATCTTTGAGGAAATGGAGCCAATGAGAACTTAAATAATGTGCCTGAGATCATTCAGCTAGCAAGTGGCAGAAGAAACAACCACAAAGGTCTCAAGAGTTACAGTAAATGGTTCTGCTTATTCACTTCTATATAATTGCCTCTTGCATTCAGGGCACCTAATCTAAGTCAAAGTTGGGTATGCAATGTTGCACTCCGAATCTAGGGTCAAACGAGGAAAATACAACAAAAGTTATGGAAAAATAAAACAAGTGGCCAATGAGCAGAGAGGCTGAATAAACGACAAGTTCTCTCTACCTTCCTTCCACCCCCCACAGGCTCTGGGTCACACTAACGAAACACTGAACTTCATCAAATAATCTGTGTTCTGGACCTCACACTGTCCTTGTGTGTAGCGGTGGGTAGTTTTCTGGACGCCTCTGTCCCTGGGTTTCATCCTCTAGTCAAAAGTCGAGAAGATCTCTCTCTGAGGCCTCCTTCACTTTATGTCTCCAAGCAGGTGGCATTACCTCTTCTCTCTTCCCTTCTTTCCCTTCCTTTCCTGTTCACCCTTCTGTCTGGGAAATAAGCTCATCTTCAAGAAATTCCTGCACTTATATTCAAAAGCAGCAAAATTTCAGTAGATGTGCCCAACACTAGGCATCCTTAAGAACTACAGTTGGACCGCGAACATTTCGGTGTTTCAGAGTAATACAGCTCACTAAAGGAGAACGATGAGCTACCGCGGGGAAGTTGTCTTGAGAAATTTCTACTGGATATTAGTTCTAAGTTTTACATATTTTCTTTCACAGAACCTGCCCTCCTCCTGGCAAGTCGTAGGAGAGAAGGAACTTCTAATTTAGAGATCGTGGCTAATTACATCCCCAAAAGAACCATCTTTAAAACATCCAGGTTTTTTCCTTTCAAGCAACTTGAAGTTATGTTCTTCAAACAGTTAATAAAATCTCCAAAGCTGGTAAAATAAAGAGGAGATGAGAACAAGGAAAAGCAGGCTAGGGAAAATATTTCTAACAGTATATCACCAGAGTTTAATAGCTTACTAATAACCTTTTGGGTTTTAATGCTTCGAATGAATCCATACCCTTAATGGTTTTTTATACAACATAGGGATTAGGGAGTCTAGCTCTGCTGCCTAGTCGTGCATACTGTATTGGAAATGGACTGCTTGGAAGAATGTGTGTTGCCCCAGCAGAATCTCCTCTCACCATAATTATTGTTGTTGTTACTGATAACAATTATTACCATCATCTTTTCAGCATGTAATACTGTATAAAGCACATATCCTACAAATTATCATGCTTAGTCACTCAATCTTTTCAATCTCCTCATGTATGTTATTTATCCCCATTTAGCAAATTAGAAAACTAAAGCTCAGAAGAATTAGAAGACTTAAATCAATCTTACAGCCAACTTATAGTAAGGCCAGGCCTTAGCAACCCAACTCCAGAATTCCTATTCTTTCTTCTGTCCCTGACGATGACTAAGTATCATTTCATATAGGCACAAGGATTTTACATTGCCCTACCAGGTGTGGGACTGTCAAGGATACTAAATTCAGCCCAAATTTAGGTAAATGTCCTGAAATAGACATCTCTTCTCCTTATGTAGGAACTGTGTCACCATTTCACATTTGAAATAAGAATCATTCTATAAAAGCCATTCTTTCTCACTGGCTCCCAAATCACTGAAAACATTTCTCTTTCTTTATTCCCCCCAAAAAGGAATGTTTTTGGGAAACATAGTTAATATTTATTTTTAAAGGAAATAGGCTCAACAAATGAAACAATAGCCTATTTTAAGCCTACCTTCCAAATATTTAAGCTATGTTAATAGCTGAAGTTTATCATTTAAAGTAGTGCAAAGAAAATCTAACAAGATACCACTGCACTTACTATAATCATTACTGTAGTAGGTGTGGCAAATGTGGCACTCGATAAGAAAACCTTACAAGTTAGTACATGATCAGCATGTATTCTATAAATTGAGGTTGGGGTAGCTGGCCAAAAAAGCTGGACCCTTTCCTTATTCTTCATATCAAAATAAATGACAGAAAGATCAAAAATTAAATACAAAAAGAGAAATCTTGGCGCGTCTGGGTGGCTCATTCAGTTAAGCCTCTGCTTTTAGCTCAGGTCATGATCCCAGGGTCCTGGGATCGAACCCTGCATCACCCCACAGTGGGCTCCCTGTTCAGCGGGGAGTCTGCTTCTCCCTCTCCCTCTGTCCCTCCTTTCCCCCACCCCCGCTTGTGCTCTCTGTTGCTCTCTCTCTCAAATAAATAAAGTCTTAAGAAGAGAGAGACAGAATGTTAAAAGGACTAGGATATAAGGTGAAAAGAAATTTAATGATTTTAAAATGGAGTCACACTCCTTAATAATGACATAAGAGGACTACATGGAGGAAAGTTTGCTAAACCATGCTATACCAAAAAAATTTTACAGACAAAAAATTAAATAACCTAATTAAAAACTAGGCAAATGACTTGAATAGACATTTCTTCACAGATGATACACAAATGTTCAACAAGCATATAAAAGATGCTCAACATCACTCATCATGAAAGAAATGCAACAAAAACTAAAATGAAATATAATCCCACACTCATTAGTACAGTCACTATGAAAAAAGAAAAAGAAAAGAAGTACTGAAGAGGATGAGGCTAAATTAGAACGCTTGTGCACTGCTGGTAGGGTTTTAAAATGGTACCGTCACTAAGGAAAACAGTATGAGCATTCTTCAAAAGAAATTTAAAAGAGAACTACCATATGATCCAGCAATGCCACCTCTGAATACATACCCCAGAGAATTGAAATCAGGGTCTTAAAGAGATACCTGCACACACATGTTCACAGCAGCAGTATTCACTATAGCCAACAGATGGAAGCAATCTAAATATCCATCAACAGTTGAATAAATAAAATGTGGTATTATACATATAATAAAATATTATTCTGACTTAAAAAGGAAGAGAATCCTGTCACGTGATCTATCACAGATGACTTCTGAAAACATTATGCTAAGTGGAATAAGCCAGTCACAGAAAAACAAATACTGTCTGATTCCACTTATATGAGCTATCTAACAAAGTCAAATTCATAGAAAGTAGAATGGGAACTACCAGAGGTTGGCAAGAGGAGGGTGCTGTTGCTTAATGGGTACAGAGTTTTAGTTTTGCAAAATGAGAAAGTTCTGGAGATGTGTTCTATAACAATGTGAATATAATTAACACTACTGAACCATATACTTAAAAATGGTCAAGACAGCAAATTTTATGTTATGTGGTTTCATCCAGAATAAATTAAAAAAAAAATATTTACATGTGACTTTTTAAAACTACAAAGTAAAAGAAAAAAATAGACTGAGAAACTTTTTTTTAAAAGATTTTACTTATTTATTTGAGAGAAAATGAGTGGGAGGAGGGGCAGAGGGAGAAGCAGACTCCCTGCAGAGCAGGGAGCCTGATGCTTGACTGGATCCCAGGACCCTGGGATCATGACCTGAGTTACAGGCAGATGCTTAACTGACTGAGCCACCCGGGCGCCCTCACTGGTAGAAATCTATCTTACAGATATACTTCAGGTTTGTAGTGACAAGTAAATGAAGTAATCGTTGAAAATACCTGGCAATGTGCTTAATACATATAAATTACACGGTAAGTGTGATCACTGTTTTTATTATATTTACTTAAATACGCATAAATTATTTCTGGGAGGCTACACCACACAATGCTAAGAGAGCCCATGGAAAGCTGTGAGCACGAAGGAGTGGAATCAAGGGAATTACACACCATTATGTTTTATAGGAATTTTTACCATAAACATGTACCACGTTTGTGGTTTTAAAATGCTAATTTTAGTCATTGAGACCAGGACCAAACATTCACAAATAAACAGGGAAAATACCCACTGTTCTCCTTTCCTAATTCTTTATGCCTACAGTTTTCCTTCCTTTCTTTCTGAAAAGAGTTCTAAATGCAAAGGATACAAAATAAATACCATTTCCCTATTTCTCTTTTTCTCATGCCTTTTCTGAGCCTTGGGAAGAAACACGACCACAGTAAGACTGGACATCCAGTGACCACATCAGTCATCCACTTAAGAGAATTTTAGTGTTCTTGGCTTCTTGCCCCATGTAGAACCTATTGCCTTAGCTCTTCAAACTGGAACGCCATGAGCTGTTGCAGTAGTCAGAAAGGACTGTCTGTGTGGGTGTGGCCCAGATCTCATGCTATCTGGAAGGCTTTCTCAGGGACTCTCATAGAAGGCATATCCTTAGATGCTGTAAGGGGCCCAACGGTGACCCCAAATAAGATATACCTGCATCCTAAACTCCAGAACCTATGAATGTTACCCTATTTGGAAAAAGGGTTTTTGTAGATGTAATTAAGTAAAGGATCTTGAGATGAGAAGATCGTCCTAGATTATCCAAGTGAGACCTAAATCCAATGACAAATATCCTTATAGGAGACACAAAAAGGAAAAGACCAAAGGAGGAGAAGGCATATGAAACACAGGCAAAGATTGGAGTGATGTAGCCAAAAGCCAAGGGACCCAGCAACCACTAGAAGCTAGTGAGGAATGAAACCGATTCTCCTCTAGAGCCTCTGTAGAGAGTGCAGCCCTACCAACAACTTGATTTTGGACTTCTGGTCTTGAGAACTGTGGATGAATAAATTTCATCACTAAATTTGTGGTAATTTGTGATGGCATGTCTTGGAAACTAATTTGGATGCCCTTCTCTGGAGGACATTTGTCTGAGAATAAATGTTTCAATGTGTTTCAGCAATATCCTCACTTTTACATCACTTCCTTGTATATATTTTTGTCATTGTCTCAACAGTCATTACTTCAGGGTGGGGTGCTTAGGTGAAACAACCTAACAGTACCACAACTCTTGATGTGGTTGATCTGAACCTCATCCCACAAATCTGTAACTGTACAAGTTGAGATTCATATACTTAAGTCCCAAAGGCTTTTCTGTGTTAAAAAAAAAAAAAAAAACTATTAAAATGTGAAACTCCCTAAAAGTAACATCATATTCGAGGATGCAAGCTGTAACATTCAGGGTGCCCCTCTATGTTACTGGATCTGAGAGGGGGTAAGGCAGAGGAAGGAAAGGGTCCAGAAAATTCCCAACACTGCCTGTGTGTGCTGAGCACATTTCCTAGAATAGCCGACCAAATTCTGTAAGACATCGGACCCTCAGAAAAACAAACAAAAGCAAACTCTACCCTGGGCTGAACGTTAGATGTGTCAGAAAATTAATTTCAAAGCATAAGTCATGATTGTCTCACCAAACAGCTTTCATTGAGGAAAAGGATTAAGAAAACGGAACATTGCACCTTTTCCTCATTCTTACTGTGATTACAGCTTTAAAATGTGTAAATACAAAAACCTTCATACCAAGGTTCCTAGTGAAAATACTCAGAGCATGGCAAGGGAGAGGAGTTTCACCTGGGAAGATTAGCAGATTTTTTTCCAAAAGGCCTTCAAGATAGACAATACGTTGGAGAAATTACTAGGATTAGAATCTGGCAATGAATGCTGTAGACTCAGAAACTGAAATCTCTCAGCACATGAAAGGAACCTCTTCTCTCATGAGCAAACCCATATCATATAAGCTCATGGAACTGCTGAAGAGAATCCAAATGCCAATTAATTTCTTTTCATTGAGCACAACAATTATTGTGCAGATTAAAACGCTCAATCATCTGACCCAGTGCTTTCTTTCTCATTAGAAATCTTATATAATAATGAAGACTATAATCAGAAGATGGCTTTGTGAACACAGAACCAGAAAAATATATAGAGATAAACAGGTGATCGATGATAGACAAATTTGAAATATTATTAGTAAGATGATTAACACAGTTTTAACGTCAAATTTCATTCTGCTAACCAGTAGTTCCTCTCTCGGACAATGTCCGAAAAGCACTGCCAACTGTTTATTTTGTGATTGTCTTTTATGCCTACCCAAATTCTGACCAATCTTACCATCTGATAGGCCTGTAAACTCATCTCTTTAAAGTGTTGCATCTTGGCTCTGATAAGTACAGATTTCATGTGTTAATTCACAGGAGAAAGATCTTATTTCCTTATTTCTACATATTTTCTTTCCCTCCATTCTACATGCAAACAGCATAGAACACTTTGGAGTTAATTACAACAATATTAATTCTAGACAAAATATAGCAGATGAAACAACATGGCAGAACATTTTTTTTTTTTTAATTCCTATACTGTAGCCCACAACTTTTGGTCACTTTGCACAGTCAACCTTTATTATGGCTAGGCATGACAGTGACCCAGTAGCTGTAACAAGAAGCTGATGACCTCGACATCCCAGGTGGCCCCTGGTATAAAGCTTGACTTTGATGTGTCTAAACAAGCAAAATATAGAATTTATGATGAGGTCTATTAGGATTGTAAAATCTTCTGAGAAGAAGCTGTCTAGAGCTGCCCTGCTTAAGAGATTTAAAAGCAGGCAGATCAAAGCATGTGTCATTGAAAATCCCATTGGCTGTCATGAGAAAAGGGGTAAAAATTGCAAACGCATTCAGTTGTATCCATTACTGTAATGACTTAGAATAGACTAGGATGATGAAAATGAAGGGTGAGTAGTATAGGGTCATAATAACAGTAATCACAGGTCATGTGCCATTGATACTGAATTTTTCTTTTGTACAACAAAGACAGTTTTATATATTTTTTTCTGAATAGCTATGGTAACAGGTTTTATTTCTGAGTGCCTGGTTTCCTGTCTATAGACCCACGCATCTGAGTAATATGCCTATCCCAAACATTCATTAGGATATTGAGGATGAGTCAAAAAGCAAGATGGACAAATGCCAAAAGGTTTCATGCTAATAGTAAAATCTATTTATCCATTGAGTTGCCAAACTGAATCATGGGCAGTCAATAAGCAATGTTGTTACATCATACTGCATATTGCATGTCATCAGCTCTAGCACATCATACTCTCTTTAATGAATACAGAGTTAGGATTATGTAGATAGGAAGAAGAGAGGCCAAGAATGCCTACATTTCTAGCATGCTAAGAAGGAAAGTCTGCAATAGAGGGATTTTCTTCCGGATAACCAACTCTTTAGGAGTGAGTGACATACAATTTCTAGGGGGAAAAGTCTTGAGAAACGCTGATTATAACTCTGGGCTCTGTGGAGCATTCAATTGACAGTGTATTTCTTACAATGCTTCCCTTAAAATACAGTCCTCTTCAAAGTGATGCTATGCCTCTTTTAAATGGGCCACGCTGTATATTCCAAAGGAACTTTTTCCAGGTAAGAACTGTGTTGATGTAAATCTACGTTGGCAAGAGCGTCATCGGAGTCAGCTGGGAGTGACAGGCATGTTCTAGCCAATTCTGGATGGTGTGTTGAAATACGCTTCCCAGGCTACAAGAGCAAATACACAAAAGCATGCCCACATCTTCATGGGGGTGACGTGCGGATCAGCAAAGCCATGGCTCTGTCAGAACATAAAACAGGTAGCAGGAGCATTTCTAGAAGAAGAGCCAACAAATCAATCACAGCAAGAGCTACATAATCCTCACAGGTTAAAAGGTGCCAGGGCTTGCCCTTTCCCTTAGGGCAAGAAAAAAAAGTTTGTACATGTTGCTTTGCAGGGCACACTCTTACGACACAAAATATCATATATCTTAGTAATAGCCAGGTAGCTCGCACAATATAAATATGCAAGCAGGCAACACAAACCAACAATTCGAACTCCAAAGAGAAAGCTATCCATGTTCTACCCATTTCATATTTGTTCTGTTTATAAATAGGATCATGAAACCATTCCCATATAAATGTTAAAATGTGGCATAGTCCTGCTTTCTTTTGGAACTATTTTATTGCCTACACAGAAAACCTATGTATTTAATAAAAGTAGTATCATTATAATGACATGTATGAACCATTGGGGCAAGTGTGCTTATTTTTTCAGAAATTATTTTGGTACTTCAATATCTAGTTGTAACACCATGCCGAAGAACAGGGATTTTTTATCCAGTGCATGAACAAAATGGCAAGTTCAGGTTAGGAAATCTGCCCCAGAGCCATACATCTGGAAACTAGCAATTTCCTACTTGCCTTTCTGCATCTTTTCTCACACCTCTCATCCCTCAAGCATAAGTGTATGGTAAGAGGTGGGAGGAACACGGTATTACTAGACAAAAAGTTGGAGTGAAGACTGCCAGGTGGACCTGGCCAGCCCAGTTCCCACTGCCTCTCCCCGCCATTTCTATAAATACGCTACAGGTGAATTAGCGAGCCTGAAAGAATTATAAAAACAGACCCAAAAGAATAGCCATTCCAGCTGATGAGTTGTGCTTTTCTAACTGCATGGCCTCTGATGAGATCCTTGTCTTTGACTCACACTCATCACCACAAGGACCCCAAGACTGCCAGGATATTGCTCATCACCAGCCTCTCATCCTCAGAGGGCTCTGTAAACCCCCTCATCTAGTTTAAATCCCCAGCCCTCCCCCAAACCTCCAAACTTTCCACTGTAACTTCTAGTGCTCCTATTCTGTCATCAGTAAAATCACCTTTATTCTCAACCTCTTCTCTGTCTCCTGAACCTTCTTGTGCAAACACACTGGCTGCCTATTGAGGATGTTGCCTTACTTCAGCCTGCTGAGTGGTGGTTAGTTTTCCTTCCATATTTTTGTACCACTGCCCCTAAAGGAGAAGTGTCTTTCTTACTCTTCTGTTATTTCCAGAAAGTATTGTGACCATTTTTTACTACCTCTCCTTTTACTATTTACTCTGCACCACCATTATATCTCACCTGGATTCCTGCAGTAGTGTCTCAACTGGTTTCCCTAGTTTTACCTCTTCCCCACATCTATATTTTCCATACAGGAGCCTGGACAATTCTGCTAAAACTCAAGACAGACTATGCCCTCCCTTAGGCAGACACTCCCATGTTAATCCTCCTTTCTTTGATATATCACCAAGAAAAAAATCTTCGCACATTCCCAAATTCTTTACTACAGCCTCAAAACACTGCATAATCTGGCCTCCTTCTATGTCTCTGACCTCATTCTCTACAACATCCCCCTCCTTCAAACACACCAGTCACATCCTCCCTCAGGGCCTTTGCACTTCTCATCTCTGCCTGAAATGCTCTTCCCCTGGATGATCATAAAATCACTTCCCTCCAGTCTCTGCTCAAATGTCACCTTATAGAGTCCTCCCCAAAAACCTTATGTAAAACTCTATCCTCTTGCCCTGCTTTATTCTTCTTTACTGTACTTGCCATTCTCTGACCCACTGAAATATTTATTTGTATGTTATCTCCCACCCTCCATTAGAATACTGCTCCATGGGGGCAGAAAACTTTTTTTTTTTTTTGTTCAGTGCTATCTCCCTAGAGGAGTGGCAGATAGAGTAGACACTCAGAAATTATTTTTCGAATGGATGAAAGGATAGCAGGATATTCAGCTCCTGATTCTTACCCTGGTGAGCCAGTCTGGAAAAAGAGAAAATGCCTTTAGAGCAATAGAGTTTTCTGTATAGAGACTATCAGAACTGCTAGATATGTTTTAAGTATTACATTCTCTTGTAAATTAATGAAAATGCAGGCACAGTCTTCACGTAAATAATGTCTCTGTTCTATGCATTAGAACATAAGTGCCACCAGTGGAATTGATACATCTGATCTGAATGGAAACAAAATTGTGTATTCTGCTACTTCAGGAGGATTATCTTAGAAGGAGTAGGATATTAGCTAACTGAAAGATAGCACAGATTGGTCTAATTGCACTGAATCTCACATTCTAACTAGTGAGAGTGTTCAGGGCACACACTTGAAGCTTAGCAAGCTTAGCATGGGGTAATAACTCAAAATGTCACTTCCTCTTATTTGGAGTGAAGCTGTTAATAAAGATAAAATTGGTCGTGTTTCATTTAAGCATATAAATCACTGGTGTGTGTGTGTGCATGTGTGAGAGAGAGAGAGAGAGAGAGAGAGAAAATGAGAATGCTAGCAGATGTTCAAAACCTGATTCCAGCCTCCCTTTATGGTCCACCTTCCCCAGAGATACTCAGAGCTGGACTCAAAGTCACCCAAACCCCATGTAGTCCCCATTGAGATTCAGTTGTTCTTTTGGCAAAAAGAATTCACCTCCTGCCACTTCCTCTCCTTCCATACTTCACTCCACTCACCCTCCCTACTGAAATCTTCCATGCTTTATGTTCATATCAAATTCCTTTCTAGGCCTCATTTTTCTCTTTTAAAAGTATGATAATTAGATGAACATTAGGGAAAAAAGAAGAGGAGCGAGAGGGAGGCAAACCTTAAAAAATAAGATATTCTTAATGATAGGGAACAAACTGAGGGTGGCTGGAGGGGAGGTGGGGGGATGGGCTAGATGGTGATGGGTATGAAGGAGGGTACTTGTGATGAGCACTGAGTGTTATAGGTAAGTAATAAATCAGTAAACTCTACTCCTGAAGCCAATATTATACTATATGCTAACTAGAATTTAAATAAAAATTTGGAAGAAAAAAATAAACTACACCCAATTCAATTGTAGTGAATATTAAATAAGATAATCTAACAAAATACTCAGGCCGTTCTTTGTGACTACACCATCTCATACTCCATCTCAAATCTTAAGGTAGTCCCACTTCCAGAAACAAATCTCTACCGCCTATAAACTCCTTCCACTCTTTGTAACTTTGGCTGTTGTTTCAGTTACTTGAGTAATCACATTCTATGCCCTACCACATCCTAATTCTTGAGAGCAAAGACAATGCCCTAATAGCATCCCATACAGTGATTTTCAGTGGGTAGACACAGTATGTGAGGTGATTAAACTTCTAGATTTCAAGAGGTTCAGATTACCCTCACTGTCCCACCAATACTATTTTCATGTTATGCTTGATTAGCACTTTATTCTTTCCAAAGATCTTTTCATTAACTCTACCATTTGAACTTTTCAAGAATTTTATGAAGCATATATGAATTAATAATAGTTCCATTTTACAGATGAACTTAATGCTGGCCTGTGGAGTGTAAAAGATACATCTAAGAGCTCACAGTAAGTGAGGAGCAAAGTTGGACCAGGTAGTATGTTTCTGGACCTCTTTCTGCATCACAAGACTGTGCTAGGTGCTAGGGACATGGTGAATGAGTCAGAACTCATTTCTCCCTTCATAAGGCTTACCCTCTAGATCAGTGGATCTTAACTAGGCACAATTTGCACCCTTCCACTCTGGGGAATATTTGACAATGTTTGGAAGCATTTGGGATTTTCATAATAGGGTGGGATTATTGCCATCTAATGGGTAGTGGTCAGGAGTGCTCCTAACATCCTACAATACACAGGACAGTCCCCATGATAAAGCATTATTTGGACATCCCATTTTATGTCTTGGGCTGTTTTTGCACTACAGTGGCATAACTGAGTAGATGCCCACAGAGACTGTGGCCCATAAAGCTTGAGACATTTACTCTCTGGCCCTTTACAGAAAAGCATCAGCTTACCCCCACTCTAGATGGTGGGAAGAGACAGCAGAACTTTAGGATAATTAATGAGACAGCACGGGTAGCACAACCTTGGGCAGAAGGGAATGGTGGCACAAAGACAGGATGTTTTTGAACTAGCCCAAACATAAGGCTGATGCTGAAATAGGCAGCAGTGTCAGGGAAAAAAAAACAGAAAAGCAAGAAATATCAGATGAAATAATCTAAAGGCCTAGGCAGAGAAAGGGCAAAGCAGAAGTCAAAGATGACTGAGAAAGCAGTGGTTCTAGGAACAGAAATAGAAAAACCAGAAATGGGGAAACAGTGAGCTCAGTTTTTCACATCATATCTGAGGTGAGAGTAGAGCTCCCAAGTGGAAATGTCCAGAAGAGACACACAGATCTTGAGCCAGGCTTAAGAGTTGGATTTGGTTGTATTTTAAATGGAGCTAGCAACTGGAGCTGGGGCAGACTTCAGGCGGATGGTGCAGACAGCATACTGAAACAAGGCCAAAGGGCTAATTATATAACCGGAGGGCACTTTAATTGCTGGAGAAGTCAACGAAGGAGGAAAAGAGAGATCTCAGAGAAATAGTTGTTAAACCAGTGAATGAGACAGTTTCAAGGAGGGGTCAGCATCAGTATAAAATACTAATAACGTACGCCATTGCCGATGCTGAGCATATCAAGAAATGATTTTAAATGCAAAGGCAAAACTGCGTTTAATTTATGCATGCACTTGTTCCTCTGTGAAGAAAACCCTCAAGATGAAGGGAAGATAATGCTCCTCCTTTATTTACAGCTGGTACACTGTTGACTTTCATTGACACTTCCATTTTTTCTCCAAAGCATATCAGTCTTCTGGAGTCTCGATTAATAGTGTAAAAAGAGAAGGAGGTGATCAATGAAGATGTTCCTCTAAGAAAGTTTGTGAAAGCATGTTTCAGCATCACTTGTAGAGCTGTTTACAAATGTGACTTCTGGGGCCCCAGCTCGGATCTGCTGTGGGTGCAGGGCCGGTTTCACAGACATGACCTGAGCAGCTGTGTAAGGACCACACTCTCCAAAGGGCCCTGTGCTGGACTGAATGCTCTGCTCTTGCTGTCAGGAAATTCCTCATAGTCTTTTGAGCAAGTGTTTCTGTATTTTCACTTTACATTGGGCCTTGCAAATTACAAAGCCTGTCCTATGAGGGAGTTATAGTCTAGAATTAAATAAATTCTCCAGAAGATTACAGAGGTATAGAAAAATCAGATACCTCACCTACATCAGCTTTCACTTATTTGTATGGAGACCCTACATTAAAATGCCCACATTTGTGCTCTTTGGCTTGAAAGCTGCCATTAGGAGGTACATATTTTTCATGGGACAGTTCTATGCTTCTTTACATCTGTGTAGCTACCAGGTAGGTAGTAAGTATAGGGCAGTGGTAAAACAGGATACCAACACCTCACGTTCTGCTTAGGAATTGGAATCACACAGTCCAAATTCAATGTGTTTACTTTCAACTAAGGGATTCAGATCTGAAGAGTCTGTAAGAACCAATGTGCTTCTTCCAACAGTGGAAGTATCAGTGGTTCAGGTATCACTGGGATGGTGTATTATAAGGTCTGATATTGCGCCAAGATAATTTTAGGCATAGGTGCTGTGGCTTAGTGAATTTTTAAATGGTGAATTAAATAATGAGGTTATTTCCTTTCCAAATCTCTTTCAGTCATTCTTACTATCTTAAGGAGAAAGTCTTAACTGGGCCTTCACATCTCTGTATTACTTGCTAACTACCATTTTAAACAGAGAGCAGACTTCAGGCTCAGAACCTCTAGCAGGTCATAGAATCCAGCTACACTTGAATCTTTGTAGTCTTTCTTAATTGCATTTGTTTCAACGATCTTCTAATGCATGATAAATGAAACAGGTTTCCAATTTACAGTAATGTTATAAAGCTTCTTTCTTAAACATATAGACCTTTAAATAAAAATGTAAATCCACTTAAAAAAATTAAATATAAAACAGTGCAAATGATTCACAGATGGACCTTAAACTGGAAAGGTGATACAGGAATGATCACACTATTAATGATGCTGCTATTGTTATTAATAAGAGGATTTTATTAAAGGAAGTCAGGTTCTATTCAGAAGAGAGCCACATCATTCCACCTTGTGCGTCACCAGCCTCCAATTCATATATGGTTTAGTTATTACTATCCATAAATCATATGCTGTCCTCTTTGGCACTCAAACAGTCATAAAAAAAATCACGTTGCACGGAATGAAGCAATGAAAACAAATACTATAAATCTAAAGAAGGCAAACAAGCAGAAATGATAATCCAAGTATCCTTGTTAATCAGAAAGTTGCTTACTTCCAAAGACCAATAGTACACACTCATCATGACTGTAAATATGAAATCAGTCCTCTAATGGAAAAAAAACCATACCCTATTAATAATAATATAGAGAGGAAACCACTTTATTTTAATAATAGCTAATTTGATCAGAGGACTATCTCATAAGGGTAATGGAAAGGAAATTGGTTGGTTTGAAACTACATTGTAAAAATAAATATAGATTGAACTATAGAGAAAATATTTACATTAAAATAACATTTCTATGCTAAATATATTCAAAAAGGTTTCCTATTATTCAATTTTAGTTATTCTGAAGATCTACTTTGGAGAAGTGATGCTTAGTTTCTGCCAGTTCAAAGTTTCTCCAAATTGTCATCCTAAAAAAGGAAGTATAAAAGGTGTTTTTCTTTTTTCTTCTTTTTTTTCAAATTTCTCCTCAAAATTTTGACATCTCCTTTATAAGCTTAGGTCTTGGTGTATAATTTAACCACTATGAATTCTAAGAGCTAAAGACTAGTCATTAGAGCTTTACAAGTTAGTTATTCAATAATTTCCTATGAATCATAAATATATATGTTTATTTTCTTTAGAAATACAACAGGCATAATTTACTTTCAAAGTGTAAACTAAATATTGTTAAAATGCATATATTTGACAAATTTGTGACACTCTCACATACTAATTCAAACATATATGGTAAGGTTAAATTATACCAGTCTAGTTGTGTGCAAAACCCAGAATACACACACACATATGCCCAGTCATGGTGACAAAGTCCATATAAATGGTTAATCATTGAGTTTGAAATTTCTTTCCACTAGGGCACTCAAACACCACATTACCAGGACTTTTAGGCTGGAAGAGTATGGATCTCCCCAGCTGTTTAGCAAAAGAGGCACAGTAATGAAAGGTATGTTTCTCAATTAAACAACAAATATTTACTAAATGCATATTATACAGATGGCACTTAGCACTTCATATGGATACACAGATTGCTACATTTTAGGAACTAATAGTTCAGCTATACAGGCAAATCGCACACATGAAATAGAAGAGAGCAGAAGATATAAAATCCAAACAAATCGCAATACATTGTGCTCTCGGAGTTCAAGGGCAAGTATCACCAAATGAAGTCAGGCAATTTGGCCATGTACACACTGGCTCACAAAAAGTCAAAGTCAGGCCACTAATCCCAATGTTTTCACTTCTTTTCTTTCATTAAACCTTACATTTTCAAATGATATCGTGACCTGAAGAAGATGATCTCAGAAATGTCACTTGAAAGAGGAAAGACAGCATTTATTTCTGTCCCCAGAGATAGTTCCATTCTAAAAGCAGGTATCTTGTTAGGTAAGGAGACAAGCCCATAACGGAGGGATCTGGCATGCAGGCTGGCAGATGAACAGAAGGAGACTGTTTTGAGGTAAGATGGGCTTTGGTCCTCCTATCCGGCTATCCGGTCGTTCACAGCCAGCCTGTGAGTCAGGCCAGCTCTGGTTACCAAGCAGTTTGCTGCTCTGTTGCTTAGTGACTTGAGCCTGCAGACCATCATTTCCAGCTGGCTCTTGTGGATCTAAACAGTAATAGATTTTTGACTTGATCTTGCTCTTTAGAGCCCAACCCTTCCCTGCCTTTTCCTCTGAACCACTGAAAATAAAATTATTCTGATTGGTTTTGTTTTTATGCCAGTCTTATTTTAAAAACTACTCTAAATCAGAATGCTCTCTGCTGACTCTGAAGCCCTCCTTCAACAAAGACCTGTATTTCTCCTCTACATACATACACTTTCATCACCAAAAGGACATCTACATTCCTACAAGCCACACGTGTAAACAAACTGAGATTCCACACCAAGAACGAATTCTGCCCCTGCCCCTCTGTTAACTTCACCACCGTTCTGCAAAAACCACTGAACATTCATGGTTTTCGCTTTGATATACATTCAAGGTAGAGTCATAAATGTGACTGACTCTTAGCTCAAAGGGAGCTTTGCCAAAAGAACACAGGATAGAAAGTTAGGCAGACCTGGGTTCAAGTTTGAACTCAACTCACTTCATGGCTGCAGATCTACATGATCTTGGTTATACAACAATTTTTGTGGGCCCCAGCATCTGCAGATGGAAAATACAGCTAATGATACTTAAATTCAATACTTGTTTGTTTTGAAGGGTCAATGTACATAAAGTACCTGACACACAGATGGAGCGAAATCATGAAGGGTTATGTTATAATAAATCTAAGATTATAAGTTATGTTATTATGAACCTAAAGTTTTTATTCCAGAATGAAATCAGAGGATTCTTCTCATATCAACTGAAGATCTCATTGAGAATAAGTACTTCATGTGAAACAGAGAGCATTTATGCCCTTGACATTGAAGATAAAATGATTTTTTTCTATTTTATATATACAGCAGAAGAGACTGATATGTTAAAATGGTATATAATTGAAGATGCAATAAAAGAAAAATTTTAATTAGAATTTTTATTATTATCTATAGTTTTCCATATTTCCTACCTAAAATCATGGCTTCTAGATTGTCCTAGAGTGAATACCGCTGATAACTTTCATTCTGAAGGCCCTGCAGCCTTTTTATGAGTCACAGAATTATTAAAGAATTCTGTCCCTCTTTTTACCCATGTGGCATCTACCTCACTCACAACACCAAGTTGGAACTTGTTTTTAATTACTTATCTTAAATGTACTGTAGTTTGTTACCACTTTGTAAATTTAATTAGTCAGTTTTTTACTTGTAAATATCAAATGCCTTTATGACCATATGACTTATGAACAGAGACTCTTTACAATTGAAACAGTTTGAGTAACTAAGGTCAAATATACGTGGCCAGTGGAGCTGGAAATATAGGGCTTCAATTCTAAAGTGATCACAGTTTTAAAAACATGATTTTTTTCAAAAGCAAATCCATTAAAAACAATGACATAATTTTGCTACACTTGTGATGATAAAACTTCCTCCTGAAACTGCTACTTGAAGAATAATTTTAGTAGCTTCCTGTCGAAGAAAAACATAAAAAGTGCCGAAGCTCATTTAATCACCTAACCTCACAGGAACTTGTTATTTATAAGGATATGTATACGAAGAGTAACTGTGAAAATTAAAACCATGACTTAACTTTAAAGAACGCTGAGATTCAATTCTTTTCCTCTCAATTCAACACTTCTGCCAAGTTTACAGAAAAGACTGCTTTTGCTTAAAGGTATTTTTACCATTGGTAGCAATGGCTTCAGCTGGTGTAGACACGCTTCAAGTGTTTTCTCTTTCTTTAATATAAATGTCAAAGGTCACAGAAAGCACACATGTGTAATAAACTGCCAGGTCATTTCCGTGTTTTCATCATTTTTCCTCAGCAACCATTTGTCAAGTATTTTTCTTTGTAATTTCTTAAATATTGCAAGCCAATTGACAAGTTCTTTAAGAGGAATGTCTTCCTGGTGTCTCCTGATGTGTAGGAAAGCCTAATTAACCTTTTAAAAGCTACAGACATGCTTAACTTGCATGGCCCCCAAGATTTCCACTGAAGACACACAACCAATTACACCAGGGACACAGCTAAAGACTCAGCCAACTGACCCCACCCAATATGCCTGCAGTACTTCCTGTTGTGCTCCCCAGATAATTTCCCCAGAAACTTCCTTCCCACCTCCCGATATCACACTATACCCACAGCTCACCTCTGGGTTCTCAGCTCCTCAGAGAACACCAGCAATGCCTGTCTCTGGGTGTCTGTACCATAAAGGACAGAGAAAAGATAACCTTAAAGTTACGTAGGGTGAATATAGGAGAACTAAAACAAGGGAGAGAGTTCTCAAATGGAATCAATAATACTGGCTTTGAAAACCTACTCACGTGCCTGTGTGTGTGTGTGTGTGTGTGGTATGCTACAAACTCTCTAAATGGCTGGATTTCTCCTTTATAGATAGTAAAGGGTTTCTTCTCCCTTCTGTAACCTGAAGAAAATTTATAGCGTATTTCTCTCTTAACAACCATAAAAACAAGTACAGTTGCTGAACAAATTATGACTCAAGAAAGCAAATGTTTACTTTTAAACATGAACAATTTTGTATCTAACGCCAATGCTGGGTAAAGAGAAATCTATAATAAAGAAAAAATATGGTCAAAAGCACTTATCTAGCTTCCTAAAAACTTTAAGATTTCCTAAAAATCTCCTGCAAGACGCCTTTCAAAAATACACCTAAAGAAATTATTTTGTTGTTTAAGGATGTTACTGATTCTTCTACCTTTGAATGTTGTAATTAAAAACACATGTATACACAGAAATTATAAAGGTAAGGTATATGATGACTATTACCTAAGATACCAACTTACCCAAAGAAACCTTAATCCCTAATCTTATGTATACACCCTCTAGAACCCTTTTCTTCATTCACAGTGTAAATTAAAAAGAAAACCTGAAAAGCATATTTTCCTATTTGATTTTCCTGAAATAAACTTACATTGGAAATTATGTTTTTCTCACCAGAGATCACACTGACTTTGGAGTTCCTGCTTAACATCAGAGGGAATCTCCTACTCAGATGAAAGCAGAGTCCTGTCTATAATCACTAGACTACAAGGTACTAGATATTAAGTAAAAATGATAAAACAGAGTGGTAAAAATCACAGACACAGAGGGTTCTAGTTTAACAGAGTACTAGTCCAAAAAAAACACCCAAAACCCAAAAAACAAAACAAAACAAAAAAACACTGTTCAATAAACATTAGCTAGTGATGTAATTATTAAGAATAATCATTGAAGGAACAGCAGAAGAAAAATGTGCTATAGATTATGAAGAAGCAGCAGGTTATTTCCATTTGGGGGGAACAGGAGGAAGCTCTCAGGAACAGAGAGATTTGAATGACATGTGGAATGGAAGTAAGAAGGGGAGAGGCATCAAGTTCTATGGTTCCTCCTCAGGAATATCTCTTCTTTCTGCCTTTTCCTTTTCCATAGTCAAGAAACTGACATATACCTATCATTCTCACAAACTCTTGGTCTCTTTGTATATTTTCTCTTTAGCCCAATCCATTCACAAACAACTAAACAAGATAGTCATCACGTGATCCTAAAGATCCAGGCAGACCAAGGGTGGAATAATGGGCATATTGCACTTAATAAGGAAAATATTTGCTTACAGTGACCCTCATTCAGTGTCTATCCCTATACCATACACTGTAATCTACACATGACCATACTTAATAAAACCACAACACATAATACATACTATTACTATTCCCAGGAAGTAGGGTAACAGGGAAATTGAGGTATAGGATAAGTAATTTGTCCAAAATCATGGAGCTAGTAAATGGGAAGTCAGAATTTAAACTCAGGTAGTCTGGCTTCTGCTTAGATGCTCTCTGTACAAGTCACACAGCACTTGAAGTATTGTGTCAACAGTATGATACTCTTGAAATACTTGGACTAAACACTATGCAGAATTAAAAAAAATTCCAAACTGTTCTGATGTATAGACATTTTGAAAATCCGTGAAAATTGTGAAAATCCAAATGAATTTTGGATAAGAATAACCACGATCAACCTGGCAAACACAGCACATAAAGGCTTAGGATGTTTAGTTAAGAGAAGAATTTGTTTAAGAAAAAAAAACATGTTAACACTGAAAATATCGATTAATGGGTGTATGAGGAATAACTGAACAAAGTCTTGGCTCTCTCGTAGGTTACTCCATGCCTCTTACCTTAAGGGCTACATTAAGGAAGAGAGGAGAGATCCAGGCTGAGGGATTTTCAAAGCAGATCCTGGACCCAAGTATGACAATTACAGGGAAGGAGACTTCAACTGCGTATTAGCAAGGACTTCCCAATCCATAGATTTGCCAATAAATAGAATTTCTCTGTAAGACTCTCATCCAGGAAGTGTGCAAAGATGTTAAAGGGCTAGTCATCATAAATGTTATTCCATGAATTCAACTATGGTAGAAAGGGTAAACCAGGTGGCCATAATGTTCTGTGATTTAGATGGGCTAGCTATTCACCCAACCTGTTTGACCTTATTCCTGGAAACAGCTGAGATAGGTTTGCCATCATCCTTTGCAGTTAGATGTGACCATTGAGCTGAGTTCTAACCAAGGAATATCAGTGTAAGTGGTATGTGTACTTCTAGGCCTGCCTCATAAAAACTCACACATGCCATCTTCCACGTTATTTTCCCAATTCCACTGAGTCTGGTATCCTTAAAAGTCATGTGTCACAAATAGTGACAAATGAACTACAAGGTGGTAGGACCCCAAGTCCCTGAAACACCCCAGAGTAGCACAGATAGCCATGAGAAGCAGAAGCAGACGTAACCATTTAGGGTGTCAATCCACTGAGATTTGGAGAGTATGTTGTAGAGCAACATGATTACCTTACTCAGAACAGATGCCTTCCAATAGGATTTATTTTTTCAACTAGAGGGCAAGTTATTTCAAACCAAAGAATAGCTTATATTCAATTTTTGTCATCAGTATGTACAAACTAAACACTTTCAGCTCAGTAGGTATTAAACTTAAAAATATTGGAAGGACAGGGGCGCCTGGGTGGCTCAGTCGGTTAAGCGACTGCCTTCGGCTCAGGTCATGATCCTGGAGTCCTGGGATCGAGTCCCACATCGGGCTCCCTGCTCGGCGGGGAGTCTGCTGCTCCCTCTGACCCTCCCCCTTCTCATGCTCTCTCTCTCTATCTCATTCTCTCTCTCAAATAAATAAACAAAAAATCTTAAAAAAAAATATTGGAAGGACAGGAATAACAGGCACAGTAACCAACATTCGTGTATTTAAATGGCTGACCATCTAATTTAGGATTTGAATGTGGTGATAGCAGCAGCGATTTAGGTAGCAAAAAATGTCTATACCTCAGAACAGTTCGGAATTTTTTTTTAATTCTACATAGTGTTTAGTCCAAGTTATGAAAGCACAGGTAGAACGATACTTGTTAAAAAAAGGCCTGTGGATATTACAAAAGTCTGGGGGATCACTGAACTGACATGGAGGATGTGAGGTACTCTTTCCAACTCCCTCGCTGGATGCTTTTAGTCCACAAGAGATAGTGTATCCTCCTGAGTTACTGAGAGTTGATATTATGATTTTTATTTTCCCTTTCCATTGCTCTTTCAATGGCTCCCTGATCTGGCTGAGACACGATATATCAAAATAAAATATCGGCAGAAAATTATGCTCTTGGAGTTTCCCCAAACAGCACCAGCAAAGGAAGTGCCAGAAATTTCAGAAGAAAGCCGGTTTTCATGAGATTTCCTGCCTTCCTTACATCTCAACATGTCTAAATAGTTCAGATAACCTTCAGATGAACTCTAGGTTGCTTCACTCAGTTGGAAATCAAGCAACTGAGCTGAGGCTTACCCATTCAACAATGGGTACAATTTAGGAAGTATAATTTTAAAAAAGTATCTCAACCAAAAGAGACATTGGATACCAAAATTCTGGGCCTGACTCTTCATGAACCGGAGCCAGCTCTCCTGCTCTGGCACCCTACTCTGGCCTGATTCTTTATGAGTATGCATAAAACAAATTCACCCATTATAAAGAAGATAACGATATTCAGGAGGAAAATAAATAAGCAGCTTTCCTGTTCTGGTCTCAAGCTATCCCTCTCCCTCAGAGCATCTCCCAGTGTTTAGCTAGGTCTTTCACTCACTACTTACCTCTGTCAAATTTTTTCAACAATACCTTACTCAGAGAAAAGTCACTTTTTCCAATAATTTCTTTTTTAAGCTTGAAATGCATTTTTTTTTTTACCCCTCTTATGAGCAGTAGGTCTAAATAACATAGAAATGCCATCTAGTTAAAATCCTGGAGGAAATAAGAACACTTCTCCAGTGAGCGATCTAGCTATTTGAAATTAAAATTCTGAGGCCAGATATTTCTTTGGGTGGGATATGTATTTCCTTTGTCATCTATTTTCATCTACGATATTAATACGGTCCAGTGTATGGCCATGTGGCTAGTTTAGATTTTGACCCTACTTCTTGTTTCTTTCCTAGAAGTCTTGTTTCTGATTTATTTATTTGTTTGGTTTGGTTTTCCATTCCTGGCATCATCTTTGTTTTCTATGGAAAAAATGTATAAAAATCATCCAGTCGGTTTTCAACTACCAGGTTCATTATTTCTTGTTACAGCTGTTTTCTTTATCATAATTAATATTCATTTTACCAAAATGTGCAGGTAGTGTATAGAACCTACTACTACCTAAAATAAGCCAAGTATGCATCACAGATGACCCCCACCCACCCCATCATAGCTTAGAATTGCGTCTTCTCAGGCAAAACACTGTAATAAGCTTACACAATAGTAAATTTTAATATTTGCTTTTATAAAAGCAGGAAAATATCAAGAATCATCTAAAAAACTGAAAAATATGAAAAATATGCATAAAAACTCACCCATTATAAAGAAAACAATATTCATGAAGAAAATAAAAATATTGACAAAACAAAGAATCCAAATTCAAAGAACACAATATTACCAAGTAGCAGCCGGAAATTTCCTGCACAGAATTCCTAAACCCTTTCTTCTTTCCACCGGAAAGACATGTTTGAGATTATAAATACATTAAAGTCAGTAGCAAAGGAGGGGTTTGAGGGGGCACACCATGACACACACAGGCACACACTCTCTCTATACACATCTCTGTTCAACTGGGGATTATGCAGAAAGGAGAGCAAACTATGATTTTCCTCCTCTCCTTTCTGGTCCTTTCTTTCCTAGGTTGTTGCAGGACCTGGCAGGGATATTAGCTTATGAAATCAAAGAAACGCCACCACATCGGTATGGGAGTAAAACTGCATTCTTATTTGACATCTGGAATCCAATTTTCTTGTAGGAACTTGCAATAGAAATTGAACTTTGAGAACCACCCACTTCAAGGATTCCCAGTCTCAAGGACTGCTGCTTTGACTAGGACATCTGTGGGATTTGTTGGTAAGGCAGAATACTTCCCATAAATCACAGGTGAGGAATGATGAGAGTCCTCCCTCCCCACCCCTAAAGTGAAAGGGCGGGAGACGCAATGATCACCCAGGGGGAACCGCCACCAATTCCGGTGAGCCTTGCAAACCTTACCACGTATGTGCCACCGTGAAACGCCGCTGTTTAGGGATGTTGCTGCTGAGAAGCATCCTCCGCAGGAGCCTGGGGGAATTTCTTGGAGAAATCACTGGAGAGAGCTTGGGAGAGACCGATTTCCTTGCTGGCTTGGACTTCTCCTGCTGCAACAGGTTTTCCCGCAAGGATTTCACAAGATCCTCATTCAGCCAGGGGTTTGGACAATGCGGATTATCCACTTCAGGTACTGTTAAGGTGTCCGGGCTTGTCGTCTGCTGAGCCATTTTCCGGGTCAACTTTGTACAGTTGGCAACAATCCAGGGCAACGTGGTTCCCTGGCCTCTTTCCAGTGGCTGCTTCTCTCAGAGTCCGGGGAAATGTCCAGAGAAGCAGGTCGGATCCAGGGGCTGTTAGTTCATTCGGTCGCCTGCCTCAGTCTCTCCGTGGAGATGGGGCTGGGTGTAGACGAGAAGAGCGCACTCCTCAGCGGAAGCCTGTTAAACGTCACCCCTCCTGGGCTGGTCCCCTGCCAAAGATCACTGCCGAGCTCGCAGGGCAGGGGAATATGGAGGGAAGCCACTGCGTTAGCAGGGCTTTGTCAGCGCCACAAAGCAGCCTGTTAAACTATTGGAACTAATGCGCCGCAGCTGCTCCAGTGACTTGGGCTTATGTACATAAAAGTCCTGGGGGGAGGGCTTAACCATCAGATGCCTGCTGCCTGGTTGTTTGGCTAGTCTTTCCATTTGCTTATTCCTGAATCCAAAGGAAAGAAAAACTTTGAACTTGACCTTCCTCTCCCCGCAAGGGTTATTTATCTGCATTCAGTCCACGTTCATAAAAGAAAATTGCTAGTCCTTTGCTTTTTATAAGGGAAGAATAAACAAGCACTCGCTAGATAAGGAGGAATACTTCCCTGTTTGCTAAATTCAATCTGATGCATCGTATAGACAAATCCCAAGGGAATAAAATGGACTCTTTTTTTCCCCTCTAGTTAGAAACTAAAACAAAAGGTTTCAAAATACCACACATGGAACACATTACAGGTTGTTGTGTTGTACAACCTTGCTAATTATGGCCCTTTCAAAGCATGGGACAACAGTATTTACGTCCCAAAATGGTATTTGTTATCTCTTTGGATTTAAACTGACGACCTTCCAGAGGGACACGCTGTTTTCGTAAGAGTAGTTAAAAATGATTTTAAAGTTTCAGTTATGGTATACAAAACTTCATGTAGTCAACTATAAAAGAATAAAATAAATCTAGCTTTTCATAGTTATTTCCTTATTTTTCTTTTGATGTAAGATTTTTGTGATCAACATAGCTTCAACACAGTCAAAGGAGGTTTAAAATTTTAAAAAGGGAAATTATTTCTTGCCTATTTAATTTACTAGTGGAAATAAATTTAAAATGTTACAACAATTTAAGTAAGCAAGTGATAATAAAGCCTGTTAAATCTCATTGTATGGACATTGGAAATGCAAACATTAAAACTGGATCGTAAGGAAGCTAAAACCTTTGCATAGAGATGTCCCCAGCAGTCTAGGGATGCTACAGAGAGTTCAGGATTGAAATCAAATCACTTTTCTCAGGAACTAAGAATATTTTTTTCATATTTTAAAAATACAATGATTTAAGAAGGAATTAAGAAATACATCCAGATAAAATGGAAAACACAATAGTCTGATTCATTTGGGGGCTTTTTGTTTGTTTTTTGGTTTTTGGTTTCTATGATTACTCTTAGGTCAGTTTTTAAAGTTTCTCCCACTTCCCTCCCTCCCTCCCTAGTTATTCCACCTTAAATTTAAATTCTTTGTCTTTAAAATGTTATAGAAAAGGATACACTGAGGTTGTTTACAGGAGCACCAGGTCACCACCTGGTATAACAATTTAATGAGCCATACGTTCCATGACTTAATCAGAAAATCTGTTCTGCAAATACTCAAATTTTTAAAAATCACGGTGTGATCGTTCTTAAAGAATTTTCACCAGTACAGAAGGTTTTGTCACTGCTAAACATCAAGTGGCAAGCTCCCTTACCTTGTTTACTTATTTTTTTAATATGTCTTTTTTTATGTTAGTCACCATACAAACTCCCTTAGTTTAAACAAGCTAAAGATATCCATTTCTTCATACCTTTTAGCACTATATATAAATATATATATAATCACTAAATGAGTAAACAATTTCTGTAAAGTGGGCTGAAGGACTATTTTATAAGGAGTTGTGCAAAACACGTATGCAATGCTTGCCCTCAAAGAACTCGTAAGTTAATGGAAAACACTGGACAATACTCAGGAGAAGACACCAGAACACCTAGTGATAATTATTGAGTGCAGAAAAATACAATGAAAAAGGTAGCATAACTGATGAGGGAATGCTGAGGTGGAGTAAAGCTTGAAGATAGGGAGGATCAAAAATTAGTGGAAAGGAAGGTGAAAAAGAAGTGCTTTCCAGGATAAGGAATTAGAATGTGCAAATGCAATAAAGAAGAAATAAGCAAGTTTGGAAAAAAAAATAAAGTCCAGGAGTCAGTAGATGTAAAACCCATTCAGGTTTGTAGAAATAAAAAAAAAAAATCAGATAACAGGATAAGGTGGGAGGGACAAAACAACAGGTAGCAAGTTGACAAGCCCCACCCTCAAAATATTAGAAAAATTTCCCACTACCTAAAGACAATTCTATTCAGCAAACATCTGTGGGCATTTATTTTGTGCTAGGCACTATATGAAGTGCTGTAGGATATTTAAAGATTAGCTAGATGCTGTCCACATTGTCTGGGCATTTATTATCTCGTAAATTAACTGCAAAACAATTCACATGTCAAAGTATAACCCAAGTACCTAGATGAGAGCCAGGAAGCTGAAGATACTTAATGTCTGGTTTTAAGTAGAGAAAAGTGATTCTCAATGACCAAATAAAGAAATCAATATGACTAAGAACACTATGGGCCATAAAATGGAAACTCATTGAGTTCAGGATATTCTAGGTGCTAGTTCTTGCTTTCAGTGACCTTCATTTAAGAGGAATAAAATATTTACAAGCTAGTGTTCTCATAAGTGCTATGTCACGTGGATGCTCAGAGATCAGGCACTCTGTTGATGAGAATAACTAAGCTAAAATGGAAGATATAATAATATTCTACTGAAAATTCATTGAGGGTTGTGGATAAACATGTTCTAAAACTGAACAAAGGCTTTCTACAAATTTCCTGTTGCTTTGGTGCTTGTTAAAGGATTCCACTGTAGACGCAGAATTGGCTGCCTTTCTACAGGTTCCTATCATTATTTGGTCAATATCCTAACATCTACAATTACCCTCCCGAATCCCCCAAATGATATATGGCACTCATGGTGCTTTTTGAAAATAAAATTAATTTTGTTTTGAGAATTCTTTGCCATCCTCCCTTCAAATAACTTGGAAAACCCCACAGCATTTCAAAATCATGCTCAAAAATCACTGCCTTAAGAAATACAAATTGTAAAGTTCTGAAGATGACCAAAGGTGGGCGAGGTTTGGATAAACTGGCAATTTTCTTTATAATAATGTAGAGGGTCAGGGGAACTCTTCCAACAGGAATACGACATAGCTTGCCTTTTTTTTTTTTCCTTTTTAACAAAATCTCTTTAAAATTAGCTGCCAGAAACTCTTCTGAAAAGCACAGTACTGCAAATGACAGCCAAATAAGGCCTTCCGTTTTAACAAGTGGAAATTTAAAAGTGGGCAAAATGTTTTGATAAAGTCACCCATACCTAGAACTGCAGATAATATCTCTTAATTTCATAAAGGTTTTCCTAAATACCTTTTTGTGGATTTTCTAAATTTGTTTTTTTAGATTATTCAGAATCCTTGGTAATATTTAATTAATTATTCACAGGCAACAAAACAAATATGAAATAAGATTTGCACAAGTTCTGGAACAAGGATTGAAAAATGTACCCTTATCTAGGTAAGATACAAGCAAGGCTGAATTTCCCACAATTGAAAGGGAGCAATGGTGCAGCTAATTCAAAAGGACATATAAATTGACTATAGAATGCATTGTACGCTGCTTCTGCCAACTGTGTTTTAATTAGGTAAACAGTTTGTTAAAACGAGACTCCTTTTTAACCTGCCCATAGGATATAGTCCGTGGAAATGATCTGATAGTGGGAAAGGTTATATTGTCTAGTAATTAAGAAGAGTGTGTTTGGAACCCAAAAGCTTGTTTTGAACTCCAGCTATGATACTTACTGTGTTACTTTGTGTGTGGATCAGTCCCTCAACTGTGAAATTGAATGATAATAATAGCCATTGCATAAGAATGCTGCAAAAATTAAATATGTTAATACCCATGATATAAAGGGCTTAGGAGAATGCTTGGTATACAGTAAACACCCAATAAATGCCACCTGCCACTAGGTGATACAAGAAACTTACAGAAATTTACACTCAGTAGATAACAACTCTCTGCCAGGCATTTTGCATTGTATTTCATTTAATTCTTGCAATAACTCTTAGGGTATTATTTCATTACCACTATTTTACTGATGAGGGCTTAAGGAAGTTAAATAACTTGCCCAAAATTGGGGCCTGCGTGTGGCTCAGTCGGTTAGGTGTCCAACTTTTGATTTCAGCTCAGGTCATGATCTCAGTGTCGTGATTTCAGGGTCCTGAGATCAAGCCCCATGTCAGTCTCCCCATTCAGCAGGGAGTCTGCTTCTCTCCCTCACTCTCTCCATCTGCCCCTCCCCCTGCTCACACACTCTGTCTCTCAAAGAAATAAATAAATCTTTAAAAAAGATAACTTGCCCAAAGTCATATAGTTCAACAGGGCAGGACCAAGATTTCATTGTCTATGAAGTACCAGGGCCTCCTATTTCAACTCTACACTAAATCACCCCCAAAAAGAAAGTTGATCCAATATTTAAAATCTATGATGGATCTTTTTATTGAAAAAATAGTAGAGATCTGAGTGCCCTGAGCTCTTGGTCTAGTTAACACTAACTTCTGCCCTTGGACCCACTCAGGACATACACCATGGTAACCTGTGAAGCCAGCCAAGTCATGAAATTCTTACAAAGGCACGGTATTCTAGTAAGCGCAGCTTGAGGTGGAATTCCTGAGTGTTTTTTCATCTATATGTCTGTACTCCTTTGATACAAAGGAGTTTTTATTAAGCTCCGTGGTAGTTTTCCAGTTTGCAAAAGAATATATTCTAAAATTATTTCATTTTATATTTTCATTGTGATTATTTTTCATTTAGAATTTATATCATTATAAACTCTGACAATAAAATTATATCATCCCTACACTGAAAAGCACATCTGGACATTGTGGAACAGGGCTTTTGGAATCATCATCATCACTAAATTTTTATCAGATACTGGGCTGGTTGGCAGAGATTAAAAACAGCAAAATATCTACTTGAAAACGGGAGATGCACAAAACCCCTTCCACAAAGGAGATAAGGGATATCAAATTAATAATAGAAAAAAAAACCAGTGCCTCAAGGATTGAGGAGTAACCAATAATATACGTATCTTGACCATGTAACTTGAAGCATCAGCAGGAGTTGAATTTGGCCTTGAAAGAAGGTACATGTGGAAGAATAGTTATAAGACAGTCTGGAGGAGTAGATTATCATGGAGAGGAAAGAGATGTTGGATTTTTAGACCCTTTCCTATGGAAAAATTAGTAAAATTTACTTGGGATGTAAGTAAATAATAGAGGTATTTAAATAAGATTAATTTGGTTGCAATGTGTACTATGATTTGGAGGAATTGTAAAGGCTGCTTAATAGTTCCATTTCAATATAAATTGGTGTAGAAATGGAAAGAAAGGGGATAATGACTCAATGTTTGGAAGGATTTGTTCACTGACTATGAGCATTCAAGCCAATAGGGAAGTCAAAAATAGACTGGACATTTTTTAACCTAATCAATGATACTTTCCATCTAATTAAGTATGGTTCACCTAATTAATCATCAAAAGGCTGTTAATGTAAAAAAAAAAGCATCTATGGTTCACTGAACACAAGAAACATATCTGTCTTGATTTATATTAGAGCTATACTTTGAGCATACAACATGAGGTTCCCAGCTCAATTTAATAAAAAGATTAAATGTTTTTTTTCCTAGATTAAATCTAGTTAAGTGTGGTTTTTTATTCCGCTAAATTAAAACTAAGTGTTAGAGATACTTCTATTGAAAGAGTAAGTCAGTATATTTCATTTAAAAGAAAAATTATTTTATAGGGCACAGCTTAGACTAGCAACATTAGCACAACATATTTATTTTATTCCTGACAAAATAGTTGCACTACAATTTAGACAACACTTTCCTTTCCTCCTGATCAATTCACGTATAAAAGCTTCCAATTCTGGAACAGAATTACTCTTGGTTAGTATGCTAAGATGATATACTTGAATACCCTCTCTAAATATTAGCCAAACTTCAGTAAAGGCCTTGGTTTTGATGGCCACTAAAATTTTAACACATTGTAAGATTCTGGATTTCTGGGTCTTCTTTCAGTGGGCAGAAGAGTCCAGCATTTTGCCTTCAACTTGCTGACAAAAAAATCTCCTATGGTCCATTATCTCTGTAGTAGACCATCCCTCCGCATACAGAATAACTGAAAAAGTCACTGGCTGGAAGTAGAGAACACATGTGCCCTAAGCATAAGCCCTTTGCATCATGACCTAATTTGGCCATCACAATCATTCCAATGAGGTAGGTACTATTACCCTCATTTTAAAAGTGAGAATACTCTGGCATGTAAGTTAAACTACTTTAGGTCATACACACTCGGTAGGTAACAGGGTTGTTAAACCAGACAGTCCTAGTCCAGAGACCATGCTTGTAAACTACTGCACTATCCTGCCTTTGCATTTAAAAAATAAAAGTCAACCAAATTAATAAAGGTACTCTTAGCAAAATTAGTTCATATAACTTGACATGTGCAAATCTAATCTGACTACAAAATATCTGTTTCAACAGTTTTTGAAGTGAAATGTTTCCAAAAAACTAACCAATGCCCAACAGCTATAGTATTTTTGAGGCTTTGACAGATATTACTTCATAATCAAGAGGTCTCAAACTCCTCCAAACTGTTCATTGTATTAGAAAAAAGGGATGGTGAATGCACAAAATAACTTGGGTATACCTTCCGAGTCTTTTGCTCTTTTTGTGCACATAACAGACATGTTAGTGAACAAAATCCAACATATATCCCAAGTTCAGAGTAATATTATACAGTAGTAATCTATTCAAAACCTGGACACCAAGGAGCACATTTCCTCATCTCTTTTGTAGTTTCTGTACCCATCCCCCACTGGCCCCAAGATAAGGATTTTTATTCTTCTTCAAATTAGCATAATATGACTGGAAAGCCTCCTTCTAACTCTGACACATAACATCTGTTTCATTTTGTTTTTTGGATATGGTTTTTATGAGACAAAATAGTACATTTCACTGAAAGCGTCCATAATTCCGGGGTTTATAATTGTAGCTGGCAATTTACTTTCTAAAGCTTAACATATTTAGACAATGACTCCTCATAAGTCAGTCGTATTTTTAGGGTGATACTTTCCATATCCAACCTTCTCCAACCTAGTCATTTATGTGGGATGTTTTACAAAAGGCGTTAAAAAACTGCAGTTTTATTCCCAATTTTGTAATTAGCTAAGTCACCTTGAACAAGTTCATTCAGTTTCTCTGGAATTCCGTTTTCTGGTTAAAAGTCCTATAACTTCCCTAGGGTTTTATAACTTAAAAAAAGAAGAAAAACCAGATGCTGTCTTTGATTGCAAGTGTGTTAGCTGCCATATAAGAAAAATCGTTATCCCAAGTGCATCCCAAGGCAACACGGTCTCCACCATTTGCGCGTACTAATAGTATGTTTCTTAGTGCTTTAAAAAGAGAAACAGAAAAGATATATTCAATGTTCAAGAAAATAAGAGGGGACTGCACTAACAAGGTGCCTGACTAATGCTTTTATGGCCCTAAACTTGTGAAAACTCCTTCCCCAACTAGGTAACAAAATTTATTCTGACATCTGAGTCACAGCTTGAGAGACAGAGTGGGAGAGCAATGCCTAAGTTAATTTAATATTTGGAATCAAAGCATTGTTTTACTTCTAAAATAATGAAACTACAGAGCTATGTATACATATTAAGTGTTACATAATAAGTCAGATTTTCTAACATTTCAGGACCTAACTTATTATTGAATAAAACAAAAACTTCTGCACTCATTTTTCGTAAAGTTGTCCCACCAAATACTACTTTTGCACAAATTTAATGAGCACTGAATGGAGGGAAAAAAAGCATTTTGTGAATAAAAAAAAATGGGGCAGCACTGAATACAGTTAAACAGGTTTCCTTATAGTAAGATCCCCTAGTCCTTTAATATGCTAATGTGATTTAGGAAAGCCAACTTGCTTGGCTCTGAATCCACCTGCATCTTCCAGCAGGTCCAGAGATGGTTATTCTCAGAACCCTTACCTGTGCTTACTACAAACATCCCTTGGAACATTGCTGATAGATAATATGAACCTTCCCAGGCTTCTGGTATGCTTTTATTTTCTTCTTCTGAACTGCAGTCAAACAGAATGCTTTCAGCAGAACCAGGAGTAGTCCAGGTGCTGCCTGGTACCAGCCCCTACAGACTCTCGGTTATTGTTACGCTCCTGTGCTGAGGTTGAGGCTAAGTCCACCCTCCTCTTTAATTGGTGTTCTTCCCCTTGCAAAAGGCATAACTTTAGCAGAGGCTATGAAATAACTGAGCTGTGAGTCTAAACGACAACTCTGTTGACAGCATGCTAGTTAGAAGGCTGTGAACAGGCTAAGGGGCCAAAGAAAGACTGGTCTACAAGTTACTGTTGGTGAGAAGGTGTGCAAAGGCAACTGAAGGCCAAACAAGTGCTTCGCAAGCTTTAAATTACTTAAGAATCACGTGGAAACCATGCCAAAGACAGATTCTGATTCAGTAGGTCTGGGGTGGGGCTTGAGAGTTTGGATTTCCAAAGCTCCCGGATGATGTTACTGCTGGTCCACAGAGACCTCCTTAAGTCTCTAGGGACTAGAATAAATAGAGATTGATGGAATTGAAGTCTAGCAAGCAAAGGCATTAACTTGTACCCAGGTGATGCCATTTCAAATTTTAATCCAGCCATTTTTGTAGTGCTCAAACTTGTTGCTGATTTTTTTTTAAAGGAAGAGATTTTTATTTTATCTTTTTTTTTTTTTTAAAGATTTTATATATTTATTTGACAGAGAGAGACACAGCGAGAGAGGGAACACAAGCAGGGGGAGAGGGAGAGGGAGAAGCAGACCTCCTGCGGAGCAGGGAGCCTGATGCGGGGCTCGATCCCAGGACCCTGGGATCACGATCTGAGCCGAAGGCAGACGCTTAATGACTGAGCCACCCAGGTGCCCCTTATTTTATCTTTTTAAGTAAACTTTATCCTCAACATGGGGTTCAAACTCATGACCTCAAGATCAAAAGTCACATGCTCTACTGATGGAGGCAGACAACTGCCCCGGTTGCTAATATTTTAATAAATAATGGATTTTTAAAAGTAGACATTATTGCATAACAATACCATAAACCATTTTTTTCCAAAGGAGCTCAAAACACTATAAAAGATTCAATTCTAAAAACAAATTTTGCTATATTAGACCCACACTTTTAAGATGAGGCAAAAAAAAAAGACTAGAAGTGGAAAAACAAACTCCTCCAAGTGTGGCAAAATTCTTTGCCTGTTTCTATACCATTAATTGAAACTAAAAGGCAAATCTTATTTAAGACTTATAATTTCCAGGATGTAATTTAGTTAATTTGAAAGCATTTAATTGGACAAATACTATGTGTTAAGTTCTGGATATAAGGGAGACGCTGATCTTTGTGTATCTGAAGACACCAGATTCATTCTTTTCTGTGTTCACAGTTAGCTGGGGCTTTCAGTCAAGTCTTCTGTGTGTATAGCATTTGTCAAGGATACTCATAATCAAGATTTACCCCCACACTACTGACCTATCATCTAAACAGTTAATGGAGAACATGTTTGTGCTTCCATCAACCCAAAACACCTAGCCCTACAGTAAGTCTATGTATATTTGTATAAGCAAGTATATGCTTTTCTTTCTGGTGCTTTCAAAGAACTTATTCTGACCTAGAAGTGCTCGAATGATTGCTAAATTATGAAGACCAATCTGAGTTTTTCCCAAATTATTATTTTTAAGCCCTAATAAAATAAATGTGAATACCTATTGCACTAATATAAAAATATGCATTCTAGCTGGTTTAATAAACACTGTATATTCTGTAATTATATAAGCATTGCATAAAGCCAGCCAGTAATTACTTAATCAGTTACAAAGGAAAGTAATGCATGACAAAGAAATCCTCTTGCTGTGCCCATGGTGAATACACTTCTTTCCGAGCAGCAGTTGCCTTGTGATTCTTATATTTTAAATGCCTGGAATATAGTGTGCTCAGCAGACATGTGTTAAAGGAAGGAAAGAAAGGAGTCAATGGTTTGTACAGTTTGTTTTAGTATTTGTTGTGAGCTTTTAGATAGTTAGACTAAAAGGATGGTGTATCCAAATCCATTTACACTGATCTACCCACTAAAAGTTTAAAATGTTTTAGAAATCCTATTATTAGACATGCTTCCAATTTTACAAATGCATTACTTTTAAATTATCCATGTAATATACAATCTATTCTCACTACAAAAAACTTTAAAGTTACCCAGAAATCTAAAGGTCCATCCCCAAATTCGGCCCTCATCATAGGGAACCCTGTGAGCAGTTGTGTCTCTTTCAAGACTCTGCAGTCCATTATAGGAACCCCCAGCCCCATGTGGCTATTCAGTACTTGAAGTGTGGCTAATGCAACTGAGGAACAGAATTTTTATTTTTTTAATTTTTATTAATTGAAATTTAAATAGTCTTCCTTGGCTAATGTCTACTATACTAGACAGCAAAATTCTAGATCTCCATGTGATTTCATGAATAATTATGTGCCCAGAGGAACATATACTACTGTTTTCGGAGGCTTTTGTTTTTGAGCAGTGTGTTGTGCTTAATGAACATTCTCATCACTCAGTAACTTGTTTTTTCCTTCGATGAAGATCTCCCTCGTAATCTTTAGCTAAGGCACAGTATTCCATACCATTTCTCAGCTCTGTTCACTGTTTCCCTATTGATGGGCATTCAGGTGTCCAGTTGTTCACTACCACGTACAAAGGACAGCCTTGCAAACTCCTCATTGGGCACACATCCTAAGATTTTTTTATAATAGATACATAGAAGCAGGATTCTTAAATGATAAGGTATAAGCATTTTTCATTTTAATAGAAACTGCCAAATTGTTCTTCAAAGTTGCTGATTCAATTTATACTCCCACCAACAGTATTTGAGTTCCCACATTTTTCCCTCAAACAGCCTTATGGTGCCATCAATTTCCTTGCGTTAGTTGTCAGAGCATTTTTTTCTTCCCTCAAGAATATCTTCTATTTTTTTAGGGTGGAAGGAATTAAGAGGAGCATCAATGGCTACCATTAAAATTCACAGAAGCGGGGAAAATACTTTGCTTCCAAGTCAATGTTCAATTTTTGCTCTTTAACAATTTTAGTTGACCAAGCATTTCCCTGGAATGTCTCTAATATGACAATATCTACACATTATAGAAGCTTTTTTCAAAGGAAAAAGCATTAACTTTCTTTCTCAGCAATGTTCTGGCACTACTCAGTGAAATATGTTTTAAATTGCTTTTCCTATAATAAAGATAGATTGTGTTGAACATTTATCCTTCTTGCCTAGTCCTTGTTTTATACAACAGCATAGAATTTTCCAATGCATGACCAGGACTCTATTACTATTTTGTGGAACTTTTTTCTTCGAGCAAATTTTTTTTTTTTTTTTCTTCTTCGAGCAAAATTAATGGTCTAGATAACGACTGAATTTGTAAGTTCACTGGATCCTGGTCTGACAATACTGTCACTGCAGCATCCTTAGGTAAAGAGTTTTGTGCAACTGAAAGAGCACTTGACCAGGAGTCAAGTCCTAACTCTATTACTACTTGTCCTAAGGCCTGAAGCAAGCCCCCTACTTTCTAGGCCTCAGTTTCCTTATCGGACTATGATGGTGATGAAACAGATGACCACAGAGATCCCCTTCACTGGTAAAATGTACTGTTCCTAAGAACAAATCACCCCCAAAATGTTAAATATTAGTTGTAAAGATTGTGGTAGTATTTGAACAAAGAGAAAGAAGTCATCAGGAATGGTTTTATGTCAAATCAGTAAACACTTATTAATATGTGAGGCCAAGTACGTATGCTCGGCAACAACACATAACATGTATGCTTTTCTGCCTATCTGGGATGTTCATTGCAATGCCATCCTACTCATTCTCCAAAAGTAAGGGCCACATGACTGGGAAAAATTTAGGAATCACAGAGAGAGGCAGAGGTACTGCTCTCTTGGAGAAATGCTTTACAGCTTTATATTCAAAAGACAGAACAGAAGAAGATTTACAAAACTTAAGAGATTTTCATGCTAATCCCTGGCAAACTCTTGAATAAATTATTCAAGCAATTAACCATGAACCTTCTATGATACAGGTAGTAACATGCAGGATTCAAATTAGGTTATTTAAAATTTGTATCATTTCCTTTCCAGAGGTAACTATGCTAATAGATGAGGGAATGAGTATCTGTATCATATTGTACCTGGTTTTCATGAAGACATTTGACAAGATCTTTCAGAATATACTTGTAGGCATACTGGAGTAAAGTGGGCTAGGTGGATGGGTACATCAGGGTCCTGAAAAGTTGGACAATGGTCCCCAAAAGGTGTGGAGTAATAGAGTCCCCATAATCCTGAAGAGCAGTCACTGCCATGCCATCATATGCAATGTTTAAGCATTTTAAGATACAGACTTTATGATATGTATTCCATGTTTACCATATCTGACTCTAACAAAAAGCTGGAAGGATGGCTAAAGTCATAGGTTAGTAGTTTCCCAAACCAGACTGATCGTTACAATTTTCTAGGGGAAATGTTAAACAGAATTCAGAACCCCAACCTACAACTACTGAATTAGAACCAGCAGGGTTAGGTCCAGGAAACTTTATCCAGTGATTCTAATGATCAGTCAAGTTTGAAAGCCACTGTCCTAGATGATAAAATCAAACCCCAAGAATAAATATGTTTTAAAAGGTAAATATTTTTTTAAAAGAAAATCTTCACAGGGTGGAAGAGCAGATCGAATATTAAAATTAATTTGGAAAGATGTAAAATCTTGCAGCTCAAGTAAAAATGCCAACAACAGTTGAGATTTATGGCTGTTAGATCTAAAAGATCTAACGGAATCAACAGAAAACAGTCATGTCATCAAAAGCTGCATTTGCACAAATAGATTATGGAGAGTGCAATGGTCAGGACTGCAGCATGTGGATTTGTGGCACAGATGGACCCTGCACAGTCCCGGAGGGAGACATTCACAAATTCACATCTAAGTAGTAAAAACCTACCATGTTCTGACCAAACTGGGAAATTGTTGTCAGTCTTGGGGGCCACTTTTTTAATGAGTGTTTATTTTTTAAATGACATATACCCTAAATTTACATTAAGTACAAAAATCATAAATGTATAGCTTGTTTTTTTTTTTTTGTAATGTACATACATATATAACCAACATCCAGATCAAGATATAGAATGTGCTTTTCTCAGGCAATACTCGCCCCAGAGGTAACCACTATTTTGACCTCTCTCACCATAAATGTGTTTTGCCTCTTCTTAAACATATAAACAGAAACAGATACTATATACCATTTTGCATCTGGTTTCTTTCATGTGACATAATGACTGTGAAAATATTCTCACTTTGTGTGTAACAGTAATCTCTTTTTCATTGCTTTGAAGTAACCCACTGTTTGACTATACCACAATTTATGCATCCATTCTACCACTGACAGACATTTAGACTGTTCCCAACTTGGACTACTATAAATCAAGCTGGAATGAATATTCTTGCTCATATATTTTATTGAACATAAGCACTCATTTTGTTGAATATATGCCCAGGAGTGGATGAGTGCATCATAGGCACACGTATGTTTAGCATATGGTAGATAGGGCCAGTTTCCAAAGTGATCTTTTCAACTTAAACCCCTACCAGCACTGTGTGAGAGTAGATACTCCATATCCTTATCTACACTTGGTATTTTCAGTTAATTTTAGCCACTGTGATGAAGGTAGAGTACTAGCTTATTGTGGCTTTAATTGCATTTTGCTACTGAATAATGATGATGAGTGTTTTTCCATATGAATTGGCCAGTGGCATTGTAAATGTGTTATTAACAACCACCATCTGGGGAAAAATATATACATAAAGTGTATTATAAATTTTACTATATACAGTGCATGTAACAACAATAAAAAGTACATAATAGTCTTTAATTTGGAATTCCACAAAGCCAATTGATTTTCACAGAATGCATTCACTGATTTTTTGCTGAACTCTTATACATGTAACCAAACTGGGGTCACAGTTGACAAAGGAGTGTAGTTTCTATACGATTGTGGGTTGACATTTCGGTTTACATTAACAAGTAAGACAAAAGTGAAGCAATGAAGATGTATGTTGGAGTTCTACTCATTTGTCAATGACTAGGGCAATTTCTTTGCTGCAATAGATCACAGTTTTAAAATTCTAGAAGAAAATTTCCTCAATTTTTTTGTGCGTTCTTTAAAATACAATGGCTATAGACATTGCAACACTCAATTTTAATCTCTATTATTATTTTTCTCCACTACTTTCTTAAGTCTAGACTGTCAAGAAAACAATCAGTCCCTGACTTGAGCATCTGCTGTCTTCCTTGATGTAAATACCCCCACAGTCCATTTCAAGCTACCAACATGACATCACTGAACAGAGTTGGGAAGAGAAGTACAGTAGCTCACCACTATGTAGTGTTTCCACCATACAGACACAACAGACAAATGGGCTCAAGAGCACAGACAATAATAAAATGTAGTAAGATAATGAGGACTGATGAGTTTTGCCATATGTATTACCTTTGTTTTTAATATAATTTACTTTATTGAAAGCTTATGTAATTTGATTTTAAGCAATGACATATTTAGCAGTTAGCTCACCAAATTCATGAACATTTCAAAGTTGGTGCTTCTGAGACAGTACGGGCAGAGCCTAGAACCCGATGCTTACTGGCCATTTGGATACCCTTTACCTTGAAATGCCTGGGTTTTTTTGTGATTTTCTAAAATCGAATTGTTCCGTTGATTTGTAGAAGTTCTTTATAGTTTCTAGATATGAGGCCTTTATCCAATATATATTGCCAAAATCATTCTTAAGCATAGGTCCCACTTTTTCAGAGAGAACTTGTCAAACCCAGTATTTTATGTGGTTAAATATGGCCTGAAGGGGGATATGGACATCTAAAGATTATCATGAGCCCCTGGACTCAAGCCACATACTGCTTATGTCACATGGGAAAACTTTTCAAAGAAGGTTCATCATTAATTGTGGCATGTTTCAGTATTTTACTAGCATATAAATGACCTACTCTAGTGGTTACCAACCACCCCACCTACAGTGGGAGTACCTGTAAATAGAGAATCATATTTTCTTGAGATTGTAAAGGAATTTAAAGACCCAGTACTTTGTCCCTTTTGCCTCACCATCACACGTTGAATGCATAATCCATGTAGCATCCTTTCCACCAAAGTGCTACAATCTGTGCATTCATTTAAGAATTGGTGAATTATAGGGCGCCTGGGTGGCTCAGTTGGTTAAGCAACTGCCTTCAGCTCAGGTCGTGATCCTGGAGTCCCAGGATCGAGTCCCACATTGGGCTCCCTGCCCAGTGGGGAGTCTGTTTCTCCCTCTGACCCTCTCCCTCTCATGCTCTCTCTCACTCTCTCAAATAAATAAATAAAATCTTAAAATAAAATAAAATCTCAAATAAATAAATAAAATCTTAAAAATAAAAAATAAAATAAATAAAATCTTAAAAAAAAGAATTGGTGAATTATAAACAATTTTATTCTAATAATCGTTTTAATCTAAGAATCGCTGCAACAATGACAGGCAGTAATAAAAACCAGGGACAGAAGACAATGAAATTTAAATCCAAGTTACCGAATTAAGGTGATGACCCAGCATCTCCTTTTTGTTCCACTGGTTTATACTGACTCCCTTCACCCCAGGCAAGTCTTCTAATACTTTGGGATTTCCCTATTCTTACTTTTCTTCTTTCCCCAAATTTACCTTGTTTCACGGTCCTCTCCAAACTATCTTAACACCTGGGTGACAGTACAAATGCGTTAATGCACTACTCCATCGAAAGTAATAGAATTCATATTAACCAGGAGCTGCTAGAAACAATGCCCAAACCAATGCCCATTGGATAAACAACAATGAGGAGTAACTCAGACACCAGAGGGGAACTAATTTTGGTTATATCTCAATCTACAGAATGGTGGCTCTCAACCTTAACTGCACCTGGGAGTTTTATAAATTTCAGTCAGTGTCCAGGCCATGTTCCAAACCAAATAAATGAGGATCTCTGAGTGTGGGACCCAGCATCAATGCACAGCCAAGTTTAAGAGGAACCCCAGGTTGAGAAATACTGATATAAAACAGCATCTTCATCTATAAATCAAGGTCATTCATTCTACACAGCCCTGAGTACAAGTATACATCTGCTTTCTACCTCTGTGATGAAGCACTACCTATTAATCAAAGATAGGTTAGATCATCCTTTTCTTCCCTGGGCTACATAATCTTAGCTCTTCTGTCTTTTCTGTCTTAAGTATTCCTCAGTCAGGCTCCTATGCCAATTCTCAATTCATTGTCATGTTCTAGCATAAAAATTCATTTTATATGAAAGGGAAGATATCAGTCTCTACTAAATTGGAGCAGGATGCAATTCATACATGTGTATTTACAAAATATAATTTGATATGTGGCCATATTTAATCGGCCTGCAAGCCATTTAAAAACTTTTTCTTGACATTGTGTGTTACATATCAAAAAGTGCGAAGCAACATGTCAGAGCTCACAAAAGTGTTAACCTAGGATTGAAGCAGAATTAATGTACCTCAGAGGTAAGTGACAGCAAATCAGTGGAGAGAGGGTTTCCCTCCCATAGCCCACACCTCTCCAGAAGAAGGAAGTACATTTCCATGATTTCCAGAAGCAATTTCCAAAATTAAAAAAAAAAAAATTAAATTTTAAAAATGAATTGTGCTTTTTAAAAAAAACATTTATACTTGTAAATCAAAGTCTTAGATTCAGAACCAAAGATCAAAGTCAAGTACAAATGATATTCTAAATGTGCAGAGGAGGTTCTAGATCCTCTCAGTTCTTTCTGACTAAAAGAAAAGAGTAAAAAGTAGAAAGTAAAATCTTACAGGCCTTAACAGAGGGATATAATGAAGGGCATGGCACAGGACAGGTTGAAACACGCATTTTTAAAATCTGTAGAGTAGTACACCAGGTGTCACCTTTTTTATTTATTTTGCTAATTAGTTTCAGTGTTAATACTTTATAACATATTTGGGTTATTATTAACATGAGGATTAAGCAATATGTGGGAGGACCCTATTTCAGAAAACAAATATTTTACAATCTCAGTCACTGAAAATTTAAAACTACACAAATTCCATTTTTCTACTACAAAATTAATGTCTTAAACTAAACCTACTTTAAAATAGACACACCATTTGGGAAAACTTCTTTGACTACAAAGACATTCTGGTCTCAAACACTGGCATGATATTTACAGTTCACAATACCATGTACAAATATATGAGTTTGTACTTAAACCCCATTCTCTCCCTTCATAAGCACAGTCGGAAGTGCATTTGGAACCTATGGTTCAGGAGATGGAAAGATGGCTTATAATCCCACAATTCAAGTATATTTCATTTTCATTTGTGAATACAGCAAATGTCTCCTACTAGGAAAGTGTTCCTAAGGATTAGCACTTCATTCACTGATTCACTCACTCATTCGCTCAGCCAGCATTTATTGAGTACCTGCTAAGTGCCAGGTTTGGATGATGTGCAAATGGACAGGATCACTGACCTCTCCTAGTCCCCTAGTCTGACTCACTATGTTTCGGCCAAGGATGGCGAGCTACTGAAATGCCCTTTCACTTTCTTGGTGTTTTTTATGAGGATGAGGATGAGGAAAGTGCTGCTATTTTCCATGTTCAGTAAACAGACAGGTGGCTGTTCTAAGAACCAGCTTTAGACAAAATAGTTTGCACTAGCAATTATAGGAAAGGTGTCAACACAACTAGCTTGTACAGGTGTTTTTATTTTTTTAAAGATTTTATTTATTTATTTGACAGAGAGAGAGAGAGAGAGATCATGAGCACAAGCAGGGGGAGAAGCACACAAAGGGAGAGGGAGAAGCAGGCTCCCCACTGAGCGGGGAGCCAGATGCTGGACTTGATCCCAGAACCTGGAAATCATGACCTGAGCCAAAGGCAGATGCTTAACTGACTGAGCCACCCAGGCATCCCCATGTATTTTCTTTTTTAAATTTAATATGGACTTTCTGATAAAGCTTTTTTTTTATTGTTATCATTTACTTAATAAAGGGTATCGCCCCATTTTTGCAGTTTCTACTCTAACATTCTGCTCTGTCAAGTAAAGAATGTGGTGTGATGCAACGCCTGTGTTTGTTGCCAATGACAACCATTGTTTTCTTGATTAGGTTTCATGTGGTTGGTCAGGTTATGTCATGAGAATTACATTAAGAAGAGTTATGGGTTTGTTGAGTGCGAGCTCTGAGCAGTAAGAACAGTGGGAGGATAGCAGTGTTTCTTTTGGCAGGAGATCAGAAATGCAGACTCCTGGGCACTCTGCATGTACCTTTCCACATCATGTGGCCTCCCTTTCCCCCACCCTGGCATCTGCTTTCTCGCCTCTGGAAAAGCGTACATGTGGAAAGCACCACCCGCCAATTCTCTTTCGCAGTTCTTCGCATTTCTGGGACTTCAAGAAATCTTGAACCACAATCTCCTTCTATCAAGATAGGTAACTGGGCACAGCTTCAATCAACTGTAATTTTCAACAGATCCCGAACCAGGACTTGGAAAGGTAAGGTGGTTATTGAATTGAATTATAATAAATTCAGGCTGCGATCCAATTTGCTTACAGCTCTTCTCCCTCTGTGGGTTAACAAGTATTTCCAAAGCCATAGGGCATTAAGAATCCTGAAGCGGCTACTTAACAGTGCTGATCCACATCATATGTAGCATGTGGGTTTCAGGCAGCTGCAAAAGCTCAGCTTCCTCAGGCTATCCGAATGACGACGAAGCTCTTAGAATTATATTTTGACATTCTGCTCCCTGCCTGTGGCTGAAAATAACCTTCTCAACAGGCACTTTAGGCCAGGATAGTACTCTGGGCATAAAAAAGTCTCATTGCCATGACTCTGAAAAAGTAAATGAACATTTCCTCATGTCCAGACTGTGACTCACAACTGGCCCGTTAATGGACAAAGGAGGCCTGAGGCATTCTCTTGACACATCATCCAACCAAATAAAATACGGCATTGGTGAGATGTTGACTTTCATAGCTTTTGATCAGTTACCTTCTAAAAGACAGATAAAACCTAGGTGAAGGAGGTTCCTGATACCCCTTTTCAACTTTTTCTATTTCCTACCTATTTAAAGATTTCTTCAAGGGAAATAGAAGACCCGTCTACTACAGGTCTACTACAGGTAAATAAACAAAATCAATAATAAAAAGGGTACCATTTTTCCAAAAACCTTGGACAAGTTGAGAGGAATCTGTTATATCTTACATATATCTGAGTAGAAGTTGTGTGTTTTATTAATAAAATAGCCTGTCACACTGACACAGAAAAGCCTTATCTCTTGCCTCCAGCCCATAATCCATCGTCCAGGGTGTTATCAAAAATGTCTTTCTGAAACATCTGATTCCCCTACTTGAATAACCTTGATTTTTTTTTTCTGTTTCATGGTAGATATCATGCACATGGTCTTTAAAGGCTTTTACTACCAGACTCACATCTTTGCTACTTCATCTGAGGGTACCAGGGAGAGTACTGTGTATTCTAAGGCTGTAGCTACAAAAATTTACCCAACATGCCATGGCTTTTCTGGTCTGTTACCCCACCCACATAATCCCTTGCTAAATTCTTTGTTCTTTTTAAGGGTATGTCTTAAATGTTACTTCTTTGGAAATCCTTCCTTCTCCTACCAGAGAGTAAGAATCACACTTGTTATCCCTTCTATTCATTCCTTTATCATCCATATTACAAGGACAATGTCTGGTTCTTACCTTTTTAAATTTTTTTCCAGTAGGCTCTGTGCCCAACATGGGGCTTGAACTCACAACCCTGAGATCAAGAGATACATGCTCTACTCACTAAGCCAGCCCGCCATGCAGCTTACCTTCTTATACTGTCCCTAGGATATAGACGGAGGATGATAAATGGCTTGTGGAAGAAAGAGATAAGTGGATGCATGGTTGAAATTTGGCCATTGAACTAGACCATACCTAAAGGTTCTTTTAAGTCTACAACTCATTTTCTATAATTTATATTTAATGAAGAGGTTTTGAAGTGATTACTAGGAAATACATCTGTTAGTAACTGACATTAATAGTCAGTGACATTTGAAATTACAAGTGAAATTACAAAGTGAGATTCACTCTGGCATATAGTATCTCTCTTTTATCAAGAGGCTTTACAACATGGGATGGAAGCTCCACAGCCTGAAATATAAAAGCTGGGTCTATAAGCAGCTAAAATTTGGTGTGATGGTTAAAAAATTAGATGTTCTTCTTAAAGATGCATATCTAAAGCCAAAAGCTATGAATGATACTAATACACTGAATGCCACAATTCAGGTAAGAAATTATCCATCAATGCTAAAAATGGGCTGAAAATAAGAGCATAATAGGAGCAAGGCAGAGCACAATACTTGCTTAAAATAATAAGGTATATATAAGATCCAATAACCTCACCAATAGAAAAATGGGCAAATAAGTTCTAGCAGGGTACATTCATAACATGGTTATTATGGAGGAGTTAAAAACGATGACTTGGAAGAATGTTTAATGATTTGGCAAAAATGTTCCTGGTACAATGTTTTTTTCAAGAGGAAAAAGGTTTGAAAAGATCTAATCAAAGACTATTTGCAACAGGGTTAGAGGCTTCTTCATAGAGAGCTCTTGCTACAGGAGCAGAAGTTGGGCACCAGAAACTCAGCCCAGTAACAAAGCCTCAGCTATTAAGTGGGAGAACCATTCTGAAAGGAACATGGTGGCTGTTACTTGAATTCATTTCCAGAGATGAATCTTCAGGTTGTAGGTACAGCAGAGAGCTATAAGGAAAGAGATATTGGGGGAAAAAAAAAAAAAAAACAGTGGGGGGGGAGGTGGGGATGATAGTGGTACCTGGCTGGCTTGGTCGGTGGAGCACTAGACTCTTGATCTCAGGGTTTTGAGTTCGAGCCCCTCGCTGGGTGGAGAGATGACATAAAAATAAAATCCTTTTTAAAAAGGAGATGTTGCATATAATTTTGTACAATATTAGGAACAGAGGGAGAAAGTTAAATGTCAGTGGGGCAGGTGCAAAGTAGAAGCACGGCCTTGTGGGGTCTGCCTGACTCCCTAGGTAGCAGGGGTTCCTATAAAGGAACTTTTGAAACACCCTTGGGTACTCCCAGAAATAATTAGTTGGATTGTATAGGAAAAGCACCTCAGCAAACATGGGCAAAAGCTAATGAAATTTAAATTATTAAAGTTAACATAACCTCATTTGTTGTCACAGGTTGGTAAGGTCTGGTAACATTTAAGGTAAAGATTCTTCTTAAAAATCTGGGGTGCCTGGCTAGCTCAGTCAGTAGAGTGTGTGACTCTTGAGCTCCGGGTTGTGAGTTTGAGCCCCATGTTGGATGTAAAAATTACTTAAAAATAAAATCTTTAAAAAATTATATGGGAATAGAAGATTTATAATGCTCATTTATCATAAGTTTGTAGTAAGTAGTGATGTAGGTTTTGTAAAAAGAAAATAAAGGGGAAAAGCAACAAAACAAAATCCAAAATAAACCCACTGTAATTTTAGACCTCTCTGACCTCAACAGTAAAAATACTGTCTCACAGGAGACAGTGAGTTCACTGTTCTCTGAGCTTGGTGAGGGGTTGCCTGACGCAGATAGCCACAGTTCTAATAGGAGCAGGGATGTTGAGGAGTCTAGAAGGATTGCATGAGAGAAAGGTTCCAAAACGGGGAAGCTGAACCTAAAGAAGAACACTAAGAGTGGGCATGCCAGTTGTTCCAAATAGTGAAGGTCATTTCAAGGAAGAAAAATTAGCAGAAATCTCTTACTCAGAATTAAGAGCCAGAGGTGGGCAGCATAAAGAGGCAGACAAACAGCTCCTTATAAAGACTGGTTTCTAAATGACTGGAGCCATCTCATGACACATCAGGCTTCCTTGAAAGGCAATATATATTAGGTCATTCTATGTTCCCAGGAAAAAGCTATCTGATGCCTGATCAAGGCAGTCTCTGTGCTGGTAAGTGATTAGGCTTAATGACATCCATGTTCCTTCCAGTGCTAAAGAGTCAAGGTTCTCTGGGTTTTGTCTCCTGAAAACAGTATTACTTGGAATTATTGTAATTTGGGGGCTCCTTTAAAGCCACACTGTATATTTAATTGGTCATTGTATTTTAAACTTTATACAGGTGTAAATCTCCTCTAGGGAGTAAAAAATATACCCAAAATGGATATAAGTGACATTTTAAAATGGGAATCCTTGATTTGGTTCCATGATTGTTTTGGATCCCAAGAGGTCTTCATATTTAGAGTCTGCCCCTTTACCTGGTCATTCAGGATTCTGCAAAACAGGAGTTTGGGGCCAGCATTCTTCTAGGAGCAGAATGAGATCCAGGTAAAATGTTACCTAACGCTGAAGTGATGTTGCTCTGAGCTCAGAGTACACAGAACTGCAACCCTGAAAACAATCCTGTGCCTTGTGAGCTAATGTGATTATTCCATTCAGTGTGATCAATGTAAATTAAAAGGCAGGAAGAGTTCTTTTTGTATTTTTTGTTCACTCGGTGAGAGTACCACTGGAGGTTCTGGGAGGGAGGAACTGACTCATCCTTTCTGTCTACTTTATGCCAGACCTGGGATGTGGGCACATGGGGCGTCATGGCACCCTCATGAGAAGTGTGCAGGCATGGGATCTCTGTGCTCCAGATGAGGACACGGGGGTTCACAGGCAATGGTGGTTCAGTCAAATGTGGTGCTTGGATTAAAATACAGCTGTGGTCAATCAAAGCTTGTCTGCCTTCAAATGATTAAACACAGCAAAAGAATGATAATAATGCTAAAGAATATTTTAAAATATTATATTTCAATTATTATAGAAAGAAGTCACTCCACTGCATTTTGGAACTGTTAAAGTGGCCCTGAATTAAGATTAAAATGGAAGAGTCAAGGCAGAATGCATTATTTTACCCATTTCCCAATATTCGAGACTGTATGAAAAGAAAACCTTAAAAAAAACAGCCCTCCAAGATTGAAAATAAGAGCAGATAAGCAATTTCCCAGTAAAGAAAGAGTGCTCCCAAATCATTGTAGAGTGTGTGGAAATTTCAAAGGGTAGTGAAAATGCACTCTGATGCCCAAAGTGAATAACAGGATGTGTGACTAAAGCTGCTGACCTACGACCAGCTATCTCACCTCAGAACCCAGGAGCCGCTGACGTTACTTTTCGTTTTCTTTCTCTTTCCTCTTCCTCTCTTTGTCCTGGTTTTTCATTCCACCCTCTGCCTTGATTCTGTTTCCTCTTCTTCCATACTCTTATCATCCTCCTTTATCTTTCCTTTAATTACCCTAATATGAATGTCAAATAGTTGAAAATTTATTATATATCATGAAAAATTTCTGTCGACTACCACTCTCCAGGTTCAACCCAGGCAGGTACAATGTGTTTCTTTCTCTGATAGTTTTACTTTTATTGTGTTTTACATCAATCCTTCTGAGCTACCCTCCACGCTAACCCCCACCCCTGCCACAATGTGTGCATGTGGTAGGGACAAGGAGGCCAAAGGGCAATGTCACTAACTCCTTGTGAAAAAGAAAATGTTCCTTATTCCCATCTAAGGAATACTTCTTGGGATGCAGGCTGAGTCACTATAGTACGTCCAGTATCACAGAAAAATCTACTGTGGCATTTTATAGGAACAATGTCGATAGAAGAATGGCATCCAAGAGAATTCAAATAAATCTCTTGTTTAAAAATTTTCTGTCAAAGGAGCTTAATATTTTTAATGCACATGCAGTCTAAATATGTTGTCCTTGGATGGAGAAAACATCGGTTTTTAAAAGCCTCAAGAACAAACACTCTACTTGATCTTAGCCAAAGGCTACAAAGCTATGAATACAATGGCGGGGTTCACAGTGCTCAGAGCCACACAAAGCCACTTTAGAGAACCTGCAATGTGAATTGTTTCTTCTCAGCTGATGGCACTGAATGCTTCCTTTAACCTCATGATTCTGTGTTTTAGAATAAAGACATTGTGCTGCTAATCCTTGGAGAAATAGTATAAATGGTGGAGAGGCCAGGCACAAGGTAACTCACCCCCCAAATATATAGAGAATTGGCCCTCAAGCTTCCAGGATTATTTTACAGTATTAATATAGTCTACAGTATTCATTTATTTACTCCTTCACAAATATTAGTAGTGTTTTCTCAATTTTAGTCAGTCACAGGACCTTAACCTGTAAGTACTGAATTGTAAGCAATCAAAAATTTAAATACTGAAATGTATTTAAATACGAATTTAAATACTGAAATGTAAGCAATCAAAAAATAAGTTCCTGTCCTTAAGATTACAGCTCTGGGAGGGAGGCAACAGCCGTGCGTTTAGTTTCATAGGACTTGGATTCAAGTCCTACTTCTGCCACTTGCTCTGAGTGAGCTGAGGCAACTTTCTGAAAACTCCTAGCTCTCTCTTTTCCTTCCTACAAAACAGAGATTACATCCACCTCCCCGATGGGAGAATAAGTGAGAGAATGTGTAAAAAAGAGCACGGAGTACTATGACTACTCAAAAATGAAGCACCATCACCAAAGCATTTACAGCCCCGTAGAGGATACAACGCGTTCCTCCAGGACACAAGGAATACAAATCCAGGAAGCACCTTAAAGAAGCAAAGGATGATTTTCCAAAGGCGGGATAACAGAAATTGGGGCTATGGTTTCAGAAGAGAAAGAAATCTTTGGTGGGGAGGTCATGAAAGGCTTCACTGGGGAGAAAAGATGGTAGAGAAAGAAAACTTAAATGAATTAAGAAAGAGCAACATGCTGGAAGGAATTATTCCCATTGTACTAGTGTGGAAACTGAGGCTGAGAAGTATTAGAGAACAAGCCCAAGGCTACTCTAGAACCAATTAGTGGCAACACCTACATCTAAAAAGAGTTAGTTTACTCTCATTTATTTTTTTTTAAGATTTTATTTATTTATTTGAGACAGAGAGAATGAGAGACAGAGAGCATGAGAGGGAGGAGGGTCAGAGGGAGAAGCAGACTCCCTGCCGAGTACTCTCATTTATTTTTTAATTACAAAGTCCAGGCACTTGAAAATATTAGCAAAAAGCATTGAAGCTAAAAGGGGCTGTGTGTGTGTGTGTGTGTGTGTGTTGGGGGCATGGCATGGAATGAAGGAGGACAACAAGAACAGTAGGGGGGGAATAAACTAACAGGGAATGCCCAATGCATGTGACATATTCGAGGGACTGTGAATGAAAAGTCCAACTGGCATAGAGTTTTGCATAATGAAGGATAAAGAAACAAAAAAATAAAGGAGTGCTTGGATGTGGTAAATATGTGAAGAAGTTTGAGCATTTTCCACTATGAAATAAAGTCTCACTGAAAATCTTTCAACAGGAGAGTGATCTAATCCAGGCAGTTTTAGGAAGGCCAGTTGGGTACCATGTAAAATAACTGAAAGGGGCAAAAACACAGAAAAGGAAATCTACTGACAGGTGGTGGCATGGCTCGGCTCAGGGTACAGGAGATGAAAGGAAAGGAACCGATATGAGAGAAGAATTAAGAAAACAGAATGATTGCTGGGAATTGGGAGTTGAAAGAGGTGGCTCTTTTCAAAAATGACTATAGTGGACATTGGAAAGAGCCAAGATGTCCATTCAACAGATGAATGGATAAAGAAGATGTGGTATATATATACAATGGAATATTATGCAGCCATCAAAAAAACCAAAATCTTGCCATTTGCAACGACATGGATGGAACTAGAGGGTATTATGCTAAGCGAAATAAATCAATCAGAGAAAGACATGTATCATATGATCTCACTGATATGAGGAATTCTTAATCTCAGGAAACAAACTGAGGGTTGCTGGAATGGTGGGGGGTGGGAGGGATGGGGTGGCTGGGTGATAGAAATTGGGGAGGGTAGGGGCGCCTGGGTGGCTCAGTGGTTAAGCATCTGCCTTCGGCTCAGGTCATGATCCCAGGGTCCTGGGATTGAGCCCCGCATGGGGCTCCCTGCTACACGGGGAGCCTGCTTCTCCCTCTCCCGTTCCCCCTGCTTGTGTTCCTGCTCTCGCTATCTCTCTCTAATAAATAAATAAAATCTTAAAAAAAAAAAAAGAAATTGGGGAGGGTATATGCTATGGTGAGCGCTGTGAATTGTGTAAGACTGTTGAATCACAGACCTGTACCTCTGAAACAAATAATACTATATGTTAAAAAAAAAAAAAAAAAAGAAGATAGTAGGAATGAAGGGGGGGAATCGGAGGGGGAGACGAACCATGAGAGATGAACTATGGACTCTGAGAAACAAACTGAGGGTTCTAGAGCGGAGGGGGGTGGGGGGATGTGGTTAGCCTGGTGATGGGTATTAAAGAGGGCACGTATTGAATGGAGCACTGGGTGTTATACGCAAACAATGAATCATGGAACACTACATCAAAAACTAATGATGTAATGTGTGGTGATTAACATAACATAATAAAATAAATTTTAAAAAATGACTATAGGCTTTAGGTGGCAGAATAATGAGGACCATGTTAACAGAAATGGAGAAGTCCAGCGGGGGGGTTTGGGCACTGATTTTGCAGAAAAGAGAAGTCTGCTAACAAACACAGAGTTAAGCTAACAGACAATCAGGGGCACCTGGGTGGATCAGGCAGTTAAGCGCCCAACTCTCGGTTTCGGCTCAGGTCATGATCTCAGGGTTGTGAGATCAAACCCCCAGTGGGGCTCCATCCTGGGCATGGAGTCTGCTTAAGATTCTCTATCTCCCTCTCCCTCTGCCCCTCTCTCCCACACTCACTCTCTCACACTCTCTCTCTCCTAATCTCTAAAAAAAAAGTAAGACAGTCAAATGAAATGTCCAAAAGGTAGCTGGAGTAGGACAGGGGTCTGATCACAGCCTTGGCAACTTCTGTAGAAGTTGTAGTTAATGGCGTTGGTACAGTTTTCTTGGAAGGGATAAACTCAGAGACAATGATACAAGAAGCATTCCTCTGGAAATTTCCAATGTCCCGCTGTGACAACTGAAAACTGTTGTCTATAAGGATGACAAAATATTGACCGTAGAGTTCTGTTTTGTTGCTTTAAGTGAGATTGAGAAATGGCAACCAAGTACCTGAAGGGTCAGAATTGGTTTTATAATTTATTTCATGCTTGATAATAAACATTTAATCAGTAATGTCCTCATACAAATCAGAATTTAATCTGAAACTTGCTTTCTAACTGAGTGGTAAGATTATAAAGAAGTAGTTAACTTTTATCATCTCAAACTTCACGGGCAGTTACAGATGTCCAACAACAACAACAAAAAACCCAATTTGTTCAAAATCCATATTGGCTTAGGTCAGTTGCCAACACAATTGAGCCTGAGCAGCTAGTCTTTTAAGGAATGAAGATTAATTCATAATGGCTCATTACCTAAAAGAAAGGAATGGTCTCTCTCTCTTTTTTTTGAAGTGTATTTATTTAAAGTAATCTCCTTCTCTAATCCCAGCATGGGGCTCGAACTCACGATCCTGAGATCAAGAGTCACATGCTCCACCAACTGAGCCAGCCAGGCGCCTCAGGAATGGTCTTTAGCAATGTATTCCAAGTAACTTTAATGGCAAAGGAAAGTTCTAGTCAAATGATTAACCACTTGACCTGTTCATGTCATAAGTATGCGGATCCATACCTTCTGGAAAACATCTGCCTGTTCAGCAATTAAGCTGTACAAAGGGCTTTTTTACATTATTTTTCCCCTTAGGGGCTCACTCATGTGGTGACAGAGCGCAATTGTATCTTTAAAATGTGACTATTTAGGTATACATGGTGATAATATGATTTAAATACCTATTCCAAAGGACTGTTCTAAAAATATAAGAATCTAAACAGCTCCTATGTTGTGCAGGAGATTACCACGTGGTATCTGCCAGTGTGGGGTTTTGCCCGCATGCATACATGCACATTCACACACACACCCACCCACCCACACACACACCCACACACACACCCCTTTAGCTATCTTTGAGGTAACTGAACAAATCCTGCATCTGGCCTCATCTTCATTTTCAGAACCCCTGAAGAACAGTCTTACCTGAGGGAGAAAGGGAATGAGTCACACTGAAGTAAAAATTCTTAAAGTAGAAAAGGTGCATAAATGCCTCTCCAAGATGTTCATAAAGAAGGGACAAAAGAAAAACCATTTCACTGAACCTATCATCTGTGATGCTGGCACAGCAAAGCAACGTCCCCTGGGCCTTCCAGGCAGCCTAGAGGAGCCACCTCCCTGCTCCTCTCTCCTGCTTTGCAGAGCCCCGTTTTTTTGTTTTTTGGTTTTTTTTGAGTCTTTCCCTCAGGGCTTATGTTCCACTGACCTATAAATGTTCACTGTAATTATACTGATTTCCCCCTCCTGCTTTGTTCAGCACCCTCTCTCTACTTTTTACATTGTCTTCACAACAGCATTCTTTACAGTAAAAACAAGTGATATGTATAGTAAAACAACAAAACATAGTTAATTAAGGTATGTAAAACAACCCTAAGTAATGACATCTTAAAAGTTACTGAACTACTAGTTTATTGTGAGGGAAAAAAAAAAGAAAAGTGGAAGATGTCAACTCTACGCCTATGTCTCTTTTCTTAGCTGGGAAAACCAACAATGAATGAAAGAACTGGAGGGGTAGAGGCAAATCATCATTGGAGAGGCTAGTCCCGACAGGGATAGCACTGCTCCCCCACAGCCTGGAGCCGAATCCTGGGGGACTGTGGGTGATTCCTAGAGGGACACACCTGGCCCTCTCCTCCTCCCCCTGTCCACTCCGCAGAGCTCCTGTGTGTCTGAAACTTAGTCTCCTCAGCTGCCACACTAGGTCTCCCATCCTGAGGGTCTGTGAAGATTAGGGGAGACCACATGAGGCTCTGCCGTATGCTATGCTCCAAGAATGTTTGCTGTTAGAATTAGCTAATGAAGTCACAGAGGCTAAAGTCAAAGGTCAACCTGTTTTTATCAATGAATATTGATTAAGCGCTCACAATTCAAAAGGCAGTGCCTTCAAAATCTAACAGAGTTTTGCTTCCTCTGAAATGTGTCACAGAACCTCTGTATATGAAGATAATAGAGACAGTTGATTGATTTCTGTGGGCATAAAGGAACAAGAAAAATTAGGAGGCCTTAGAGAGAAAAGTGGAGATACTGGGTGCATTCTCTCATTTGGGGACTCAAAGCTGGTCCTACTGAAAGAATCTAGGGTGGGCAAGACCACTCATTAGACATTTATCTCTGTGGCAAATAGGCAGAAGTAGAAACATGAAGCCATCTTTCCAAAAACTTTAATGAAATGACTATAGCAAGGAAATCCTTTAAATACATTGCAACCAACCTGATAAAATACATTCCAAGTGTGACATAAAATGTTATAGCAGAAATCAGTCAGTCTAGTCCATCTTCCACAGAATGGAAACTTTCCTCAGACCACACCAGGGGATACCATGCTTCTACTTCCATATAGTTCTCTGGTTCAGAAGCTGGTGTTATGGGTTGGACTGGGTCCCCACAACAACATATGTTGAAGTCCTAACCCTGAGTACCTCAGAATGTGACCATATTTAGAAATACCATCTTTAGATCCGAAAGGGTACGTGCACCCCGATGTTTATAGCAGCAATGTCCACAATAGCCAAACTGTGGAAAGAGCCAAGATGTCCATCGACAGATGAATGGATAAAGAAGATATGGTATATATATACAATGGAATATTATGCAGCCATCAAAAGGAATGAGATTTTGCCATTTGCAACAACATGGATGGAACTGGAGGGTGTTATGTTGAGTGAAATAAGTCAAACAGAGAAAGACATGTATCATATGATCTCACTGATATGAGGAATTCTTAATCTCAGGAAACAAACTGAGGGTTGCTGGAGTGGGGGGTGGGGTGGGAGGGATGGGGTGACTGGGTGATAGACACTGGGGAGGGTATGTGCTCTGGTAAGCGCTGTGAATTGTGCAAGACTGTTGAATCTCAGATCTGTACCTCTGAAACAAATAATGCAATATATGTTAAGAAAAAAAAAAAGAAGAAGAAGAAGAAGGTAGCGGGAGGGGAAGAATGAAGCGGGGGAAATCGGAGGGGTAGACGAACCATGAGAGACGATGGACTCTGAAAAAC